>NC_035434.2:24343490-24943490 GCF_002127325.2 Helianthus annuus | reverse complement strand
GTACTTCCTATATATAAGTGTTTTCGCCATGTTACCAAACTTTCGTAAAACATGCCATGGGAAATTCGGTGTTTTGCAGACTTACCTAGACCTAATGCGTAAACTTTAACAACTCACAAACGCATTGCTAAGCGCACGATATCCGATTATCCACGACGAGACTTCATTCTTAACACACTACTTTTGTTTATCTGATACTTATGCTATTCCTATACTCATAATCGTTTATTAGATCAATCGTTCACCCTTATACCTCAATTATTCTCCGTTGTCTGAAACTCCAAGCCTCAATTTTAAACAATCATCTTCTGATTGCCAAAACCCTTTCAAGCCTTCCTTCTGAATAAATTTTGGGACGAAATTTCCTAAAGGATGGGAGACTGTAACGCTCCGCGTTTTCATAACTTTCCATATTTAGAAACCATTGTTCATATTCCTATTTTTGGTAACTTTGTATCCTAGTATTCGTCGTTTCGTTTTAATCGTCAAAAATCTTTATCTTTACTCTAATTTGTTATAAAATGGTTATTTATTCATGGTTTAATTAATTAAATCAATTGATTTTACTATTTAAAAGTTTTTTTTTATAATAATCTAGTTAGTCTCGTTAAACTTTAAAGTTAGAAAAGGATACAAACTAACCCGGTTAATTTAATTGTAAAGATTGGTTCTTTTAGAATATACGTATAATCTAGTAGTTTGGTCAACTATGTTATATAACTTAAACTAAGCTAATTCAACTAATTTATTTAAACCCTTCAAAGTTTAGGGGTTAGAATGGTCTTTCCTAAAACTAAAAGACAACAATCCCTAATCCTCTTTTTAGACCATGTGTAGTGGTAAATCAAAATAACGCCCCCACCATGGGGCATTATTCGACACGTGTCATCCCAGTCAGCATGGGGCATTATTCCAAAAGTGGCGTAGTGGGGCATTATTCCAATAACGCCCCTTCCAATTAGAAAAAAAAAACAAAATGGTCATGTGCATGTGAGCATATTTCGGTCCCTATGCATGTTTAAAAAAAAGGAAACTACTTGTATCCCTCCCATTGGCTGGTCAACATTCAGCATGTGCATGTTCAGCGTTTTAATTAAAACGCCAACCTTCATTTTTTTCAAAAATAACGCCGGCTAACGCCGGTGTAGTGGGGGGAGGGGCGTTTTGGGGCGTTTTTTTTTCAATTTTTTTAAAAACCACGCCCCACTACGGGTGGTCTTATAGCAGCCGACACTTATCCCTATTTCCCTCTCATCTCACTATTTGTCTGCACTTATATACACCCACAAAGAAATAGTCATCATCTTCTCCAAACAAATACCTGCATCACACCTCAAACAGTATGAAGAACACAACAATAGACATAACACCCACCTTCATCCTCTCGATTGAACGCCAGCAGCCAAGGAGGAGCCGGCTGCCGATCATCCAGTTCTCCGGTTGATCCACCGGCCACACCGCTCCTTCTTCTCCGGCCACGTTCGACAACCCCACTCCACTCTCGCTCTACTCTCTCTATGTAACTGCATTGCCGGCCACTCTTCTGGTGGCGGCACACCAAGAACGAGACATCGGCAAAGACGCCGACAGCGGCGAAGACGCCGGCAACGGTGGTGGTGACCGACGATTCAGAAACGGTTTGAGTTTCGGGTGACTCGAGGCTCGGTTCAGGTAAGAGTTTCGAGTGTTATTTAATTTAGTTCACGTTTAATTCAAGTTGGGTTTCTATGTTGGCCTCGCATACAGATTCGATCCAACCCGGTTTTGATTCGGGTTCAGTCTGGTTTCAGTTCAGTCCGCACCGGTCTATTGGTTTAGTTTGTTTTCGGGTTTTTATCTCAGGTCACGTGATTTCAGTTATAGTCAAGCGGGGCAAATCTGGTTACGGATTCGGGTGTTACGAGTCCGACTCGGCCTCGGTTCATATTCGTTTCGATTGGTTCAGATTCGGTTCACACGGTTCAGCAGCTTCACGGCTCGGGCTGACTGGTCAAGGCAAGTCAACGGGTCAAGATCGGTCAACAATAGTCAACTGGTCAAACCCGGTCAATTAACGGGTCAATGACTCATCCGAGACTGGGTATAATCTTAAGCGACGCAACTTTTATTATTAGTGTTTATATATATATATATATATATAGTTTTGTTTAATCATGAAACGTTCGTTACTCGAACTTGTACACTAAACGTGTCTTTGAAAATCGTATAAAAAATACATATTTTTCTTTATATAACTCGTATAAATATATAATGTTCGTTGGTTGTTGAGTTTTATCAAATAAATCAACAACTTGAGTTGTCGGGATCGTCCAAAAACAGGGGAAACTTTGCCCGTTTTTCGTGAAAATCCGTAAAAAACAAAACATGCTAAGTTATGAAACGAAACTTAACGGATTTAAGGATTTTTATAAAAATAAATGTATATTTATTTTGATTACACCTCTATAATAATCCTTATGGATTTAATTTAGAATATTTACTTAAACTATGTAAAATATATATATACGTATTTATCAACAAGATAGACTTTATATTCCACTTCAAATTCTCCGTCATATCCCATTTACTCATGCACCACCGTTTGCCTGTATAGGGTGACATCGGTGTTCCATCATCCTAACCTCACACTCATCGACACTTGGATAATCGAAAGACTTAGCAATTATGTGAGTATACTTGACCCATTTTACCGTTTTCACACTTTTGGGTGTAACATGTTATTACATACAAAACACACTTACTATACATATTCTTATGCAAATGCACAAACAAACAATCCAATACATGCTTACTATTTGTTATGCTTGATTCGTGTTTTCTGGACCATACTTATGTGATGAACTTGTCATTAGCTTCGTACAAGCCTCCATTTAACATGTATAGCACTATAGGAGTAACGCACCGCCCGTACACTAGTGGTCATGTTAAATTTTCATTCATACTTGCGTAAACAGAGGGTTGACTTGTAAATCGCATGCCAGTTCATACGTTAATTTTGATAACTAGGTTTGCCATGTGGATTGTTCCTTATTATTTTATTACTTATATACTACGCACCAAACCTGTATACTCGCCAATACTTTTGTATTGAACTACGCTTTTAAAACATGTTGCAGGTTTAGCGATGATGTTGGTGATGCATGGAATCTAGTAGGATGCTTAGATACACACTTTAAATTTGTATTATTAATGTATTGTATTTCGTTATTCATGTTGTATTTGTTTCAAATCTTTGTAACTGACTCTGTAGAAATGAAATGAAAATTTATTATTAATTACTTCTCACAAATAGTGTTATGAAGTCTCTTGCAATCTAGTTTTCGTCTCACTCCGATGTTTCCGCCATCGGTTGGGGTGTGACAATGTATTTTGAACGATCTCATGTATATATACAAACATATTATGTAATTAAATTTGTAGTTTCATTTTATTTGTATTTGTGATTGTTTATTTAACCGTTTAGATTGGTTTGCTTCGTTACGTATATTGTAAAATATCACACGTCGTGAATACATCAACATAAAAAATAATACAAAATACAACTACAATACGTCATGATATAGTACAAGGATGATACGATATCATACGACATGTAATAAATGGAGAGTTACGTACGTATATCTATTTGGAACATTTTTTATTATCAACGATGTGGTTTGTGGTTCCAAAGGCAGAAGGTTGTGATACGGATCGCCACGATATGCTATAATACGGATCGCCAGGATAAGCTATTGGTGTGTGCAAAGCGTGATATGTTTTTATTGATATTTTAAGTCCATTTTATACATTAATCAAGTTTTAAATTTATAAAACACGATATTCTACTAACACTTAAACACACACGTGGGCAAGTGCACCCATCGTGAGCGTAGTATAGCGTTGGTAAGATACCGAGGTCGTCCAAGGACACAAGAGCTTTTAGTACCGGTTTATCCTCAACGTCTAATCAATCTAAATTTTTTTGAGAAAAGGTTTAAAACATGAAAATAAAAACTAAAAATGCATAAATAAAAACAGATAGACAAGATGAATCACTTGGATCCGACTCGTCTTTAATGTATCCTTTGATGATTTTTGCACTTTCGGACTTTGTAAGAGATTATCTTAGTTATAGTAGTAGGCCCCTCTTTTGAAGGTGACGTTACCCTCAACCCAGTGGTTTGAGTCAGCAAGGATACAATCCCAAAGGGTCGGAATATTGAAAGATAATTAATTAAGTTATTAATGCAAAAAGTGGTAGGCCCCTCTTTTGAATGTGACGTTACCCTCGGCTAAGTGGTTTGAGTCAGCAGGGATGCAATCCCAAGTAGCCGGTTTAATGTATTAATAGTAGTTTACATATGAGGGGTTCAAGCCATTCGCACCCCCGCCATCCAATACGAGTGGGTATTGAAGGAGGTCCTAGTAAGCTTGAACCGGGTCCTTGCAGGATCTATACACTGAACAAGGCAAGAACCTTACTAAACAATTCCCTTAACCCCCGACCAGGTAGCCAACATGCCTCTATATAGACCGTAGAGATATGAATGGTGTAAATCTTTTACTTTATATAGACAGTAAAGTAATGCCAAGACACCACGGACAAATGATAAAGAAAATTCACCTTCAACATAAGAAACTAGTTATTAAAGTCATTAACACAAACCAAATAAAAAGTGTCGAAAGATAAAAAATCAAAAGTAATACATAAAAGACTTGTCTTCACCAAGTGATGTAAGAGGCTTAACCAAACATGGACTTTGATTGGTAAGAACTCTTACGTTCAATCTTGGATCCCGAGACTACTACACACTCTAAAGATGGATGATGGATGATGGTGGTGGATGTGGATGTTGTAGTGGTGGTGGAGTGGTGGCAAAGTGGGAGAGTAGTGGTTTGCCAAGGGATGCCTTTGAAGTGAGCCAAGCACCCCTATTTATAGCCTGCACAGAGCTCTGGCCACGACCCCGTGTCCAGCGGGCACGCCCCCGTGGCCAGCCTTTTCTCTTCCTTCATTAAGTGCAAGTGTCAGCAGAGGGTCCTACACGGCCCCGTGTCCAGTGGGCACGGCCCCGTGGTCAGAATCATATCTGTACTATCAAGATTTTGCAAGATTCTGCGTATCTTAGCGTTGACCACGCCCCGTGTTGAGCTGGGCATGCCCTCATTGTGGGTGTAGAAACTTCTACAAGTTTGTCTTTTCTGCAGGCAACTGACCACGGCCCCGTGATCAGTCTTCTGTTTCTTTGTTTTTGCTTTGGGGATTCTGCCGAGGGGTCGGGCATGTCACGTTTATTTCTTTTCTTTGTATTTATGTTAGTTTTGGTTGTATATTTGTTCCTTTTGCTTGTTTAAGCTCATTTGGTCCTGTAAATTCAAAAGAAAGACAAAAACACACTTTTTCCAACATTAGTACTAAAAAAGGATTAGTTTTATGCCTCATTTTATATAATTTATATGTTATATTTTGCACACATCACTATAATACGATACTTAATGATAAAAAAAATAAAGATGTGATACGATACACCACAATACGCTATAATACGATATTAAGTTAAAAATGTGATACGATACGCCACGACACGCTATAATACGATACTTAACGATAAAAAATAATGAAGATTTTTAAAACTCATTAAAACAAAAATAACCAATAGTAAACACTAATAACCAAACCCAAAACACCAAAAACCAAATACAACACACCAAAATTCAACCTCAAAAATTCAGGGCCTTAAAACGCATCGTATGCGTATAGGCCAGTCGCCAGACAAGCCCTGCAACTGTCAGTCTGCCATGTCTTGACTTTATCCGATACAGATCTTATAGGCCTATACGATCCCTATTGGAATTTCAAAGTGTGCAAATAAAGGGTTGGTGTGCCAATAGAATCTCCTCTTTGATGTTGCTCCAAATTTAGCTTATTTATTCATATATATTTATATCAAAACATCACATCAGGTTTCTTTAACGAGTGTGATTTTATTAATTACGAACCTTTTCTTTCAGCAAGAAGCTAGAAGAAAAGAACGGTAAATTATATTTTTTTTCATTTATGTTTGTAGCGAGTTGCAATGGATAGCCTTTAACTTCAGTAATTACAGTCACAATCTTTTATTTGGAAAAGTATAATGCGATTTTCAAATAAAGGATTGTGACTGTAATTATTGAAGTTAAAGGTTATCCATTACAACTTACTACAAATATGAAGGACAAAAAGTGTAATTTACCCAGAAAAGAGAAGGCCCAAACTATCTACACACTTGGTGTGTAGATAGTCACCCCAAAAAGGTGGTTTTTGTTCTTATATGCACACCCTGCAGTGTCGAACTATGGCCAAAACGTGGCGTTTTGGTCCGGTTAACCAGATAAAGACTGACGGGTGTCTGACGGGTCTGTTGACCGGACCAAAACACCGAGCTTTGGCCGCGTTTTGGTCCTGCAACCAGACCGGGTGTCAGTCTTTTGTCTGGTTGACAGGACCAAAACGCGGCCAAAGCTCGACGTTTTGGTCCGGTCAACAGACCCGTCAGAAACCCGTCAGTCTTTTTCTGGTTAACTGGACCAAAACGTCGCGTTTTGGCTACAGTTCGACACTGCAGGGTGTGCATATAAGGACAAAAAACACCTTTTAAGGTGCGTAGATAGACAAATGGGTGTGCCAATAAGTACACCCAAAGAGAGACAACTACACCATAAAAGTTGCACCACAAAACTTTCAATATTGAAAGCACACTCGTAGACCAAGTTTTGCACCATCTTGAGTATTGAAGTCAACATGATTTGAGCTTTAGAATGAAATTAGCTTTGATCGATCAACATCTCTAGTTCATCATTAACCGAATTCGCACATAAACCATAACTATTAACTGAGATAATGTTACAATACTAATAAGTTTTAGGGGCTGTTTGTTTACCTCTTAATGAGGCTCTTAATGGTTCAGACCTCTTACTGGTTCAGTACTTAATGGTTCAGACTGTTTGTTTCACGAGCAGATGTCTGAATGGTTCAGACATTTGCCTCAGAATGGTTAAGATTTATATAGAGTCTGAATAGTTAAGACCTCTAATCTGAATTGGTCAGACATTTGCCTCTAAACGGTTAAACATTATACAGGCTCTTAATGGTTCAGGCCTATTACTGGTTCAGCACTTAATGGTTCAGACCTCTTACTGGTTCAGCACTTAACCATTCAGATGTTGCGAAACAGCCCCTTAATGTTTTATTATAATTACTCAAACTTTTCCTAGTTATAAAACCACTAAATTTTTTATATTGTTTCATCACTATAATATTTTCTCATGGTTGCTTAAAGTATATATCTTAAATAGAACAGAATTATGTTTATTTCGTGACTTCTTTAGGTCATTTATTTTAACTAAATAGAACAGAATTATGTTTACTTAGTGACCTTTTTAGGTCATTTATTTTAACCCATAGATGCAACAATTATAAATCCTAAATAATAGTTGAGTTTCCTAACTATAGTATATAGGCTACTAATTATAATCATAGATGACAAATTTTCATAGAAGTAGAACAATAACAAACTTGAGTATTACCTTTCAAGAAACAATAAGGAAACTTAATTATTATTAGAAAGAAACAATAAGGAAACTTAATTACTTAGAAAAAACATATCCCTTGCCATTGAATAGAAAGTTAATTCGGTTATTTTGAAAAGAAGGGAAGGAATATTATTTACTTAAAAATTACTCACCAAAAAAAAACTTTTAAAAAGCCTTCAATTTCTAATTTTCTATATATGTATTAGCAAAAATAATAATATCTTGGTTGATAAAATCAAGATGAGCTGTGAAAGATAAAGTTGAAAGATATTCCAGCTCATGATGCCAAAGGATTCAAAAAACAAATGATCAACAAACAACTTTAAACAAATAAAAATAAAAAAGGGACATTTAGGAGACAATGACAAAAGCAAAGCATCTGGTCACAATCCACTTGTATATCTGTATAAAATTTCAAATTTTTACTCTACTTTCCATGGTCCAAAAGTCCAACAATTCACATAGTATTTGCAAGCAAACTCAAACAGACAAATCCCAAAAAAGAATCCCATGTAAAAAGATTCCACAAATCCCCAAAGATAAATCAAATATAAATTCATGAATAAAAAATTTAATATAACAATAAAATAAAACCTTTTGGTAATTTCACAAACATCCCTTGATCTGGCTTAATCAGATGTCACCTTGATCTTGCTTCTGTATAGGACCTTCTTCTTTTTGGAGGTTTGGTTGTCAAAGGTTAAGACCACCTTGCCTGGTTCACCACATTTGAAGCTCCCGCAGATAACCGGCTCGTCCGTAGAGGCTGTAACCTTTCTTGATTTTTGGACGATCACGGTGTAGCCGTCTTCAGCCGCAGGCACAAACTCGGCTCCATATGTCACCTCATACCCAACCACTCTGGCCTCCCATACCACTGTGCAAGTCTGCAAATTTTTTCACAAGATGATGCATATGATTTCCAAAAAACTTCATGATTAAAGGAACACCATAATTCATAATTTTACATTATTCCACATGAAAAAATCAATATTTGATCAAAATCATTAAAAGGGGTACTCTTTAACAAAATTTCCATGAAAAAGACCATAATTCATCATCCAACAGAATCTATTACGAGTCATGGTATCAGGTCGTACATATAACAAAATTCCCACATGGAAAAAGTTCCATAGTTCGACCAAAATCATTCAAAAGAATCGGGTCGGATTCATTGTATCAGGCTTGTGTAGTTTCTAACAGATTCTTGACATTTAATAACTATAAGTCTATTAGAAAAATCCTTTAAAAGAAGAGGTTATCGATATTTCATCATGTCTGGTAATTTTTGAATTAAAAGAGCACCTAAAAAAATTTGCATGTCAATTTCTGGCAAAATTCCCAGACGAAAAGAACCATACTTGGATCAAATTTACACAAAGAGGGTAAAAACATATGATATAGGTAATTAAGTACCTCGGTAACAGGGAAATCGACGGTATGTTTAGTTGCAGGCTTGACAAGCTCTTCTGTAACGGAGTCACCAGAGGTGAATTCTTGTTCGCCTTCGCGGCTCAGTCCACCATATTGAACTGGCACCAGCTCAGGGGCTATGTATCTAAAATCCAATCAAGCAAATCAACCATGATCAGATAAAAAAATCATCACTTGGGTCAAAGACATAACAAATATCAAACAAAAAACCGACGAATTATGAAACAATACTGACTTGAAGAGAGTTTCAGCAGTCTTTGAAGGTCCAGCAAACACGAACTTGCTCTTAGTCCTTTGAGTAAAGAAAGGATTAATAACCTTGTAGAAAGCCAGGTACAGAAAAGGAACATTGATAAACACCTGCAAAACAAAACACAAGTTATAGTTAAGTTATAATTAAATTAAATTATAATTAACACGAAACCTGTTATAAACATTTCATCAAACACTTGGTGTGCATAAACCAACAAACCTGTTTGGCAACAAATTCAGGGTAGTTATCTTGGAACAACTGAAGAGCTTGATTGGTGGCTTGACGAAGCTCCCACTTAAACGGTCCAGGAGAATTCTTGAAATCAATAACCTGAAGAATTGTGTTGATTCCATCTGGACTGAAATCGAGTTTTCGAATGCTCTTTTCGAGAAACTGGATCCTCCATCGGAGAAATTTGGTGCGCTTTTCTTCAGTTGAGAACGTTTCGTTGTATAATTCTTTGTTCTGGTACTCACCATACGCGTTGTAGCAGACTGGATGACCTTCTTTATCAACTCCATGCATGTACACAACTTTTTCTTGCTCTGTTCCCAAATCTTCTTCCAATAATGAATCGATTCCGAACTCTTTTCTCCATGCGACGACGTTTTTGAGCATGGTGAAAGCTTCCTTCACCTTGAAGTCACGTGCTCGCAGGAATTTTAGCAATACGACGTCGCTTCGCTCGTCTGCGAGTAACGGAATTCCCCAAATTGAAACCTCTTCTGGAGTTACAGCTGGCGTTTCTTCAACCGGCGCCGGTTTATCGGCTTCGGCTTCCTCGGTCTTAGCCGCCGGCTCAGATGAGCCGGTGACGGCTACGATTGTTTCTTCGATCGCTTCGATCTTCTTCGCTCCGTCTTCTTCCACGCAGGTTTCGGTTTTCTCGATTACTTCCGTCACTTCCTTCACCGGCTCAGGCACCGGCTCCGATACCTCCGCTGGTGCTGCCGGCGGTGTGACAGTTTTTTCTTCTTCTTTGCACTCAACCGCTGGTTCCACCGGCTTAGCTTCTTCAACAACCGTCGCCGGAGGAGTTGATTCTTCTTTTCCGGTAGCCTCATCACACGCCTTAGTTTCTTCAACAACTGCCGGAGCCTTTTCTTCCTCCGCCGGAGCTTTTTCTTCCTTCTCGGGAGCTTTTTCCTCCTCCGCCGGAGCTTTCTCTTCCTTCGCCGGAGATTTTTCCTCCGCGGGCTTCTCCTCCTTCACCGGCTTCGGAACAGCAGTAAACTCATGCTTATTAAGCGCCTCTTGCACCAACTGTTTCAATTCATCCAACGCTTTCTTCTGCGGATCCGGTAACTCACCGGCAACATTAGATTCCTCCTTAAACGACGTCGATTCAGTAATCTTCTCCTTCTCTTCCTCCACCGGTTTCACCTTCTCCTCCGCCTCAGCTTCCGGCGTTACATCCTTTTCACAAACTTCAACCGGAACCGTTGTATCAACCGCCTCCTTCTTCTCCGACTCCGGCACAACGGCAACCTCCGCCGCCGCTGCTGGAGCTTCCAGTGCCTCTGCCGGTGCCGGCGCCGTGGTCTTCAAGGTCTCCTCCGCCATGAATTACAAGAATTGTTTGATTGAAAAAGGTAGGGTTTGAAGAAATTTGAAGTGTATGTTTGATGGTGGTTATGTTATGAGAGTGGGGGTGATGGGTGGTGTGGGATAATTGGGGGATTTAAGGGCGGTTTTTGGTTTGAAACAGTCTGTATAATAATAATAATTATTATTATTATTATTATATTATTATTATTTTTTTGTATTGCCAGCTCAGTAACAGTGAAATTGGTTGTGGGACCGGTTAACTACTTGCCAACCGGTTTATGACAACTCAGCGATGTTGTGTATGACGTGGTGTAATGGGTGCAATAATCGTGTGTGGTTGATTGCTGGCCGGAAACCCCACCTCAACTCCTGACCGTTGGATTGTGGGCCGGCTTTGGTTTACTCCTATATTCTCTATTGTATACTTTCATTTAAACATGAAAATTCACTAACAAAGTAATATCTGTGTTTAGAATAAAATAAATTCTACTAAAAAATTAATCAATAGATGTTTATATAGTATATAAAACTAGTTTTATGCCCCTCCGTGTTGCGGAGCTCTAGGTTAAATATTTCTCAATCAATTAAAACAAAACACTACTATAGTTTTGCTAGAAAAAAAAACTAAAACGATGGTTGTTTGGCATGAATAAAAATTATATCAATTTAACCAATTAAAACATATTACTACCATAGGTTTGAAAAAAAAAACTAAAGCGATGGACAAGACTGTCATTTTGAATAAGGTGAAAATCGTAATTTTGACTGTGGATAAAATCATAATTAGTTAAAAGCTACAACGATAGGAAGGCTGTAATTTTAAACTGCGGGAAAATCGTAATTTTGACTAGCGTAATATCGTAATTTGTTAAAAGGAAAAACGGTGATGAGACTGTAATTTTGAGCTAGTGGTAAAATTGTAATTTTAAACTAGAGACAAAGTCATAGTTCTAAACTAAGGGTAAAATCGTAACTTGTACAAGCATGATGGTTAATTATGTATGTAATGTAATGTTGAGTGTGGCCGTGTTGGTATTATAAACATCGTTCAGTTTTCTTTTTACAAAATGAAACTAAACCAAATAATGGGATGGTGTGGTTTTGTTTATGTTATGGTGATGATTAGATAAAAAATTAAAAACGATATTGTTTCAGTGTTTTGTATTAAAGGTGATAAAAAAAATTAAAGCTGTATCTTAGATGTTAAAAAGGTAATATTTGTGTGTCCTAAAAACGAGTATTGTTGTATGAGATATTGAGATGGTTCAAAAACGTTTATTTTATTTTTTCCAACTAATTTGCTTTATTTTATCATGAAAAGTAAGTTTGAAATTTATTTGTATCTATACTTCCTTCTAATAAAACTTTTTAAGATCTATAATAGAACCTTCTAATAAAACTTTTTAGGACATAATTAGAATTTACCAAATACCAGTGTTGTAAAAATCACGACTAGGCGGAGACTAGTTGGCGATTAATCGTTAGTCGGCCAGTAACTGAGTATTTTTTCGTTAATCAGTTCATTAATCGCTAGTCAGGCCTAGTCGATCAACCAAAAATCGATGATTCCGGCTAGATTCGGGGAAAAAACCTGTATATTCCGGTCAAAACTTCTAAATTCGAGGCAATTTCCAACCAAACCATGTGAATTCTAACAATTAATCTTGTATACTTAAAAAATGAGTTGAGTAAAAATTAAAACCTGGCTACTTAAATTATTTACCTATAAAAATGTGTATATTTATACATAAAACTGAAAATTACATATAAAAAACCTGATACGACTAATCCCGAGTAGTCGCTAGTCCCCACCTCACCGGCCGACTAGCGACTAACGAGTTCTCCAACCTTGGAATTTACTTAATTTTAAGACACGATCATTTTTAGTATTTATGACATAATTTTATTATTTAGTGCAGTTAAATTTTGGTACTTAAATAAAGCTATTTAATAATTTTAATATTTATGACATAGTTTTGTTATTTAATTCAATTTTGGTATTTAAACAAAGAATATAACAAAAAATAAACATAACTTATGTTATTACTAATTCTTTTAAGTAATTAAGAACAAAACAAAAACTAAAATAATTGATTGAAAAAATAATAAACGAGTACAATGTTGTAAATTGTCCACTTCGTCATAACATGCGTATGCTCCACTATAACTTAAAGAAAATGATTTAAGAAATTATTGCTTTTACAGCATGATTAGACAGTTTCTTACATGCATCTTGTTTTTTTTAAAGAAAAATTTCATCCAAAAAACACCACAAGCTGCCCTCAAAACAAGGACCCTCGGGCAACCAAACGACATTACATCACATCCAACGGATATTTACACCAAACGACATTACATGCATCTTGTTTAAACAAATTATAATCTTTTTCTTATTGAGTTTTATGTACTTGGGTCTAAATTTCTTTCTTTATGACACGTTTAAACCCTAAACCCAAATGTTACAAAATTGGTCTTCCAGTTATGTAAACCTTGCAAAAATTTGCCTTCACTAAACTGGGCATTTATTTATATCTTTTCAACACTATTTTCTTTAACCTACTAATATATTCAAGTTTTTTACTTTTAGTTAAAAACATTCTAAAACAAATACATGACTTTACTTTTTGTAAATATTTATTATATCAAAGTCATATATGCCCAAAATGCTCGAAAACTTTTATATAAGACTATTGGGTGTGGAGGGGCATTGGTTGGAGGCATTGCTCGAAACATAGCAGGTGTGGGCTTCAGCAGTCCACACCCAAAAAAGTGGAGTGTGAAAGGGGCGTGGGATCTAATGAAATTAGAATAAGATGAATTAAAATTTGGAAAAAAAATATTACTAATTAGTAGCATTTGTGAGCTTTGGTAGGTTGTATCAAATGCTTTTTTCGATGTAATAAGTTATATTGGTTTGTATTTTATGATTTATAGATTGTATAAGCTTTTTTTTTTGTTTGGGGTTGTCTGTTTTACTTGGATGCTTTGATCTTCTGTTTCCATCACTGTAGAAGCACTCCTCTGCCGCATGCGACGGTGAGGGTGTTCCGCTCGTCCTTCTTTCGCATCAGCTCTGCCTTTTTAGCTTTATTTAAGGTAAACTAGTATTAAGGTCCCCTTGTTGCGGCGGGAGGCTTAAAACCGTGTCTAGTAGCATCAATGTAACACCGTCGTCAGCGTCCACCAATACCGGAAAGCTTGTAAACAAGATAAATAAAAAATGAAAAAATATAAAACCAAACGAAAAGTAGACATGTTGAACCATGTACACCCGTTGTGGCATGTTAATGCACAAAAAATGGACCGAAATGTAAAACACAACACGACCGTCAAACGAGAAAAATAGAGGTAAAAACGTTGAACCACAAACGCACGTTCGACATGTTAACTTAACAAATTTATACCGAAATGTAAACAAAAAATATGTAAAAGATGAAATGTATATGTGACCAAAGTAAGAAATTAATAAAATGTTTGGGTTAAATGTGATTATAATTACTTTATAAAATTACACACTCTAAGCATCATGTGCAATACAACCATCCACAAAAAACTGGCTAAGCATCATATACAAACCATTTATACATAAACAACTTGCGAATTAATAGTATATAAATTGTTACCTTATGTGATGTTTAAGTTGTTGATTTCTAGGGTTTTGACAGTTGACACTTTTTGGGGTGTGATCACTCTGATCGTTTCACCTACCGTTTGATGTGCCTTCATGTGTTGTTGGTTGCATGTGATAATTTAGAGTTACAATTGTTGTTCGATTAGTCGTTTTCATGTTTTGGTTAAGGCTTTATGCCTGTTGTTTTGATCTTAAGGTTGTTTGAAATATTGGTTTTTCCGGTGAAGCCTTAATGTGTTCGCCGGCACTATTGGTTGTTATAGGTGGAGGTGGCGCTATACCAAGCCCCACTACGGAGGACCTTAATAGTTAACTACATTAAATTTATAACTTATTTTTTTAAAATATTTTTTTTTCAAAGAAGAAAAAAAAATTAATTTAAAGTGTAGGATAAATTACGAGCTGTGTAGGATAAATTTTAATATGTATAGCATAAATTTTGATGTATACGTGTAGGCAAAAATTTTACTATGGAGGATGATAGTCTTTATAAATAATTAATTAATCAAAGATAATAATAAATGGAACGAGAGAAAAACTATTTAACGTTTTTACAATTGTACCATTGTTCTTTCTCTTCTCAATTTAAATTTCTTCTCAAATGAACATCTCCCTATAAGGTGGGAGTTGGCTACAAAGTCCACTTTTCCTACAAAGTGTACAAAGTCATAAAACACCACAATTTCAGCCTTAAAACACACTCAAAACCCACAAATAATAAAATGAAGATTACTAAAACGCCATATTTGTGGGTTTTATGTTGTGTTTTGGATGATAAGGCTTTGATCATCGAATGACTAACATTAGTGTGTTTTATGTTGATTATCATGTTGTGTTTTATATTCATAGTTCTACGATGGTGTGTTTGAAGTTTTTATGGACGGTTAGGGTATGGATATTGTGATTTAGTGATCTTCACTCTGTTATTTGTGAGTTTTGAGTGTGTTTTATGGCTGAAATTGTGGTGTTTTATGACTTTGTACACTTTGTAGGAAAAATGGACTTTGTAGCCGAACCCCACCCTCTCCCTATATATAAATATATATATATATATATAGGGGAAGGTTCAAATGAAAACCACTAGTTATTGTGAAAACTAGAAAACTAACTAAAACCCACTAAAAAGGAGGGAGGGAAGACTTTTAATGAAGGAGGGGTAAAATTGGAACAAAAAATATATAACTTTTCAAACATTTCTCATTTCTCCATACGTTATCATTTTAAAACAAAAATGGCACCATAAGATCACAAATTTTCTTATCTTTCATTCAAGTATATTCGAGCATATTTTTTATGACATAAAAAAAGATTTATGGTGTCGTCTTGTTTTCAATACTATTATTATAGTAGTGCACATGTGCAATATAACATGTACTACAATGTGCATTACATGCTTAAAATTAGTTTTTTGATTCTAGTTTAGCTTTTAGGGTTAGTTTTTTTGGAGGTTTAGGATTAGGATTAGGTTTTTGGGTGTGGGGGGGAGGGGGTTTAGGTTTTTGGGGGGTGGGGGTGGGGGGGGGTTAGGTTTTTTTCGGGTTTATGTTTAGGGTTTAGTTTTAGGTTTTCGGGAGGGTGGGGGTGGGGGGTTTAGGTTTTTTTTTTTTTTTTTTTTTGGGGGGGGGGGGGGTTAGGCTTTTGGTGGGAGGGTAAATTTAGGTTTTGGGGGGGGGTGGGGGGTTTAGGTTTTTGGGGGGTGTCGGTGGGGGGTGGGTTAAGTGGTTTAGGCTTTCCGTATTAGTGCACATGTGCAGTACAACCAAATTTTTTTTTTTTTTTGAAATTTTTTTCCATATATAAAAAGTAGCGATTTTTCTAAAAAAAATTGTAAAAAAAAAAAAAATTGTATGTTTTTTAGGTTTTTTTAGGTTTTTAGGCTTTTTTAGTTAGTTTTCGAGTTTTCACAATAAAAGTGGTTTTCATTTGAACCATCCCCTATATATATATATATATATATATATATATATGGTTAGGATCATGTGAGAAGCACTACGCTAATTGAGAAACTTGAGAAGCATTCTGGACCACACATTTTTCTAAGCTTTTCGTAATATACACATATGTATAGTTTAAAATTTACTATATACATATGTGTATAATTCAAGATTTAACAGTATACATATATGTATATAGTCAATTTTAAACTATACATATGTGTATATTACGAAAAGCTTAGGAAAATGTGTGGTCCAGAATAATTCTCAAGTTTCTCATATAGGGTGGACTTCTCTTAGGATCCCTACCCTATATATATATATATATATATATATATATATATATATATATATATATATATATATATATATATATATATATATATATGTAGGGGATAAATCATGGGAAAACTAGTTTAAGTGAGAAAATCAAAAAACTAACTAATAAAGCCAAAAAAAAAAACATACCAATTTTTTTACTATTTTCTTATTAATTTTCGCTAATTTTTATATACATAAAATATTAAAAAAAATGTACTGCACATGTGCAATAATACGGAAAAGCCTAAGTCACTTAACCCACCCCCACCAATACCCCCAAAAAACCTAAACCCCCACCCCAGCCCCCAAAAACCTAAATTTACCGTCCCACCAAAAGCCTAAACCCCTACCCCCCCCCCCCACCCCCACCCCGCCAAAAAAAAAAAACCAAAACTAAACATTAAACATAAACCCGAAAAAAACCTACCCCCCCCCTAACGCACCCCCCACCCAAAAAAAATGTAGAATATATATATATAGAGAGAGAGAGAGGAAGTGTAGAATACAATACGTCTTATCCTACATTACATACGCGTCGACAGAATCAAAACACGTGTCCTGATTTAGTTTTCATAGATTAGGGAAAAATAGACAATTTGCAAAATCAGCAAAGAGTAAAACAAAGATTTCATTCAATCAGCAGATTGCGAAGTCAGTTGCACCACGATCCCGGTAATTAAGAACCGCGGTTGTCATGTGATTTTAATGGTAAAATAGAGAGTAATATGATGACGCCAGCAGAGAGTATGACGATGACAGTGATGAAGATGAATGGGAAGAAGTTTCAGAAGAAGAAGACGAATAAAGCCTGTTAATCAATATAAACTTCGATTTAAAGTTATTACATGTGATTTTAATGCTATGACATGGGATTTTATTATACTTACAGTTTGGTTTTATAATTTACATGCGATTTTAATGTTATTACATGCGAATTTGGGAAAAAAATAATTTGTCTTATACATGCAATTTTTCAAATTTTAATGTTATTACATACGAATTTGGAAAAAAAAAGTAATTTGTCTTATATATACATGCGATTTTTCAATTCTCATGTGATTTCATGATGTTCATGTATTAACCAACCATATAATAAACTTTATTCGTACATAACGATTTAATATCATATAATACCATCCACCATGGTGAAAACATACACCACCAAAATCAACCATCATCAAGCATCATCATCATTATTCATATATATTGCATATTATTAAAAACCTATTAAAACATATGATTGAATTTAACCCCCATTTACAAAATCGCATCTAAATTATTCGAAATCGCATATGTCAAACAAATCGCATCATTATTATTCAAAATTTCATATTTGATGAAATTGCATGTTGGTATTTTTTGATGAAATCGCATGTTGTTTTGTCTCACACAAATCGCATGTTGAAGACTGAATTCGCACTAGATCGTACGGCTAGGATGATCGCGTACGTAATGTAGGATAAGAGCTCTTGTACGTTAACCGGCCTCTCTCTCTCTTTATATATATATATATATATATATATATATATATATGGTCAGGATTTAGAGAAAATGGTGAAAAGTGTGAGAACGGTGAGAACGATTATGGATCGTCAGATTAAAACAATCTATGGACGTGGCGTTTTCGTAAATAACATCACTTTTATTACTGTGGCGCGCTTCATTAAGGGTAAAAAAGTCTTTTGACTTCTCTACACAAAACGCCATCTAATGAAATAAAAAGCCATTAAAATTACTACCTTAACCCTACAATAGCACACACCATCCTAAATCTAAAAACGCCATTAGATATAAAACGCCAAACTTAATTATAATAAAATCCCGCCTAAAAATACTGCCAAAACCATCCTATATATATAACATCTCAGACCTTCCATTAAAACACACAAAAACCCAAGCGCCATATTTAATATATACCATTCGTCTTAGAAAAGCCAAAAAACCCAAACATCAAATATCCTCTAAACCAAAACGTTTATTTGAAATTCACTTTGGTTGTCGGTAAGGTTTCGCTCAATGTAATGGACAAAATCGTTAATTGAGAATATTGTCCATTTCATTGAGTAAAATCTTATTGACTTTATCCTCAACTTCTATCCAATTTATAACGCCAAAACATACAAAAACATTATTGATGTTTGTTGTCAATAAAGTTTAGCTGTATGGGGTGGACAACATTGTCAGACATCTTTCTTAACTGAGGATTAACAATGTTGTCCATCTCATACAGCAAAACATTATTGATTTTAACATTATCAAATTTAGAGGTTTAAGGTACTTTTATTTAGTGGCGTTCTTTTTCTCGATAAAACGCCAAAAAGTTAAAAAATCAAACATCGCTCATTGGAAATTCAAGATTGTTGGCTGAAGGATGTAAACTCAATAACATTTTGCTGCATAAGATTGACAAATCTTCAAGAAAAAGAGGTTGATTTCAGACTTTGTGCTTCCAAACGACGACAAAAGAACTACTTCAAAAACAAAAAAAAAAAAAAAACAAAATGAATCATACGAAAGTCGAAACAGGCAGTTAAGATGATTCAAAAAAGAAGAAAAAGACTGGTGACAGTGAAGATTTGGAAGATCAATTGTTTATATTTTTTTTATTTTCTTTTTTAGTTGATTGTTATATAATAACAACGCCATATATAATAAAAACGCCACACAACCAAAATGCTTGTCAAAACGCCATCATGCCATAAAAGGCCCCAAAAACTACCAAACTATAATAAAATTACTTTGGACTAAGTATTATAAAAAACCCAAAATAAAAAAATAAAAACCAAACTTGAAAAAGGTAACTACAAAACACTAAAACTGAAGAGACGGAAAATTTATTATATTGAAATTTAAAACGCCAAACTTGAAAGATGGGACGTGTTACAAACTTCAGAGATAAAAGCTTATCAAAAACAATAATTACAAACACTAACTGAAACGACGAATACTTTATTATAATAATGCACCGCCTAACCTACGCGCCAAAAAGACATCCTATAAAATGATACCTCTCAGCAACTTCCATTTAATCAAACCAAAAAACAAACGCCAATACTACTAAATACCACTCACTGTAAAACGCCAAAAAATTAAAAAAATCAAAGATGGCTAATATGCTTTCTTGAATATTCAGTATTGTTCTTCCTGAAGTTTCAGTGAATGGATTTTTAGGTGAGGGGAGTAACTCAGTAAGATTTTGCTGCATGAGATGGACAAATCTTCAAGAAAAAGATACTGATGACAGTCATATGTCATTTTGTGTTCTTTGTTCTTGAAGAAGGCTTGGATGAGGAGAAGAGATCAATGATACTGAAGAGTGGAAGGATTATAAAGATGAAGATCAAGTTGAAGAACAAAGCGAAAAACCCAACCCACACGTCATAGATCTATGTCCCCAAACATCCACAAAAAAACCACTTCAACAGAAAAGCAGGCAAAATAATCAAACGATGGGTTTGTTAAGTTTTACATAAAACGTCATATATTTGGTGACAATTCTTGTAGTGTTAAAGAAGATAGAGACTGATAACAGTGAATATTGTGAAGAGAGAAACGATTAGGATTTTTAATTTATTTTTTCGCTTTTATTTTTTTCCCCGTGGTTGTAATACAAGTTTACAATTGTAAAACGCCAAGATACCACAAACTCCAAAATATATAAAAATAATAGAACAATGGGCCATCTTGTCTAAAATGCCTTGAAAAACGCCATTCAAAGAGATATTCTGAACCCTTGGGGGTTCCAATGCATACGATTTGAAAAATGCCATAACGCCATAAACGCCAAAATGTTAATACAATGAAACCATTAAAACGCCATATAATTACTGAATTTGGTTAACGTAAAAAATCTTAAACCCCAAAAATAAATCAATATTGTGAAAAGCGGAAGATAAAATGACAAAAAAGCCCATACACCCTAATTATATCGCGTGCCACGTGTTGGGCCAGGATGCGTTCTCACCGTTCTCACACTTTCGGGCGTTTTCTCCTGATCTCGTTTCTATATATATGTGTGTGTGTGTGTGTGTGTGTGGCTCGGTTCAAATGAGAACCACCTCGAGTTGTGAGAACCTTGAGAACTCCTTTATCCCGAGCGAGTTGGGACAAAATATTTTTGCACAAACATAGATGAAAATATTATAAACACATCTGTAAAAAAAGTAAAAAAAAAATTGTCGAGTCGGTAGTTTTGACTAATGCAAGTTTTTTTTACGCGCTGATGTAAATTTTATATGAAGATAAATATATTTTTACAGCTCAAGTAAATGTGTGTATGCGGCATTTTTTAAATATTTTTGGATGAAACAAGTGAAATTTTTATGACTTTTGAGAAAAAAGAAATTCAGAAAAATCTTTTAGATGGCCTAGTTCTCACGATTCTCACAACTCAATGTGGTTCTCATTTTAACCCATCCCTGTATATATATATATATATATATATAATATAGGATCAAGATGAAGGGAAAACACTTCCAAGTTGTGAGAACTTAGAGAATTCGGTCTTCCCGTGCGAGTTTTGCCCCATTTTTTCTCACCCCTAGAATAAAATGTTAGAAAAGACTGCCGTAAAAAAAAGTTCGAAGTGGTGTTTTTCGTCCCCTTAAAAAGGTGTAAAAAGTTGTTGACATAAGCATGACATCACTTTTTATATAATTTACGGCTGCTGTAAATGGAAAAAAAAAAAACTAGTTTTTTTCTTGGAAAACTTGATTTTTTAGGATTTTTGGTAAAAGAAAATTTTTGAAAAAACCTTTCGTAAGGCGGTGTTCTCTAAGTTTTCACAATTCGTATAAGTTTTTATTTTACACTAACTATATATATATATATATATATATATATATATATATATATAGGTACAGGATCAGGAGAAAACGCCCAAAAGTGTGAGAACGCATCCTGGCCCAACACATGGCGCGGAATATGATCAGGGCGTGAGGGGTTTTTTTGTCTTTTCAATCTTCTTTTATTTTCCCAATTTATGCTGGTTCATTTTTGGCGTCTAAGATTATTTTGGCGTTAATTGTATTCATTAACTAATTGGCGTTGAATTAATTGTTTTTTGTGTCACATAGATAATTTTGTGGCGTTATAGCGTTTCTCTGGTCAATTTTTTTTGGCGTTTTGTGGCGTTGTATAATAATTCACTACGAGTCATTAATATTTTCCTAAGATTACGATAAAACCAAATGTTTTTTATGGCGTTTAGTCAATTTTTTTGGCGTTTAATACATTGACAAGATGCTTTGCCAGCACCCACAGTTTTCATGCTACTAGTGTTTTGGTATTTGTAGTTTTTGGCGTTTTATATAATAATGTATTTTATTTGTAGAGAATTAGATAACAAACAACAGATAATTTGATAACAAAACAATATAAAGTGAAAAAGAAAAAAAAATAGAAAATGGTAATCTCAATTCTCATCCAAATCTTCACTGTCATCATCCTCTTCTTCTTGAATTTGTTTTGGCGTTTTGAACCTTTGAATACCTTAGCTAGATGCCAAATTTCCTATATAAACCCCGTATTTTTTAGACGAAGCTTGTTAGTGGCATCCTGTTTTTTGGTGTGATATTCTTGTTTGGTGGCATGTCATTAAAGATCAACTCTTGCTTGATGCTATTTATAATAATGGAGTCCAAAATAGTATTTTACACTTGCGTTGATTCCTTCATATCATGCATATATTCATCAAGAACAAAGCTCACATGATGAAATATCACTGTCATCAGTCTCTTTTTCTTGAATGTTTGTCCATATCATTCAGCAAAAGATTATAGAGATACACACCTTAGAGAAGAATCCATTCATCGAAAGCTTTGTCATCTGTGGTTTTTTAACTATTTTTTGGCATTTAAAGTGAGTAGTTTCTAGGGAACATGGCATTTGTTTTTTCTGGGTGTGATCAATTCACTGTGTAGAGACTCCTCTCTTATAGGAGTTTTTTGGCGCGTATGTTAGGCGAGATTTTTTATTATAATAAAAGATAGTAATAAAGTAACCGTTTTTTCAGTTACTGTGTGTATTTACTGTTTTGTTCAGCTTTATCAATTTCTAGGGCGATAGACGTCCCATCTTCCAAGTTTGGCGTTTTTTTTAAATGGCGTTATGCAGACAAAGATGACAAAATACAATAACGGAGAAAATATTAAGCAGGAAAAATATTTTTTTGTTATTTTTGGTGTTTTGTAAGCAATAACTTTATGTAGTATTTTTTTGGCGTTTAGCAAATAAATAGAGAAATATATCATTTAGTTATTTTAAAAAAAGAAGATTACACAGAAGAAAACTAACAAAAAAATTAAAACTCTTCGTCAGAAGGTACTTTATCCGAGAAGTATCCATCACTTGCGTCATCTTCTTCCTTGGAGTCTTCATCTAGACCTTCATCCATGTCATCACCTTCACTTTCATCGGCTTCTTGTTCCTGAAGATTCTGAAGCCTCCATTTGAACATCTCTTGCATTAATGCCATTTTTGAGTCCATGTCTGTGTTCAAACAAGTGGCGTTATGCAATTCTTCCATGAACCCAAGCCCCTGCTTTGTCATGATATTTTCAAGCAGGTAGTCTTCCTGCTCTCCGCACGTATATAACGTTTACCATGTCTGTTTCATCATCAAAACGCCATGATGTCATGACAGGGTCCGGCTTTCCATCTGCTTTGATTGGTCCAAATTTCCTTGTTAATGCTTTCATAAGCATATGTGTTTCATGGTATTCGTTACCCAGAACAATGCCAAGAGATAGGATACCCCTTTGTACCTCTTCTTACATCTTCAAAATTGCCTTGATCGTCCTAACATATTCCCTCCTTCTGTTGTCAAAACGCAGGACGAATCGCCTGAATTGCCAGAGTGTATCTCCACCAAACAATGGTTGCCATTTTTGGCGTTTCGGTTACATTGGCGTTTTTTGGTAAAAAATATTTGCTTAAATGATAGATTGAAGTGATTATGGAAGTGATGTTTTACGTCGTTTATATAATAATGTTTTTGGCGCGTAATTTAGGAGGGGATTTCTTATAATAAATGTTAATAACTGAATTTCAGTTACTGTGTTGTTTCCTCTTCCTGTAACCTCCAACGCGTTTTATCACTAATTTTTGGCGTTTTGTATTTAATGGCGTTTTATCTTTTTGAATGGCGCGTTATCATTTTTGTTGGCGTTTTGAATTTGAGCGGTAAAAGACCCTTTTACCCTTAATGAAGCGCGTCCCACATAATAAAATTGATGTTATTTACGAAAACGCCACTGCACAATCTAGTCCATGGATTGTTTTGATCTGACGATCCATAACCGTTCTCACACTTTCCCCCGTTATCTCTAAATCCTGCCCCCTATATATATATATATGTATATATATAGACACACACATGTATATTTTCTTAGTTGTTGATCATACGATTGCTGCAAGCCGTCTAAATTGGCGATAATGTTAAATGTCTGGTTTTATAATACCGAGATGGCTTGATACAAGCAACCGGTAAAATCTAAGCTTCTGAGCTAAGAAAAAATCATATTTACAAGTTGGTTATGCGTATAAATGTTATGGCCATATAATTTTAGAAGTTGTGTTTGTATATATTTTTGGTTTCCATATGTTATTTTTATTTATGTATAGTGTTTTTTTGGGTGATGACGAATCAGACATCTATGTACAAGCCTCTTTGTAATATTGTTAACTTCAGTCTCGATTTATTTCATTTGTTGTTGTTTTGTTGTTAAAAGTTGTTTAAACTTTTTGGCTAACTTATAGGTTTGCAATGTCTACTTTCAACGAAGACATGAGTGTTTTCGAACAACTTAGGCATGTGTTAGACGAGGTGGTGGAGTTGGATTGTAGGATTAGCCAAAAGCCTGATGAACAAACAGAGCACGTCACAAAGATACACGAGAAACAAGGTGAGCTTCAACTGAAAGAAACGCGCTTCATGCGTGTTACATGCAATTTAACGGTGTAACTAAAAATTAATAATACAAACACCCGCAACATAAATTATAAAAAGATGGAATAATGAATGTCTTAAATGGAAGAAATGTATAGCAGTTTGGGTTAGACTGGACCAAAATACCGAAAAGTTAAAGAAACTACACAGTTTTTTTTTTTTTTTTTTTTTTTATATATCTGTAAGGGGACTTGTATAAATTAATCGGTTAAGAAATCTTACAGGCGTATGTCGCCACGATATACGCAAATTATACGGGTCAAATGATTGAGTTCTTGCATATTTGACCAATGGATGTTCTTTTTAAAAGTGTTAGATTACAACTATTAATTATGGGTTGTCGAATATTTCTTATATTCTTTTTAAACCTAACAAGATTAGATATATGATTCCATATACCAACCAATGTTTTTAGATTATAACTAATTATTATGGGTTGTGGAATCTTTGTTGAATACTTTTTAGATGAGTTAATTGTCAAAATCGTCCTTGAGGTTTGGGCATGTTTATCATTTTCGTCTAAAATGACACTTTTGTATCAAATTGCCCCCAATATTTGTAACTTTTTGCCATTTTCTTTCAAACCACTAACTTCGTTTATTTTTTCTGTTAAGTTGAGGATATTTGGATGAAACTTGCAAATATAAAACCACATGGACGATTTTGGCAATTTACTCAAACCCCTTTTAATTTCTTTTATTTAATTATTTTTGTTACATATATAATAAAAAAGAATATACATGGAGTTTTTAGAAAAAAAAAATTAATAGTTTTGTCACATAATTTTTATAAATTTTTATCCAAATCACTAACTCAGTTTATTTTTTCTGTTAAGGTGAAGAATGTTTTAAATTTTGTAAACTAAGACAGAAATTAGTTTACTTACTTTTTTTATATAAATCAGTTTTATAAAGAGAAAACATCATTGGTGTGCAACACATAACAATCAGTTACAACTTTTAGTATTTATCAGTTGTTAAGATAGAAAAAAATTGTAAAACCTTACATATTTTTAAAATAACACCTAGAAAATATGTTGGTAGAAATAAAATATTTATTTAATTAAGATTATAAGGGTAACTAACTAATACTTATTCTGAGTGGCTTCAGTAAAGAAACTTTTGGTTCATAGTATTATAATTACAATTTGGTGGGTAATTTTAAGGATTGGTAACAATACATTGTTTGATAGGGGGGGGGGGGTGAGGGGGCACTGCTTCTATTTTTTCTTAGGAGGAATTTAAAAGAGTAGAAGATGAATTACAAACTTGGTACATATGATAAAATTTTTTATTTGACATTTTTTCAATAAGGTCACCAGCATTTTAGTTTTATAAAATTTAGAGGTTTAAGTAGATTTTATTTTTATGAAACTGGTCTATTTAAAAAATTAGAAATTAATTTCTGCCTTAGTTTATAAATATCCTCCGCCTTAATAGAAAAACTAACTTAGTTAGTGGTTGGATGAAAATTTATAAAAATTATGTGACAAAGCTATTATTTGTTCATATAAAAATTGCATGTATATACTTTTTTATTATATATGTAACAAAATTGATTAAATAAAAGAAATTTAAAAGAGTTTGAGTAAATTGCCAAAATCGTCCCTGTTGTTTTATATTAGCCAGTTTCATCCAAATATCCTCAACTTAAAAGAAAAAAATAAACTAAGTTAGTGGTTTGGATGAAAATGGCAAAAAGTTACAAACATTGGGGGCAATTTGGTACAAAAGTGTCATTTTGGACGAAAATGACAAACCTGCCCAAACCTCAGGGACGATTTTGGCAATTAACTCCTTTTTAGAACATACATAATATATACGTCTATTCGCATACATACATAAATAGACAGGTTAACCCAGCGCGGGCCTGGTTAAAACAACGTAAGTCTAGGCAGACTTGGCTAGGGCCGCCGATTAGGCGGTGTGATATTGGGTCACTCAAAAAGAAAGTTACCTTTAAAAAAATAGACAGGTTCATTTAAATTTTCAATACATAACAAATATCAAGTAATACACCGACGGAAGTATATAAAAGATCCACAAGCGGATCGAAATTCACGAAATGATTACATAAACAGACTACTAGGCTTCAATGCATGGAGTTGCGAATTCCACTTAAGTATTTGCCGGGCAACCTCCAGCCTATTTATGTATCCTTGCAACCTGCGCTTAGTCTTTTGAAGATACGTCAGGTTTCACCGGTAAATACAAATAACCGACACATTTTGAAAATATTTCAAAATCATTTAAGTGGACTAGGAACATGTCACACCCCCAAAATTACCACCTAGGGAGTGTCCCTGCTAGGCGTGTGACAACTAGCAATGAGCCACCAATTACATTGAAACACAAGTTTGAAATAAAACTTCATTATTTAAAAATACTGAAATCCCAACATAAGTTATTCAAAAACCATAAGTTTAGCGGAAGCGTTAATGTATCGTAATATAAATGTTATCCAGTCAATCATAGTAAATAAATGTCTAATAATAAATCCATCAAGCAACCATGACCACTCGCGCCCTCCAGCCAGCAAGTTCCTGCTTTCAACGCACCTAAGGACCTGCGAGCATGTAACACACGTATCAGACAAAGCTGGCGAGTTCACAGTTTTAGAAAACGTTTGTTACCCGGTGTATGTAAAACAGTTTAATACCCAATGCAAGTAATATTGTTAATATCTCATTTCCAAACACGGACGGCTCACGGACTGCCCTTCCCACGTACTCCTATCCAGTACTGGGCCAGACTGGGTCATTAGTTCACCTCCGTCCTCTACAGGCACGGGGTGAGGGTGCCAAACCTAAGTAGCGCTACTAACTAATACCCGATGAGGGACTTACAAAAGATGATAGGTGAGAATATTAACCAATATACCCGTTTTTACCCAAAGACTTATCCCCCCCCATGGGATACCCACTGACTGTCCCCAACCACTGGGACGCATGCTCGAATGTAGTGAACTCACCTGGGATTGCTCGGTAGAATTAATTATTCGTTTAACCACAGTGATTTACCAAGCCCTATGATATTCACATTTAACAGTCAGTTTGCATACAAGCACACCACATATTCTTTCACATTTAATCATCAACTATCTTTCGATTCACATTACACATCCTTCGATACATTGCTCATCTTTCGGTCTAACAATTATCACAATTATCACAATTATGTTTCGACACATCTTTCGATACACAGTTATCATCTTTCGCTTCATGGTTATCTTTCGACACATCAGCTATGTTTCGACATAGTTATCTTTCGACACACAGATTATGTTTCGGTCAACACAACTATCTTTCGGTCAACACACTATCTTTCGGTCAACACAACTATCTTTCGGTCAACACACTATCTTTCGGTCAACAGAAACAGAAACCCTAATCATACGATCAGCAATCACGTTTTGTGTTTTCACCAGGAATCAGTCTGTGAAAGTGTGTGAGTGAATGCATATAGGTGCTGTAACGTTCAAACAGATCATGATAACCGAACAACAATGATTAATAGCCTATCCGATTGACTAGAATGTAACCGATTAACCCTAGTCCGATTCCCCAACCCGAAACCATTCATCCATTAACCCTAATCGATTGAACCCTAGTTCTATGCATGAATTATCTATCAAACAATAACACCAATCATCATCATAACACAGAATCGTCAATCAATCACCTATCAGTTGAACCCTAGTTTTATGCATGAATTCTCCATCGAATAAGATCATGTAATCGAGAGTATCACATAGAAACAATATGCAAAGAATCATACTAACCGAATGATGGATGATGATACGATGTTGATGATCACGACAGGGAGTTTCCTGAGTTCTGCCGTCGCCCAAAAAGGTTTCTAGGGTTTGGGATGTTCGAATGATTCTGTGCAGTCATACTACGTAACTGCTGTTAATATAGGTAAGGTTTTGGGCCGGTGACTAGTTGGGCCGAAAGTTAAGGCCCCACATCGAAGGATCGATCGAAGGATCGATTATTGTCTCGAAGGATCCTTCCTAGGTCGAAGGATATGTTTCGTGATCCTTTGAAGGTTGAATGATCCTTCGAAGGTTAGACCTTTCGGTCGAAGGATCCCAACTTGAAAGATGTCCTAGTGTAAATCCATTATTCGAATACGTTACTCATTAACAAGTACAAGTTTGTAACATATACCCACTAACACACAAGTCTAGGATATGTAAATACAACAAAGGAGTCGGGAAATAGAATAATACTAACCTCAAGAAGTCGGGTTGTCACATCATCCCCAACTTGAAAGAAATTTCGTCCCGAAATTTAGCAAATAGGTACGAGAGAGTGAAGTGACAATTCAAGATTGTTGCGGATTTTCCTCAGGTGTTACATCATCCCCAACTTGAAGGGGAATCTCGTCCCGAGATTCACCAGTTTTGCTTGACTCTGCCTTGTCTTTGGGAAAGAGGTGAGGGTACTTTAGTTTCATCTGATCCTCGCGTTCCCACGTGAACTCCGGTCCACGCCTTGAATTCCAACGAACCCTAACAATCGGAATTCGACTGTGTTTACGGACCTTGACCTCCCGATCCATGATTTCAATAGGCTCTTCAACAAACTGCAGCTTGTCATCCAACTTGAGCTCTTGAAATGGCACAACCAGTGTCTCATCAACCAGACACTTCTTTAGTTGCGAAACGTGAAAGACATTGTGAACATTACCTAATTCCGCAGGTAACTCGAGTCTGTAAGCGACTTTACCGATCCGCTCAAGAATTTTGAATGGCCCAATGTAACGTGGATTAAGCTTGCCACGCTTCCCGAAGCGTACAACGCCCTTCCATGGTGAAACTTTCAACATAACTCGATCATTAACCTCGAACTCCAAAGGCTTTCTACGCTTGTTAGCATAGCTCTTCTGGCGATCACGCGCTGCTGCCATTCGATCCCTTATCCGCGCTATACTTTGTGAAGCTTCCAGGACGAATTCAGGACCTGTGAGTTGACTGTCACCTACTTCTGCCCAACAGAGCGGAGAACGACATTTCCGCCCATACAACGCCTCGAACGGGGCTGCCTGAATACTTGTGTGGTAGCTGTTGTTGTAGGAGAATTCTATTAACGGTAAGTGTTTTTCCCACCCTTTCCCAAAATCGATCACACATGCCCGCAGCATGTCTTCAAGCGTCTGAATAGTGCGCTCACTCTGACCATCCGTCTGTGGGTGGTAAGCAGTGCTCATGTCGAGTTTCGAACCGAACAATTTATGCATAGACTGCCATAGTTCAGAAGTAAAACGCGGATCTCGATCCGAGATGATAGAAGTTGGCACTCCGTGCCTAGCAACCACCTCCTTAAGGTACACTGCTGCAAGTTGCGAAAATTTATCTGTTTCCTTAATTGCTAGGAAGTGCGCCGATTTCGTCAGTCGATCGACAATCACCCATATGGTATCGTTTCCAGCCTGTGTCCTCGGTAACCCGGTAACGAAATCCATAGCGATCTGTTCCCACTTCCACTTAGGTATTTCTGGCTGCTGTAGTAGACCCGAAGGCTTCTGATGTTCCGCTTTAACTCTAGCACAAGTTAAACATTTACTCACGTACGTGGCTATGAGGGCTTTCATGTTCGGCCACCAATACATAACCTTAAGATCATGATACATCTTGTCCGATCCCGGGTGAATAGAATATCGTGACTTGTGTGCTTCATCCATCACAAGTTCTCTAAGATCACCAAACAGAGGAACCCATACTCTTTCCATAATGTAATAGATACCATCAGATTTCTGCTCAAGCTGCTTTTCCATACCGCGTAAACCCTCAGCCTCGATGTTCTCTTCCTTCAGTGCCTCAGTCTGAGCCGTACGAATCTTATCAGGAAGGTTGGAATGAATAGTGAGTTGTAGTGCGCGAACACGTTTAGGCTTTGTCTCTTTGCGGCTGAGTGCATCAGCTACCACGTTAGCTTTACCTGGGTGATATTTGATGGCACACTCGTAATCATTGAACAATTCCACCCAACGACGCTGTCGCATATTCAATTCTCTTTGGTCGAAGATATGCTGAAGGCTCTTGTGGTCGGTGTAGATAGTGCATTTAGTACCGTATAGATAGTGCCTCCAGATCTTTAGCGCAAACACTACTGCTCCTAACTCCAAGTCATGTGTCGTGTAGTTCCTCTCGTGAACCTTCAACTGTCGAGAAGCGTAAGCTATCACTTTCTCGCGTTGCATCAACACGCAACCGAGACCCTGAGTCGAAGCATCACAATAAACTACAAAATCCTCAGTACCATCCGGTAGAGATAAGATGGGTGCGCTGCATAACCTTTGTTTCAAAAGCTGGAAAGCCTCCTCCTATTTCGTCCCCCAAGAGTAAACTACTTTCTTCTGTGTTAACGAGGTGAGTGGCTGTGCAATCTTTGAGAAGTTCTGTATGAAACGACGATAATACCCTGCTAGACCGAGAAATTGTCGCACCTCCGAAGGGTTCCTCGGTGCCGCCCAATTTCTAATGGCGTCAATCTTGGCAGGATCCACATGTATGCCTACCTCATTGACTATATGCCCCAGAAAATGTACCTCCCGTATCCAAAAATCACACTTAGAAAACTTTGCGTACAACTGCTCCCTCCTCAGGAGTTCTAGAATAAGGCGTAGGTGCCGCTCATGATCCTCCTTGTTCTTGGAGTAAATTAGAATATCGTCAATAAAAACGATAACGAAGTCATCAAGGTATGGCTTGCACACGCGGTTCATGAGGTCCATAAAAACTGCTGGTGCGTTGGTTAACCCGAATGGCATAACCAAGAACTCATAGTGACCGTATCGCGTCCGAAACGCGGTTTTGGGAACGTCTTCTTCTCTGACTCGCACTTGATGGTAACCCGACCTTAGGTCGATCTTGGAGTAAAAACTTGACCCTTGCAGCTGGTCAAACAAGTCGTCGATACGAGGTAAAGGATAACGATTTTTGATTGTCATTTTGTTGAGCTCGCGATAATCTATACACATTCGTAAGGACCCGTCCTTCTTTTTCACAAACAAGACTGGGGCTCCCCAGGGGGAAGAGCTAGGTCGGATGAAACCCCTATCCAACAGCTCTTGGAGTTGGTTCGATAGTTCCTGCAGTTCTCCTGGCGCAAGACGATAAGGAGCACGGGCAACTGGGGCTGCCGCTGGGGCGAGGTCAATCTGAAATTCCACCTGACGATGTGGAGGTAAACCAGGGAGTTCCTCAGGAAATACGTCAGGATATTCCCGAACAACTGGAAGATCCTCGATCTTCCTTTCATCAGACGATGAATCGGTAACAAGAGCTAATATAGCAGGATAGCCCTTACGCAAATACTTCTGAGCCTTCATTGCCGAAACAATACTAACTGGGGTCCCGCTGCGATGACCCTGAACTGATAAAAATTCCCCACTGGGAAGGGGAACACGTATGATCTTCTCCTTACAGAGAATCTCCGCTTGATACTTGGACAACCAGTCCATACCAACGATCACGTCGAAGCTTCCAAGAGTAACAGGAATCAAGTCAATGTCGAAGACTTGACCCAGGAGATCGATTTTACACCCAAATAGAACATGCGTAGCTTCGATTGTTTTACCATTTGCGATTTCTACTATGTGTTTCATTACAAGAAGTGTAGGACTTAATCCTAACTGGGAACTAAACTCTAAAGACACATAACTCCAGTCGGCACCAGAATCAAATAAAATAGAAGCAATAACACCGTTTACTGAAAACGTACCAGTAACCACGTTGCCGTCGTTCCGCGCTTCCCCAGCTCCCAGCACAAACCCGCGCCCACGCGCAACATTACCCCCGTTGTTCCCTGCATTGTTATTCCCGTTACCACCCCCTGTGTTCTGTCTCAGCTGAGGGCAGTCTCGCTTGAGGTGCCCCTCGGCCCCACACTGATAACACCCTTTCTGATTACCCTGAGTTTGCTGAGGCTGTTGCCTACCCGCCTGCTGCGCTGGCTGCTGCTGAGTTGGGAGTGTGGCCCTACAATCCCTGGCCTTGTGCCCCGGTCGATTACACCGATAACAAACTCGAGTACACTGCCCCTTGTGATGAAAATCACACTTGCTGCACAAGGGTAGCTTCCCCGCATATGATCCCTGCCCTGATCTGTTACTCGAGTTCTGATTTACTGATGCTGTCTGACTGAAACTGCGGGTGCTGCCAGTATCCGTCTTCTTCTGAGGCTGTGCAGAGTTGGACCCCTTGTCCGCATCGTTCCACTTACGTTTGCCATCAGCAGCAGATGCAGTGGAAGTAGTGGCAGCTGTGGTAGTGCTAGAAATACGAGGTGGCAATGAGTCGCTCTCCACCTCCTGGTCAACGATTTTATGTGCCAACCTAACAATCTGGGTTAGGTTATTGAGGTTCGCCGCTGTAACTAAACCCTTCACCCGTGGAGGTAACCCCTTAATAAACAACTCGATTCTTCGTGGCATGGGTCGGGACAAGTTTGGACACAAATCAGCTAACTCATATGACCGCTTCACATACGCTTCGATTTCAGACCCCACCATTGTCAGATGATAGTACTCATTCTCTAACTTCGCTATTTCATCTCGAGGACAGTATTCCTCCCTCATCAGTTCCTTAAAATCATCCCACGTGGTGGCGTTCGCCGCCTCAATACCTAGCAGTTGGACCTGGGCATTCCACCAGGTCAAGGCACCATCCAGAAGCGTGCCTGCAGCAAACTTTACCCTATCCCCAGCTGGGCAGTTACATATCGCAAACACTGACTCCGCCTTTTCGAACCAGCGTATAAGTCCCACAGCCCCTTCAGTGCCACTGAAGGTCTGTGGCTTGCAATCCATGAAAGTTTTAAAGGTGCAGACCGGTGGGTGAGGCTGGTTTTGTGGCGCCGGCTGACCTATTAACGAGAGAAAATAAACCAACAAGTAAGACTCAAGTTCACGACCCAAAGGAAAGGAATGTCTGGTACATGCCATACCAGCCTGATAAGCTGCCAAGGCTGCAGCCACCTGGGCGTTGAGTAATGCTTCTAGCTCAGCTTGGGTCATATGGATTTCGCCACGCCCACCACCGCGGCCTCCATTACGTCCACCACGACGACCTCCACCACGTCCGTTCATGATTCTACAGGTATGGGGAGAAGTAACAAATTAACAGACTATTTCAAGCAGATGTCAAGTATTGCTATAGTATTCACAGTTTTCGAGGTTCTAATACAACACTGACTAACAACGCGGGATTCCTTTTTCACACTAGTCGAGATTTACTGGGACTCACATGCACCTCACGTTGTTATTATGTGTGCACCCATAATAATAACCTGATTTGCATGCTTATCTCAGTTCCTCCCTACTCATGTTAAAAAGGTTTCCCAAATTCATACAGTACGACCGTCGATATCACAACATAGAGCACGTAAACCCAAGAAGAGTTCCACTCTTAAAACACGTAGTATAGACAGATAGCATAGTAATTCGTATTGTAATATCATGCGTGCGTTCGAGTGTGATATTAATCATGAGTATGTACTAGCTATGCTATGCAATAGTAAACAAGAGACGAACCTTGCTGCCTGGAGCTGAGTGTCATGGTCCATGTCGTATCAGTATGTCGTATCAGTTCAGTTATAGTCTGGTTTTATAAAACATTTTTAAAACCAATTCACTATAACCAGTGGCTCTGATACCAAACTGTCACACCCCCAAAATTACCACCTAGGGAGTGTCCCTGTTAGGCGTGTGACAACTAGCAATGAGCCACCAATTACATTGAAACACAAGTTTGAAATAAAACTTCATTATTTAAAAATACTGAAATCCCAACATAAGTTATTCAAAAACCATAAGTTTAGCGGAAGCGTTAATGTATCGTAATATAAATGTTATCCAGTCAATCATAGTAAATAAATGTCTAATAATAAATCCATCAAGCAACCATGACCACTCGCGCCCTCCAGCCAGCAAGTTCCTGCTTTCAACGCACCTAAGGACCTGCGAGCATGTAACACACGTATCAGACAAAGCTGGCGAGTTCACAGTTTTAGAAAACGTTTGTTACCCGGTGTATGTAAAACAGTTTAATACCCAATGCAAGTAATATTGTTAATATCTCATTTCCAAACACGGACGGCTCACGGACTGCCCTTCCCACGTACTCCTATCCAGTACTGGGCCAGACTGGGTCATTAGTTCACCTCCGTCCTCTACAGGCACGGGGTGAGGGTGCCAAACCTAAGTAGCGCTACTAACTAATACCCGATGAGGGACTTACAAAAGATGATAGGTGAGAATATTAACCAATATACCCGTTTTTACCCAAAGACTTATCCCCCCCCATGGGATACCCACTGACTGTCCCCAACCACTGGGACGCATGCTCGAATGTAGTGAACTCACCTGGGATTGCTCGGTAGAATTAATTATTCGTTTAACCACAGTGATTTACCAAGCCCTATGATATTCACATTTAACAGTCAGTTTGCATACAAGCACACCACATATTCTTTCACATTTAATCATCAACTATCTTTCGATTCACATTACACATCCTTCGATACATTGCTCATCTTTCGGTCTAACAATTATCACAATTATCACAATTATGTTTCGACACATCTTTCGATACACAGTTGTCATCTTTCGCTTCATGGTTATCTTTCGACACATCAGCTATGTTTCGACATAGTTATCTTTCGACACACAGATTATGTTTCGGTCAACACAACTATCTTTCGGTCAACACACTATCTTTCGGTCAACACAACTATCTTTCGGTCAACACACTATCTTTCGGTCAACAGAAACAGAAACCCTAATCATACGATCAGCAATCACGTTTTGTGTTTTCACCAGGAATCAGTCTGTGAAAGTGTGTGAGTGAATGCATATAGGTGCTGTAACGTTCAAACAGATCATGATAACCGAACAACAATGATTAATAGCCTATCCGATTGACTAGAATGTAACCGATTAACCCTAGTCCGATTCCCCAACCCGAAACCATTCATCCATTAACCCTAATCGATTGAACCCTAGTTCTATGCATGAATTATCTATCAAACAATAACACCAATCATCATCATAACACAGAATCGTCAATCAATCACCTATCAGTTGAACCCTAGTTTTATGCATGAATTCTCCATCGAATAAGATCATGTAATCGAGAGTATCACATAGAAACAATATGCAAAGAATCATACTAACCGAATGATGGATGATGATACGATGTTGATGATCACGACAGGGAGTTTCCTGAGTTCTGCCGTCGCCCAAAAAGGTTTCTAGGGTTTGGGATGTTCGAATGATTCTGTGCAGTCATACTACGTAACTGCTGTTAATATAGGTAAGGTTTTGGGCCGGTGACTAGTTGGGCCGAAAGTTAAGGCCCCACATCGAAGAATCGATCGAAGGATCGATTATTGTCTCGAAGGATCCTTCCTAGGTCGAAGGATATGTTTCGTGATCCTTTGAAGGTTGAATGATCCTTCGAAGGTTAGACCTTTCGGTCGAAGGATCCCAACTTGAAAGATGTCCTAGTGTAAATCCATTATTCGAATACGTTACTCATTAACAAGTACAAGTTTGTAACATATACCCACTAACACACAAGTCTAGGATATGTAAATACAACAAAGGAGTCGGGAAATAGAATAATACTAACCTCAAGAAGTCGGGTTGTCACAGAACATGTATTACATAAATAACTTGGGATAAACTATGTCTCTTGTATTCAGTATTACATGCTTGTCAATACATGGGGGGCCCGGTGCTAAACACCGACAACATGATTAACCGACACGCCACTTTAACCCATAAAGGGTATCCCCAATATGGGTAAGAAAAATATTTTATGATAGCATTAGCATCTGTCGGGCGTATGCCTACACCCCGTACTTAAGTCGTGGCCATTTGCAATTAAATGAGTCGAGTATATCCAGGACACGGTCGCATTAACCCGCAATGTTTAAGTTATCAACCAAAACGAATTAAAACGAGTTATGTAGAATTTTTAGACACAATCCATCATTGATTCCATACCCGTTCAAGCGGTAATAATTTACCGTATCCCAAACACGTATAGGGAAAATAGGTTAAGAGTATTTACCTAGATTAATATCTTACAATCCAAGATATATATATATATATATATATATATATATATATATATATATATATATATATATATATATAGGAGATGGTTCAAATGAAAACCACTTTTATTGTGAAAACTCGAAAACAAACTAAAAAAAGCCTAAAAAACACACCAATTTTTTTTTTCAATTTTTTTTTATAAAAAATCGCAGGTTTTTGTATATAAAAAAAAAACTTTTTTCAAAAAAAAAATTGTATTACACATGTGTAATACTACACATGTGTATGTGTACTACACATGTGCACTACAAAAAAGAATTTTTTTTTTTTTTGAAAATTTTTTTTATATACTAAAAGTAGCGAAAATTATTATGCAAAAAAAAAATTGGTATGTTTTTTTGGCTTTTTTAATTAGTTTTCGAGTTTTCACAATAACTAGTGGTTTTCATTTGAACCTTCCCATATATATATATATATATATATATATATATATATATATATATATATATATATATATATATAGGGAGAAGATCATGCGAGAACCACCTCTTATTGTGAGAACCGCGAGAACCAATGTGAACACACCAAAAATGCTTAAAAATAGCTAAAAATCACACAAAATTTTTTTTTAAATTTTTTAATATTTTTCACAAAAAAAATGGCTACTTTTCGAAGCCAAAAATTTTTTTTCTTTTTAAAATTTTTTTTTGCTTTTAAAAGTAGCGATTTTAACATGAAAAATATTAAAAAAATCAAAAAAAAAATTTAGATTTTTTTTTGATTTTTTTAGGTTTTTTGGGGGTTTAGTTTTTAGCATTTTAGCTTGGGGGAGGGGGGGGGTTTAGGTTTTTCGGGGGTGGGGGAGGGGGGGTTTAGGTTTTTTTTAGCATTTAGCTTGGGGGGGGGGGTTTAGGTTTTTTTTTGGGGAGGGGGGTGGGGGTGGGGGTTAGGTGTTTTTTAGGTTTTTTTAGCTATTTTAGGTTGTGTTCACATTGGTTCTCAAGGTTCTCACAATAAGGGTGGTTCTCGCATGAGCCCCTCCCTATATATATATATATATATATATATATATATGTTGGAAAGTTCATTGGGGAACACTAAGAAAGTGGGGAACAACGGGGAACCGACTCAAACGAACTCCGATTGGACTCATTCCAGCGGCGTTGGAACCGACTCGTCGAACCCTAACTAGGATCTCTTAACCCTTAACCCTAAATCCTAACTCCTAAACTCTAAACCCTAAAGCTAAAAAATAAGGCTAAAACCTAAGCTAAACCGTAAAATCTAAACTATAAACCCTAAAAGCTAAACCCTGAAGGCTAAACCCTAAAGCTAAACCCTAAACCCTAAAGCAAAACCCTAAACCCTAAAGCTAAATCCTAAACCCTAAAGCTAAACCCTAAAAGCTAAACCCTAATATATTTAGGGTTTAGTGGTTATGATTTAGGATTTAGGGTTAAGAGATCCTAGTTAGGGTTTGAAGAGCTTGTTCCAACGCCGCTGGAATGAGTCCAATCGGAGTTCGTTTGGGTCGGTTCCCACTTTTTTGTGTTCCCTAATGAACCTTACACTATATATATATACATACATATATATATATATATATAATATATATATATATATATATATATATATATATATATATATATATATATATATATATATATATATATATATATATATATATATATATATATATATATATATATATATATATATATATATATATATATATATATATATATATATATATATATAAGCACAGCTGTTCAAACAAAATGACAAAGTGGTTGCAATTTACTGGACGCTTTAGTCTGGAATGAATGGTATAATAATCAATTAGAATGTTAACGGGTCTTATTCAAGTCATAGACTTAGACCGATTAACTTATAATATAAAGAAAACAATACAGTACGCTGGATTAAGCGGTGACCGGATAGAATGTATTTTAAACTCTCACAAGTTCTAAGACTTGCATAAAATGGGTAAACAATAATGCATTAAGATTTATAAGAATTTGAAGGATATTGACTCAATTCGGCTAACTTACGTAAACTAAGTTACATAAGTCAACCGTACGCGCATAGGAGGTATCGGGTGATCGGGTGAGTCATTAACAAGTTCATTATGCCAAGACATTATGATTATGTTACCAAGTCAGTAGGTAATCCATATTGTATGCACATTAAAGTTTAAAATCAATTTATGCACCAAAAGGGCATTTTCGGCATTTTAAGGCATAATGCATGAACTTGTATAAAAACTCGATAATTGATTATGATCACATAGTATAACCTCAGAGGGTTATCCTATACATAAACATGATCATAATGCAACTTCAAATCAGTAGCTAAGTTGGCTAATTCGGGTCAGAATCGAAAGTCAAAGCAGAAGTCAAACCGCTTGACTTTCGGTTGCGAACCGAGCTATAAACTGGAAATGACGGGCTGAACATGCTTAGACATGTTCTAATATTATTTACCAACTGATATAGTGTCAAAAACGTGAGTTCAAACATTTATAAGTTTAGTTTATAAGCTTTCCGAAAGTTGCGTTTTTTACTTTTAATTAATCATAACTTTGACCCGTCATTTGACCAACTTAACGTGATCTTCAGGAGGTTCCCTCTTAGGGGATTATCACCTACCTTATTATGATCACGTAGCCATGTTCAATTCGAACAACAACTGGACCATAATGGTCTTAATCGAAAGTTAAAGCAAAATTCAATTTGCTTGACTTTCGACTATATACTTAGCCTATAAAATGAAAGAGCTAAGGAGGGAACACTTACTAGTATTCCAGAAGAAATATGAACTCAGAGGAGGCTCCTTTTATGATCAGGAATAACTCCAATAGATGATAGATAGGTAAAGATGAAATGAGCAAGGAACAAGTTTGCAAAATGCTTGCTATTTATAGTTGAACTTGAAGCATATGATCATGCCAGGTGTTATGGGATACTCTAAGATCATCCCAGGTGTATTTTAAGGTGTCAAGAGTTGCACAAGAGCTTAGGTTCGCGATCTAGGTGGCACAAGGGCATAATACCTTGGCCTCCAAACAAAAGTCTGCCAGTTCACTAGCTTATGGACTGTATGGATTCGCCCATGGTTTTGAATGCTTACGGTCCGTAAGCACAACTGGCTTACGGTCCGTAAGCACAACTGGCTTACGGTCCGTAAGCACAACTGGCTTACGGTCCGTAAGCACAACTGGCTTACGGTCCGTAAGCACAACTGGCTTACGGTCCGTAAGCACAACTAGCTTACGGTATATAAGACCTTGACAGATACAAATAACCATCTTCCTTACGGTCCGTAAGGTATTAAGCTTTATGGTCCGTAAGAGTCACTCAATGGCCAAATTAATTGGCATGTTGACATAAATGGTCCCTCCAATTCTTCCATATATTTACATATTTAGTCCATCTCGCCCAACAAAGTGGCATAAACTGAGAGTTTATCGGACACGTGTCTTTATATAATTCGACACTAATTTCCGAGGTGTTACAAAAGACATCCATATGGCCTGAATCTAATTAAGTTTTTTATTTGAGAGAATAATGTGTGTTGAATATGAATATAGTAAAATGTCCATCTAGTTCTATTAACTATCTATGACTGTGTTTGATAGGATTTGAACTCTCATCTTCTTGAATAGAGGTCGATATCTTATCACTAAGTTGCCACTCAAGGACATCAAACCAACATTTAACTTACAAAAGGACCTTGGTATTTGTTTATAGGCAACATTTGATAGCTTACTGTTGGTGCATATTTCGTACGTCTGCCACTGTACGAATAGCTAGATAGAGCGTGTGTTGAATATTGTATAGAATACGATTAGTTGGACACGGTTTTGTTACTATAAAGGTCCATCTGGACAGATGGACAAGATGTTAGTCCAATACCCCATCCGAATGTAGGTTATGCATTGTATAGTCCATCCAGACGGATGGAGTCCATCCGGATGGATGGACATAGGTTCATTCGGACATAGGCTTTGCCTATAAATAGGGAGTTGGGGTTCCCATTTGGATAAGCTTTTTGGTTCCCTTAAGGGACATGCTGTCCGACTGGTCTCATGGTGTTGTAAGTTATCAAGATATGAATAGAGATCATATTATAAGTGACTCATCGGTGTCGTTTTTATCTTCTACTCATTTCTTATCACTGAACCGATCTTATCGGGACCAAAGCTCCGTCAAACTCGCCGGATCCTGGAATCATAATTGGTATCAGAGCTACGGTACCGATTCAATCGATCTAACAGTTAATTGAATCACCTACGCTAATAGATTTTGGGCGCGTAGGGAGTTTTGGCGTAAAAACTGAATAAAACATCAAATTGAGGATCAATTCATGGACAAAATTCAAAATTGAAAACATTATCCTGTTCGGAATTAATTCGCGCACAATCCTGTGAAATTTCATCATGAAATTCGCAGTAATAAAGATTCTGGATTGAAAAATGTGATTTGGAGTGTTCTTGAGGTGTTCAAACACATTCGGTCCGGATGGACACATTCAGATCGGATGGACTCATCCGGATGGACATCAACTCCATCCGGACGAATGAAGACACTCAGGTGCAAAAATGTCAACATGATCCAAGAACAGTCCATCCGGACAGATGGACCTACTCCATTCGGACGGATGAACTAATGCCTAAAAAAAGACATTTTTTGATTGCAATGACGAGGTGAGTCTCCAGAAAAAAATTTGGTGATTGAAAATTTTTCGTGTTTTTAACGACCAAGCTGGGTTGTTCGGGGACACCGTCTAGGGCTTTAGTGAACAAATTTGATGATGCAATCACGGATTGTGGAAATTAATGGGGTAGTCAAGATACTGGTGCATAATATTTATTATCTGGGTTATCTGACTATTAATGGGCCAAAACGTAAAATCCACAATGATGAAAAACTGAGGTTTGGGGAAAAATTGTCATATTTTCAGCATAGTCAGGTTTTTCAGAGAACAGAAATTCCCAATTAATGTACAGATTAATGAGGACATGGATAGTGATGTTTTTCACCACGTCTAGGTTGGCTGGTATAAGTGTAAAGTAGCCCTATAGGTATTGTGTGACAGGAGATTCCCAATTGAATTAAGGGGACATTTTATAAGATTGTAGTTTGACCGACTATGTTAGATGACACAAATTCCTAGGCCACAAAGAATAGACAAACGCGTAAGCTAAAGATACCAAAGATGAGGATGTTAAGGTTTACATGGTTTTTACAAAAGTTCTTGATCAAAACGTTATTTACATTTTCGGGAAACTGTAGAAATTTTGTAAGGTTGAATGGGCATGCTGGACCGATCTAATTTTTTATATGGTGGTTTGATTAAATTACTTTTGTGTTCTTTTTTTGTTTCAAATTGTTAGTTTGTATTAAAAAATAAAAAATATTAAAAATGTTTTATCATTGTAATACTCATGTATTCAAAACTATTTTTTTTAAGAGTAAACTGCCATTTTGGTCCCTGTGGTATGGACACTTTTGCCATTTTAGTCCAAATCAAAAACTTTTTAAACCTGGGTCCCCGTGGTTTCACTTTTATTGCCATTTTAGTCCAAAATTCAAAAACTCTCATTTTTTACTGTTTCAACCTGTCTATTTTGTCTTTTTGTGCAGGGGTATATTTGTCCAACTAATTTTCATTTAACTCTATTCTTAATTTAAAAACTAAACTAAATACATTTACTTCATTTACATACCCTTATATATATATATATATATATATATATTCATTTCCCCATTTAGATAGATCATCTTCAACCCTCAGATCATCTTCAACCCTCAAATAAAACCCTAACCGACAAGATTAAAGCACATCATCTTCCCCAAATAAAACCCTAACCCATAGGATGGGCCATAACCTTGATCCAGCGCCGGTCGTCGGATTTCTTCTCATTCTCCGGCAACATGATGAAGCTTTCTTCTGCCACTGCCGCCGCCTTCGTACTCGCCCCCCTACGGCGGCACTCTCCTCCTCTCATCCTTCTTCATCCGTTCAGGTACATCAGTTTTTCCCCGAATTCTACAATTTTAGGAAGATAACTGTAATTAACTAATTATTGTTGTGGTTTCAGGAACTGAGAAGGGGTGAAGGGTGGGGAAATGAAGGTCGAGAAGGAGAAATTTGCACCAAGATTTGATGGGTTGAAGTTTATCAAGACATTGGTGACGGCTCACAGGTGACCGGAAGTTATTATTTATTTGCTTGATTTTCAAGCCAAAGTTGCAATCTTTGTGTTACTTTGTTTCAATGTATAATTTGGTGATGTCCAAGCCAAAGCACATCATCTTTTTTGTTATTATTTATTTGGTGACGACTCACAGGTGACCGGAAGTTATTTGGTAACGGCTCACAGGGGTTGAAGATGATCTCTGGTTAGGGTTTTATTTGGAGGTTGAAGATGATCTCTCTAAACAGGGAAATGGATATTAACAAGGGTATTTAAATGAAGTAAATGTATTTAATTTAGTTTTTTTTACTAACGTTTTAATTAACTCATTAGAAGGTTAGAGCAAATTACAAATCATGGGTTGGTAGACGGGCAACAAGCTGCGCCGCCACCCCCTTTTGAATTGCAAATCCTACTCGGCTAAACACATAACTATGGCCTACAGACACTGTCGCATGTGCAAGTGCTGCCTTTTGAACCCGCTTCAAGAAACCGGACGCCACAGGGGCCAGACAACCAAAGGTATCGAACGCGAAAGGAAGGAAGGCATGTTGATTATCTATGCAGGCCTGCTCGTGCTTGGATATTTTCCCCGCCTCAGCCTTCTGCGTCGCTTGCCCTGAAACAAAACCACTGCCCCTGAAACCGGCAAGAGGCGACACCCCCGTGAGATCAATGCAAGCATGCTTACCCCCGGACCATCCAAAAACCAGCACATCGGCTGGTCGAAGGGAAGACCTCCCCTCCTTCGGGTCCGTTAGGAAATTAACCGGAGCCTCTTTTTTAGCAGCGATACCAGCTCGCTTGAGAACGTCAAACAACACATCTCTAACCAGATCGTGTCTGTACTTGAAGCCAGGAAGCTCTTTGCAGTGAAGGGCATGTTCCCCGAAGCTATCAAGACACACCTTCCGACAAACAGGGCACGGTTCATCCTCAGGGTACAATGGTATCATCAATCGATATTTGAGGACAGACCGATATTCTACTGCCGACATACATTGCCCCAAGCCCTCGATCGGGATAACAGTAAGGAAATCTTGAGCGTGGGGGGCTCGTAAACAATCAAAAACAGCTTTTTGCCGAGGGGATAACCCGAAAACACCATTGATTTCCTTCACGGTTTTACCATAAAAAGCACTCGCCAAAATAGTTTGAGGTTCACGGGGGGCGGTGCTTTTATTAGCAAAACCGCCAAGGTCAACATCAGGAAGAACGGCTTGTAAACCATCCAACGCAGCCCTAAAGTCCGAATCCAAATCACCCATATAACAAGCTCGCAGAATATGATCTTGAAGTTCCAAAGATTGCACTCTGGAGGCCACGAAGGCAAAAGACGAGACATCCCCCGCCGATAGTAATCCAAGCCCACCCTCTTTGATTGGCAAGGAAGCCAATCGCCATTGCAAGTCCCCAAAGAACGGTCCCCCGCCAACCACAATATCATCAATGGCTTGCCGAAGTCCTTCATCAAACAAAGTAACAGCCGCTCCAACATAAGATGGTTGGCATGTGCGGAGACCAAAGATAAGCTTGGCAACTCCCATGCACGAACGCAGTAAAAGGAGTTCACATTGTGGGTTCTTAAGTTGTGGGAGTACCCTCATGAGATCGACAGCCCGGGAGGCCCTCTTAACAGCCAGGTCACTGATGAAGTCCCGATCACGGCTGACAGCACCCCCCAATAACTTGACTCCCAGCTTAGGCCTCCCAATATCCTCTGGGAACAACCCCGCAGCAAACTTCTCCCCATTGCATGATGGCCAGAACAATTCAGTCTTCCGAACATTTAGTTGGAGCCCCAAAGAAGGGCCTTCCCTTGAGATAACTTCTAAAGCCTTAGCCACTTCACGAACAGGACCAATAATCGTACCATCATCAAGGTACCAAGCATGAAAAAGCAGGCGACACTGCTCTTGGACCCGGGTAATGAGGGGGTGTAAAGCCAGAGCAAACAGTAAAGGTCCTAGCGGATCCCCCTGCTGAACCCCGGTGGTAGACCAAATGCAGTTATCCCCTACGTAAAGCCTAGCAGGTTGACCATACAAAAAATTCACCCATGGGGATAAGGAAGGGCAAACTCGATGCACCTCCTTTAACATTGCCGACCTGTCCACCAGGTTAAACGCATTAGAAAAGTCAATGGTCAGCATGACCAACGATCCATCTGCATGATAGCAATCAAGAAACCTATTTGCACTATGGAGAACCAAATAGGTTTTTAAATTAAGAATAGAGTTAAATGAAAATCAGTTGGACAAAAATACCTTTGCATAAAAAGACAAAATAGACAGGTTGCAACAGGAAAAAAAAAGAATTCTTGAATTTTGGACTAAAATGACAATAAACGTGAAACCACAGGGACCCAAATTTAAAAAGTTTGAGATTTGGACTAAAATGGCAAAAGTGCCCAAACCACGGGGACCAAAATGGCAGTTACTCTTTTTTAAATAAAAGATTAAACAATCAGTTCACGGGTTCGATTTATACGACTGGTTCCAAGTTCTCAACGTTGGCCAAACCGGTAAACCGTCAAATGATACCATATACCAAACAAATCTCAGATCAATTGATTTCTAACTATTTAGGCCTTGTGATGTACTCTAACTTCATTGGTGTTAAAGATGACATGACAAGTTAACATGTTTTTCGAACCACTCTCTCCCCATGTTAAGGGGTGTTAAAACCTCTATTGATTAATGCTATTTATTATCAATGTTTATTTTTTTAATAGCTAAACTTACATACCATGGGAATTGAACTCATAACCTCCACTTATCCTACACCTTATCTAACTCACCAACACCATTAGGCTATTCCCAAGATATTTATCAATGTTTATTTAAGCTAAAGAGTTAATGAAATGGTATTATTATTAATATTATTATTATTATTATTATTATTATTATTATTATTATTATTATTATGTATTCAATTTAAATAATTAATATCAAACTAATTAAAAAAATAGTGGGTGGGGTAGGTTAACATGGTTAAACTATTTTATTAGGATGGGATAGAGTAAAAAGGAAAAAAACCGGATGATTTGACGTTTATATAAAGTTAAGAAGGGTTAAGATATACCTTATTGTTCTAATTACTGAACTACGAACCCACAATTAAATTAATCATATTAGGGTATACGGTGTGGGCGGCAAAGGGTGCGGTAAAGTGGGTTTGCCGCGCGGTAACACCGCCGTCAACCCCCTTTGCCGCACGGTGATCTTTCTCATCGGTGACCTGATACCGAATCGGTGAAGGGAGGGAAGGGGATAGAGAGGGGGTGTGTGTGGTGGGGTCCAAGTCATCTCAACCAATCACACATTTTTTCTTTTTTTTTTAAATAGTTTACCAATTCATGAAGTGTCTAACCATTGCCAACACTTTTGAGTATAGTTTAAACAAGGGTTATTGGATTTTATCACCCCAAACTATTGGCTATTGGCCGATGCCACCCCAACTATCACTTTGACGTCCGTCACCCTCAACTTAACACTTAGTGTGTTCTGTCACCACATCGTTAACTGATCACTAACTTTAGATCCCATTACTATACTTTTGTGGGTGTCATAGGGATCTTAGGAAGGTTTTAGGGATCTTAGGACACCCCAAATGTATGGTAACATGATTAAAAGTTAGTGATCAGTTAACGACGTGGTGACAGAACACACTAAGTGTTAAGTTGGGGGTGGCAGGTGTCAAACTGATAGTTGGAGGTGACAGTGGCCAATAGCCAATACTTAATGGTGATAAAATCCAATAACCCTTTAAACAATTAAGGTTGAATGACATACACACTTTCATTGGTTGATTTTAAAGTTTACAACTTCAAGTGTCTAACTAATTCCTACCCCTTAGTTGTAAGATATTTTGGCCATGAAGAAAAATCAGGAGGTCCATAATTACATCTTGCACGTGGAAGAATGATGACAAGTTAGTGCTAAAGCAAAAGTAGTCGTTAAATTTGTTTAATGTTTAAAAAAGTTGCTTAAATTAATCATAAGTTGTAAATTAAGTTCGTGCTAAAAGCAAAATTGGGGATACGTTGATGAAATAATTGATTGGCATCCACTTCAGAATAGTTCGTGGATATTAATGAGTTAGATAAAGTGTAAAATAACAGGAGATACGTGACATGGATATTAATGAGTTAGATAATGTGTAGTCATAAAGCCCTTTTGGAGGCGTTATGCGACATGTGACATGACACGTTAGTAAGGGGCTTTATGGGGCGTCATGCAATTTGAGGCCGTAGTCATAAAGCCCCTTTGTCATCATTACTCAATTAATTTAATTTTCATTTTTTAATTAATTTATAAGTTTTATAAAATTAAAAAACATTCCATTAAATAAAAAACAATACATTAAAATTAAAAAAAAGTTAAAGAAAAAAAAATTACACCTAAAAAATAAATTTATTCTTCGGTTTCATTTTCGTTCTCTCCTTCTTCCTCTTCGTTTTCTCCGGCATCCAAACCTACGTCTTCAAAGTTCCCGTCTTCGAATTCTTCAACCTCTTCTTCCTCGGAATCTTCGTCGTGATCACTATTGAATCGAATTGGGCGAATCGCCCAAGCATGCTTAACTAAATCCGCCTTCAACGTGTTATGTATTTCTCTAGATCGCAATAGCTGAGCATTTGCGAGTCTCTCTTCCATTGTCGCTTGGGTTCCTTCGACTAAATCTTCGGGAATATAGTTTTGGCATATCGCTCTTCCATCATCCTCAATTATCATATTATGCAAAATGATGCAAGCATACATGGTCATTCGTATTCTATCCTTATGCCACATGCGACAAGGATTTTTGAGAAAAGGCCATCGTTGCTGTAGAACCCCAAAACACCTCTCGATATCCTTTCTCGAAGACTCTTGTAATTTTTTAAAATACTTTCTTTTTTCATTGAACGTTTCAGAAAACGTTTTAACAATAATCGAATACTCCGGGTAGATACCATCGGCCAAGTAGTAGCCATGCTCGTAATCGTTCCCGTTTGCATGAAAACCGGCCTTTGGTATAGTTCCAGAAATGTAGCCCTCTATTAATGGTGAAGCCTCTAACGTATTAATATCGTTAAAACACCCGGCTACACCAAAGAAGGCCGACCAAACCCAAAGGTCATATGACGCAACAGCTTGTAATACCAAAGTTGGCCCTTTTTGATCACCCCGTGTATGTTGACCTCGCCATGCGGTTGGACAATTATACCAACACCATTGACGACAATCCAAGCTACCAATCATGCCAAGTATTCCATGCTTTTCTAGACGCACCTCATATATTTTTTTGAAGGTCGTTCCAAGTGGGGTGTCTCAAATAACGTTTTCCATATAACTGGCATATACCTAAAATATAATTTAATATACAAAAGTTTTACTAGTAAGCTACTAAAAAATAAATATATAAAAGTAAATAAATAAAAGAAAATAAAAATTACCATAGCAAAAATGTTCCAAGCAATCTCGGGTTGTTTTCTCCGCCATCTTCAAATACTCGTCGTTGATGTCGTACGTGTTTCCGTATGATAATACGCGTAAGACGGATGTGACCTTTTGAATTGAGGTGAAGCCTAGATATCCTCGCGCGTCCATTCTTTGCTTAAAGAAATCATACCTATTTTCCAAATCATTATTAATGCGCAAAAATAACCTTTGGCTCATCCGAAAACGTCGTCTAAAAACATTCGGTCCGTGAACCGGTGTCGCATCAAAATAGTCTTTCATCAAATGCTCGTTCGCGGCTTCACGATCTCGCAAGATATATGTGCGTCGCAAGATGGGTCGTGGAGGGGGAGTAGGCCGAATGTGCTCAAATGCTTGTATCACAAAAGTACATGCACTCGTAACCGCTTCTTCCTCGGTCGCGTCTTCGTCGGGCGAAAAAAATTTTCGGTAAATTTCGGTGAAAGAGTCTTCCGACGGGGAACCCATTTTTTTTGAATAAGGTGAGACTAGCTTTTTTAAAAATATATAGAGAATGAGAGTTGGAATGTATTGATTTGTAAAAAAAAATGGAAGAGTAGGAATGTATTTATAGTGTGAAAATAAAAAAAATTGATTTTTTTATTACATATGACCGTTTGACAACGGTCAAAAAATCAAAAGATGCATCGAATAACGCCGCGAAAATCTTAGCGCTGTGAATTTTTTTTTGGGCATAGCGCCCTTCGTGTTGGTGTGGCCGGCGCCATACTGGCGCTATGGGGGCATTTCGCACCCCAGTACGTATGCTCTAATAACAATAATACTACATATGGCAAAATACAAGGGAGGAGAATATCTTTTAGGAAAGTATTTTCACAATGAAACTAAAAGAATACATGAAAGGAAAGTAGTAATAAATAGCAATCATTTTTCTTCTTTATTTCTTACTAATTTTTGAAAATCTAAACTAACATCTTTAGGTTTTAAAATTGATCACTCTTAGTAATCTAAAAAAACAGAAGATTATAAACAAGTGAGTCACAATACCTCTCTAAATAGGACACATATATACAATTATAAAAGTATAATTACGTTTTTCACGAATTATCGAACTAAATTTTATAAAAGTGTATCATGTATTGTTAGAATTCGCGTTCTCGCAATCTTGATCATGGTCTCGAAGAAATGAGCTAGATATTGTACTTTCGAAAGATATTTTGATAGACAATGTAAACAAGAAATTGCTAACTTTTTCATAATTCTATAGTTCTCTAAGTATATAATAGACTACCAACAATGATCATGTATATTATATAAAATCTTGTAACATGTCTATGAAGTTGTCTAGGTATATAATAGACTACTAACAATGATCATGTATGTTATATAAAATCTTGTAACATGTCTATGAAGTTGATTTTATCACTTTTGAAATTCGAATTATTTTATTAATAGTTTATAAAGTTGAATAAGAAGTTACATTTAAAAATGAAGTTTTGTGTGATAGTTTAATAAAGACAGGCTGTCACGCAATACTTTGATTGTTCCAAAACCTCAATTTCTTTTTTTTTTTTTTTGAACGGCCAACAAACTCAATCCCGAGTACTCTCGGGGCACCCACTGGACAAACGGAGTACTCCGAGAGTAACCCGAGTCCACCACCAATTCCAGGGAAAACCCGGTAACCCACCCGCCCGTAGGCACGACGGTGAAATTACCGGTAAAACCCGTTTGACTTAAGGATCCAACCCAGGTTTCCCTGGGTCTCCTATCATTGCCCACCAATGCCTCACTCTGCACCAAGTGGGAGTCGAACTTGCATCTCTCAAGAGAAATGCAAACCCTCCACCACTTGATCTAGAGATCATTGGCCAAAACCTCAATTTCTAATTGTCACAATCCCCCGTAATATCTGCCGGCTTCTTCCAATATCCACCATATCTTCTACAACACAATTTTACCCCTAAAACATTTTCCAAATTGTCAAGTAATGTCCCGTCCTTGTTGAAAGAATTCAAAATTAAAATTTGGGTTGTGTATAACAATACATAAACATAGGATAGGATGGGGTTATTGTAAAAAAGTTTTTTTTTTTTTTTTTTTAGTGTAAGAAGTGTTTTTAACCCATAGATCTTGTGGTTAATGGTTGAAATTCAAAAGGGCTTAAACCTTTAAAAATAGCCATAAAACTTTTAAAAATAGCCATTTGGTCATTTTTAAACCCATAGATTTTTAAACTTCCGTTTTGCTCCCTGTGGTTTGGTCATTTTAACGGTTTTGCCCCAAACCTTTAAAAATAGTCATTTTACTCCATGATCTTTGAAGCCTTTCATGATTTCATTCCCTGCCTCTAACTCCATCCATATTGCATGTTAACTGAAAGGGTATTTTGGTAATTTCAAGTATAAAATAAGGGGCATTTTAGTCTTTCCCATCCAACCTAAAAAGATATTTAATTATATTATTATTATACATATATAAGACAAAGATACACATCTCCTCTCTCTAATTACTCTCTCTCTCTCTCTTCCAGTCTCTTTCTTATCTCTCCCACAAATAAGACACTCTCAAAGACAAATCATCAAACACCTTCGGTGTAAAGCTTGAATACAAAACAAACACTTGTCTTGCATAACAAACTTTCAGAGACAATTCATCAAATACCTTCAGTGCAAAACTACAAGACAACCAAATCACACAAAAAGTCAGTTAAACCCAGAATCAATCTACATTCACGAACATTTATTTGACATCATAGATCAGTTAAACACTTGTCTTACATAACAAACTTTCAGAGACAATTCATCAAATACCTTCAGTGATAGATCAAGGACTATAGTGGTAACAATCTTGTCACACCCTGGCTTTTGCGGAAGCGTGGGTTTAGTTGGTGTGACTTCTCAATACCATAGCAACAATCACAACATGCTATATGATAAAATATTTGATGTTCATCCATTAAAATGATTAAAAATACATAACATATTGTATTGAAACAAAAACATCAACCACACGATACGTTTACAAAACATGACTTGTTTAAAAATGAGTTCAGATGACTCGACAAAGACTACCAACAACACAAGGATTTGAGGCATGCAACTCGTCCAGGAAAGAGTTACACTTCCCAAACCTACGACTCCGGATGACATCCTTATTAAGTACGCAGCTAATCATGCATCACTTGCCAGATCCAACTTAATTCCCTGAAATACATGTAGTTTTAAAAAGTCAACAAAAAGTTGAGCGAGTTCATTAGTAAGTCTGAGTATATAAAACCGTTTAGTATGTCTGTAAGTAAATTTAGTCCCTGGTATGTAGCAATAAGGAAATAGAGATCACCAATGGTTTGCAAAGCCACTGGTATGTGTGAAAAGGTGCAGGGAAACTCAAACCTAGCATATTTGTTACCGGGCTTCCGGCTGGAAGACACAGTCACCACTATGGGCCGCCCCGGCCTCACGGGTGTGGGCTCGCTACACCCAAATAGATCTATCACTCTTGTGTCCCTTGGTCCTATAACAAGGATTAATGGCCTCAAGTGTTGTGCCCACCCTTCACATGATCTAGTAGTGTAAAAACCCTCCCTAAGCTAACCATACCATGTGTATAAAAGTCTGAAATAATTTGTAAACATGTATTCCACCCCCGAAGTATAAAACTGAAAACAGTAAAGGAATAGGGGGTCATGAACTCACCTTAGTGTGTCTTGACTCGAACTTAAACTCTTTCCGCTACACGACAACCTACAACGTACTAATGTCTATTAGACGAACGGGCCGTGCCTTGGCTTAGAGTTTAGTGTTTTGATTTGCGTTACTTAGGTATTATTTTGTTAAAACAATAATGATTATTTTAACTTAAATAGCGTTCTTAGAAAAATAGTTAGACAACTATTTCGTATCTATTTTCTCGAATATTTTACTAAGTGTTCGGATTTTCGGAAAATTTCGGCAGAGTCTCCTCTGTAAATAGAGGTGTCCATGCTTAAATAGCATATCATTTTCTTTTATATATATCCAATAGTTCAATTTCAATAACCAAACCAACATATAGACATACAAAACTTTACATACTTCATTTCAGCTTTATAACTCGAAACCGGACTGTTTTCGAGGATTTTTATAAAATAGTTAACCTTTTCTAAAAATCACCAAATTTTTACAGAATATGACATATGTTCCAAAGTTTATTGTGTAAAAATATCAAAGTCCAATTCGTTACCCATATTTTAATAAAAATCATTTTCTCGACTGCAATCAGATTTGTTATCTTCTGATCGCAGTTTACGGAAATATTCACTAAAAATCAACCGTAAGTCCGTTTGACGAAATTCCAGTTGGAGGGTCGTCCTGACAATGGTGTCTATCTACTGTAAAAATTTCATGAGTTGATTTTATTCAGGTTTTAGGTTATGACTCCGAAAGTAACCCACTTTTTCTGCAGTAAAAATGCAGCTTGAGCTGCTGTCCAAAAATAACCTTTTAAAAATAATAAACGGTCTCGAAAAATTATGATTCCAGTTCCATTTGTTTAGTTATTCCAAAAAATTCATTTTAGGCTTTTGAAAATCCGTTTTTCGACTTAAAATGACCCCGTTACAGCCTGTTGAAGTTGGCTGGAAATCCAACTCAGCAAGATGTTTGAGTTTTTGTGTGTGAAGAACAATCAACAATCGAACAAGAATCGAAGTGAGACAAGAGTATGAATGGAATTACTACTAGCACAAGGCTAGGGTTGTAATCTTAGGATGAGATGACAAGAAATGATGGTGAGAAAAGCCTTGAACAAAGCTTCTTGAGAGCACTTCAACTTCTTGCTTCCATGGAGGATCTTGGAGCTTGGAATAGGGTTTGTTAGTGAAATAGATGAAGTTGTGAAGGAAGATGATGATGAAATTCAGTTGTGGTGAGAGGGGAAGGGTATGTTGGCCGATTTTTAGAAGGAGGAGGGAGAGAGAAGTAGTAATCTTGAGGAATGATGGTAAATTTCTTGGAAATCAAAGGCCACCCTAATCTAGGTCATGATTGGAATCTCTTGGCCAATCCACAAATTAGGAGATGTTTACAAAATCAAAACAAAATATTTTTGTAATGATGGGGCTGAATTCGGTTAGGGGGGGGGGGTTTAAAGTGTAAGATTTTTGTTAATTAGTAGGTAATTACTAAAAAGGTTAAGGGTATTTACAAGTATAGTGGGTTTATGTCATGTTTGCATGGTGCATGGGGATTTTTGTCACCATGATTAATTTAAAATAATAAAATAATATTTCTAACAATATTTTCATGTCCCGGGTAATGTCTGGTTGTTCGGTTTCGCATCGTTCCGTTAAAGCGTTTAATTGACCCGTAAAGCGTCTTTTGTGCATCTTTTTGTAACGAAATTACTTCCAACACTTAGGAAAGTGTCCAGGACCATTTAGTCAATACTCTGTATAATATGAGTGTGTCACGAACTGAATTGTTATTAAAAATGTGGAATTCTGTAATTAAATTGCGTTTTAGGCACTTTCCGACACTCAAACTATCACCTAGTGACATAGTCTTATATTTCTCACTTCCCTACACTCCATACTGGTGTAGTGATTTATCTCTGGCCCATACTGGCCTAAAAATAGTATCTGTCTAAGTGCTGGCATTGTCAGCATGTGTCTGAGTTATCCGCTTACGGTGCTAACTGTGCTTTGTGCATCCGGTTTGTCACTAAGAGTCTGTATGAAATAATTGGAGTGACTGTATGTAAAGAATGCACATGTATGTATATAACATAAATCAGTAAGTAGTTTAAAGTGTCAGATGTAGTCAAGCACAGTCATTAAGCACATAATTAGGGTTAATTAATTTGTACAGTACCTGAAATTTTGCGGGTTGTCACATTCTCCCCCTGTTAAGAAAATTTCGTCCCGAAATTTTATGTCCTACTCCTAGTTGTAGGGGTCTTGGGGAATAAATGTGGGTACTTGGCCTTCATACGATCCTCACGCTCCCGCGTGAATTCTGGGCCGTGTCGTGCATTCCATCGAACTTTAACGAGTTTGACACTACTCCGACGTGTCTTATTAATCTTCCAATCCGTAACTTCAACCGGTTCCTCCACAAAGTGGAGTGTGTCGTCAATATGAACCTCGTCAGCAGGAATGACAACTGTCTCTTGAGTCGGACTCTTCTTCAAATTTGATACATGGAATGTATCGTGAACACCATTGAGTTCAGCAGGTAGGTCCAACTTGTAGGCTACAAGCCCAATCCTTTGCAGGATTCTAAAAGGACCAATGTAACGCGGATTCAACTTCCCACGCTTTCCAAAGCGTGCCACACCCTTCCAGGGTGAAACCTTTAACAAAACCATATCCCCAACTTGGAATTCCAGGGGCTTCCTCTTTAGATCCGCATAGGCTCTTTGTCTGTCGCGAGCTGCCTCGATGCGTTTTCGAATCTGAAAGATCTTGTCGGTTGTTTCCTGAACCATTTCGGGGCCAACCAGCTGTCTATCACCCGCATCAGCCCAGCATAGCGGTGATCGACACTTGCGCCCATAAAGAGCTTCAAACGGTGCTGCTCCAATGCTGGTGTGGTAGCTATTGTTGTATGAAAATTCGACCAAGGGTAAGTGTTTGTCCCAGCTACCACCCAGGTCCATTACACATGCTCTCAGCATATCTTCCAATGTTTGAATCGTTCGTTCACTCTGGCCGTCCGTTTGTGGGTGAAATGCTGTACTCAGGTTCAGCTGAGAACCAAATGCTTCTTGGAACGACTGCCAAATCCTTGATACGAAGCGTCCATCTCTATCAGAGATAATCGAGAGAGGCACTCCATGACGTGCAACAATCTCCCTCATGTATATTTCAGCAAGTTTACTTGTGTTGTCCTTTTCCCTGATCGGCAGGAAGTGCGCAGACTTTGTCAGTCGGTCTACAATTACCCAAATTGTATCATGGCCCTTGGGCGTCTTTGGCAATTTCGTTATGAAGTCCATTGAAATCTGTTCCCATTTCCATTGGGGTATTACAGGTTGTTGCAGGAGTCCTGAAGGCTTCTGGTACTCGGCTTTAACCTTGGCGCACGTTAAACATCTGCCGACATATACTGCAACATCGCCTTTCATCCTAGGCCACCAATAGAAATCCTTAAGATCTTGGTACATCTTATCCGCTCCTGGATGAATCGAGTACCGTGACTTGTGAGCCTCATCGAATATAATCTTCCTCAATCCTCCAAACAAAGGAACCCAAATTCGTCTCATAAAACACAAGGTTCCTTCCTTGTTTGGCACTAATTGTTTCTCCATTCCATGGAGATACTCATCCTCAATATTGCTTTCTTTCAAAGCTTCTCTCTGCGCGGCACGAATGCGCAACGAGAGATCTGTCTGGACAATCATCTCTAAAGCCCTAACCCTTATGGGCTTAATCCTTTCTTTTCGACTTAGGGCGTCAACAACTACATTCGCCTTTCCTGGGTGATACTTGATCTCACAGTCGTAGTCGTTCAACAGTTCAACCCAGCGTCTCTGTCTCATATTAAGCTCCTTTTGATCGAAGATGTGCTGTAAACTCTTATGATCGGTGAAGATTGTACATCTTGTTCCATACAGATAGTGTCGCCAGATCTTTAATGCGAACACTACAGCGCCTAACTCCAAGTCATGCGTGGTATAGTTCTTCTCGTGAACTTTCAGCTGGCGCGAAGCATAAGCTATAACCTTCTATCGCTGCATCAACACGCAGCCTAAACCCTGACGCGAGGCGTCACAATATACCACGAAGTCGTCCGTGCCTTCGGGTAGAGCTAAAATCGGTGCGTCGCAAAGCTTGTTCTTCAACAATTGAAACGCTTCTTCTTGCTTGTCGCTCCAATCAAACTTCTTGTCTTTTTGAGTAAGTGCGGTCAGAGGTTGAGCGATCTTAGAAAAATCCTCAATGAATCTACGATAATACCCAGCCAAACCTAAGAATTGCCGAATCTCGGTTGGCATTTTCGGTGACTCCCAATTCTTGATTGCCTCGATCTTTGCGGGATCCACATGGATTCCACTTCCATTAACCACATGTCCAAGAAACTGGACTTCGCGTAACCAAAACTCACATTTCGAGAACTTAGCGTACAACTTCTCCTTCTTAAGCAGCTCTAGAATAGCTCGCAAGTGTTGCTCGTGCTCTTCCTTCGTCTTCGAGTAGATCAAAATATCATCAATGAATACGATCACAAACTTGTCGAGGTACGGCTTGCAGACTCTGTTCATCAAGTCCATGAAAACTGCTGGAGCGTTTGTCAACCCAAACGGCATCACCAGAAACTCGTAATGTCCATATCGAGTTCTAAAAGCAGTTTTGGGAATACTTTCCTCTTGTATTCTCAACTGGTGATAACCTGATCTTAGATCGATCTTTGAGTAAAAACTCGAACCTTGTAGTTGATCGAACAGGTCATCGATCCTTGGCAAAGGATATCTGTTCTTGACAGTCAACTTGTTAAGCTCGCGATAGTCTATACACATGCGAAAACTTCCATCCTTCTTCTTAACGAACAAAACTGGAGCTCCCCAAGGTGAGAAGCTTGGTCTGATGAATCCTTTATCTAACAGCTCTTGGAGTTGCGTTGACAGTTCTTGCATCTCTGAAGGTGCAAGTCGATAGGGTGCCTTAGCAACAGGCGCGGCGCCTGGAACTAAGTCAATGTGGAACTCGACTTGTCTTGGAGGCAGCAATCCTGGCAAGTCTTCTGGAAAGACTTCGGGATATTCCCTTACGACAGGAATGTCTTCGATCTTTGGTTCAGCGGCCTCCTTATCAACGATATGTGCCAAGAAGGCAACACATCCTTTCTTCAAACACTTCCTAGCTTTCAAGCAGCTAATAATCCTCAGTGGCGTATCGCGCTTCTCTCCGTGAACTACAATCGTCTCTCCATCGGCCATTGGGATGCGTATGGTCTTCTCGTGACAAACCACTTCGGCTTTGTTGCTAGACAACCAATCCATCCCTATTACCACGTCGAAGCTTCCCAACTCGACTGGCAGTAGGTCTAGCGTAAATTCGTGTCCTCCGAGTTCTATCATGCGTCCCCTAATAACTTCACCCGTTTCTACTAGTTTCCCATTCGCCAATTCAATAGAGTACGGAACGTCTAACTTACTAGCGGTTAACCCAAGCATGTTCTTAAAGTCTAACGATACGAAACTATAATCGGCACCAGTATCAAAAAGCACAAATGCATAGCGTTGATTTATAGGGAACGTACCAGTGACAACGTTCGGATCCTGGCGTGCTTCCCTCGCACCAATGTTAAAAACTCGGCCTTGAGCTTGATTTATCTTTGGGCATTCCCTTTTGAAGTGCCCAACGTCCCCGCAGTTGAAGCATCCTGGCCCTCGGCCATTGCCATTGCCATTCCCGTTTCGATTTCCGTTGGTTCCCCGGTTACCAGCTTGATGCGGGGCATTCCCGCGATTTCCGTTTCCCCCATTATTTCCTTGCGGTCTGTTTTCATTACCGCGGTTGTTGTTATTGTAACCCCTTTGGCCACCTTGGCCTGATCCAACCCAACATGTTTCCTTCGAATGGCTTGTCTTTCCGCAAGATTCACACTTTCTGAGTCGGCACGGGCCGGGATGATGGAACTGACATGTACCACACTTGGGCAGAGTGCCCATGTATCCTCTTCCTCTGTTTTCGGTACCAGTTCCGGCCCTGGCTGGTGCACTTCCTTCTTCCCTCTTGCTAACACTGCTGGTGCCCTTTTTGAAATTTGAGAACTTCCTCTTGTTCTCACTTGGCGATGATTCAACATGTGTTTCCTTCTTTTTCGGTTCAGAGATTGAAAATTTGTCCAATCTGATGGCTTCCTTTGTAAGTGCCACACTGAGATCAATGGCTTCGGTAATCGTTGGGGGCTTGGACGTCGTTACCATGCTCATGATTTGGGGTGCCAATCCCCAGATGAAACGCTCAATGCGTTTAAACTCAGGCTCAACCATATACGGCACAACGCGTGACAAGTCGTGAAACCTTTGCACATATTCAGCAATCTTTGGGCCGTCCATTTTGAGGTGCCAGAACTCAGTTTCCAGTTTCTGTATCTCGGCCCGAGAACAGTATTTCTTCCTCATGAGTTCCTTCAGCTCGGTCCATGTCATAGCATACGCCGCTGCTTCCCCCAGGGTCTGTACTTGAAGGTTCCACCAAGATAGCGCATCGTCAAGAAAGAGCCCTGAGATGTACGTAACTTGGTGCTCGAGAGCACACTTGCTCATCCTTATAACAGAATCCGTCTTCTCTGTCCACCTAACGAAAGCAACAACACCCCCAGTGCCGTCATAGTTCAAGGGCTTACAATCCAGGAATTGCTTGTAGGTACAACCGTTGGGAGGGTTGTTGTTGCTGTTCGGAATGTTGCCACTTGTTTCTCCTTGAGAAGCAGCATACTGCGCAATAGCGGCAGCGATGATTCCTTGTAGTTCTGCCTGGTTAGTCGGCATGCGTGCGTCACGTCGAGGAGGCATTTCCTAGGAGGATGTTCCATATCGGTCAGGTCATAGTATAATAATCATACGTATATATAGTATCATTCATCATTCACATAACATCGCATGTCATAACCATGACAAATAATCAACAATGTATGAAATTAAAAGACTTGCGACTAATGTTTCATAAACAAACCACCAATACAGTCTCACAATTTTACCATGTGTCAAAATATATGTCTGAGTACAAATACAAATAAACCAAAACTAAAATCGTGGTCTCAAAAAAAAAGTCTTCATAATCACGACTTTAGCGTTGTCTTCCCACTAAGCGTAGTTGGTCTGTCGATGGTCTGAAATCCCTGTTGCCGAGTATACCCCTAAGCTGACGGTGGAGGAGGAGGTGGGAAATGAGAGAAAATCAATCGGCGCAACTGCACCAAATCCTCCTCAAGTGCGTAGGCAAAACGTAGCACGAAAGCAACCTGTCGATCGAGAGGGAGGAAATGAACGTCTGAATCCTGAAACGATGGAAAGGAAGTGTGCGATGCTGAAAACTGTGTCTGACAGGGACAGTGAGGATGTGGAGTCCTCTCCAACCACTGGACACACTGCCTCAAGGCGTCCCGCCGTAACTGCAGCGACGTGAGCGTGTCCTCCACAGAGAATCCGTCATAAAATGGATAATAAGGGTCAGATGCAGGCATGACCTGGGGTGCTGACTATAGGGATGGTTCACCCATTGGGGCTGAAACCGGAAGTGTAATGTGTGGGGTAAAAACAAACTGTGAAGTGACATGAGGTAACTGGGTCTCGAAAGGTGCAGGAAGTGACACTGGTGGAACAAAGTCTGAATGAGGGACCTGCGGTAAAAACTGGCTAACCTCTGGCATGAATGGGGTGTGCCCGAAAAGCTGGCTCGACGATCCCTCCCCAGGTTGGGGCGGAGGAATGTCCTGAAGGAATGTGATAGGAAGGTCAGTGCGGTGAGTATCGGATGTGGACGGAGGAAACAAGGGAGCATCGAAGGGTACAGCGGTAGGTGCGGGAGGGGGAGTGACTGGGACTACGTACGAAGGGTAGTCGTCCTCCTCAATCCATCCATTGCTGGAGTTGGCGAACCTCGGGTCCATGTGGGTAGCAAATGGTGCAAGATCGTCAAAAATCGACACGGGGTCGGGTATGGGTGCTAAATCGGGGATCTCAACAGCTGGTGGTGCAACAACGGGTCAACGGCAAGGACGGGCTCGGAAGTGACTGGAGCGGGCTGATAATCGGCAAGCACGGCTGGAATCGGATCATCTGGGTGAGCAGGAGCCTCAGCAGGCTGCTCAATCTCCATCTCCTCATCAGCGTTCATGCGAGGAACGTAACCAAATCCCAACGGTGGGATATGAGAAGCGATCGACTCAATGGAATCAGAAGCGGACGAATCGGACTGAACCTCCATGCCAGGAAGCTCGACCATGGGAACAATATGATCAACAACTGGGATATCAACAGGCTGAACACCGCCCTCTATCGGGGCCCCACCATCCTGGTCTCCCTCCGGGGGACCCTCGATGAGTAGGTCGATGTCATCATCAGGTATTGTGTCGAGAAGTTGTTCCTCAAAAGGAATTGCAGCGAAGGGGAGAGGGGCAGGGATGGGAACAAGAGGTAGGTCCTCTCCAGGTGGGCCGTCAGCTAAAGGCACATCATCTCCGAAGTCTGGTAGGGCAAAAGGCTGAAAGTCGTCTTCATCAGTGCTCGTGTAGTCTGAGGTGAAAACTCCCGAATCGGTAGCCATCTCGTCGTCAGAGGTAAAAGTCCTCGGGTCACTCGCATCGGATACTCCGCTACCGGATGATGCCATGGTGTCTGTAACACATCCACAACATATGCACACAAGTAAGATAAGCATGTAAACAAATAATAATGAAGTCATGTATGCATCCTAGTCTTCCCAGACTATCCCACCCAATCTCTAAGACTGAATTCCCTAGTCTCTCAGACTAACTCCCTGGCCTCTAAGACCAACCTCCCAGTCTCTAAGACTCGAATTTTCCCCAGCCTCTAAGGCTAAACATCCCAATCTCTAAGATTGAATCCCTCAGTCTCTAAGACAGATACGAAAATTTTGAAAAGTGTATTTGTGCCCCTTTTTGTTTGTAAAAATTTTTGTGCCCTGGATCTGGACTTTTAGTGTATGCAATGTAAAAACGTTTGAAAACATTTTCGTGAGAGCCCTAGTGATCATAGTCTAGACTCGAGAAGGAATCCTAGTTCGCTATGATCGAGGCTCTGATACCAAGCTGTCACACCCTGGCTTTTGCGGAAGCGTGGGTTTAGTTGGTGTGACTTCTCAATACCATAGCAACAATCACAACATGCTATATGATAAAATATTTGATGTTCATCCATTAAAATGATTAAAAATACATAACATATTGTCTTGAAACAAAAACATCAACCACACGATATGTTTACAAAACATGACTTGTTTAAAAATGAGTTCAGATGACTCGACAAAGACTACCAACAACACAAGGATTTGAGGCATGCAACTCGTCCAGGAAAGAGTTACACTTCCCAAACCTACGACTCCGGATGACATCCTTATTAAGTACGCAGCTAATCATGCATCACTTGCCAGATCCAACTTAATTCCCTGAAATACATGTAGTTTTAAAAAGTCAACAAAAAGTTGAGCGAGTTCATTAGTAAGTCTGAGTATATAAAACCGTTTAGTATGTCTGTAAGTAAATTTAGTCCCTGGTATGTAGCAATAAGGAAATAGAGATCACCAATGGTTTGCAAAGCCACTGGTATGTGTGAAAAGGTGCAGGGAAACTCAAACCTAGCATATTTGTTACCGGGCTTCCGGCTGGAAGACACAGTCACCACTATGAGCCGCCCCGGCCTCACGGGTGTGGGCTCGCTACACCCAAATAGATCTATCACTCTTGTGTCCCTTGGTCCTATAACAAGGATTAATGGCCTCAAGTGTTGTGCCCACCCTTCACATGATCTAGTAGTGTAAAAACCCTCCCTAAGCTAACCATACCATGTGTATAAAAGTCTGAAATAATTTGTAAACATGTATTCCACCCCCGAAGTATAAAACTGAAAACAGTAAAGGAATAGGGGGTCATGAACTCACCTTAGTGTGTCTTGACTCGAACTTAAACTCTTTCCGCTACACGACAACCTACAACGTACTAATGTCTATTAGACGAACGGGCCGTGCCTTGGCTTAGAGTTTAGTGTTTTGATTTGCGTTACTTAGGTATTATTTTGTTAAAACAATAATGATTATTTTAACTTAAATAGCGTTCTTAGAAAAATAGTTAGACAACTATTTCGTATCTATTTTCTCGAATATTTTACTAAGTGTTCGGATTTTCTGAAAATTTCGGCAGAGTCTCCTCTGTAAATAGAGGTGTCCATGCTTAAATAGCATATCATTTTCTTTTATATATATCCAATAGTTCAATTTCAATAACCAAACCAACATATAGACATACAAAACTTTACATACTTCATTTCAGCTTTATAACTCGAAACCGGACTGTTTTCGAGGATTTTTATAAAATAGTTAACCTTTTCTAAAAATCACCAAATTTTTACAGAATATGACGTATGTTCCAAAGTTTATTGTGTAAAAATATCAAAGTCCAATTCGTTACCCATATTTTAATAAAAATCATTTTCTCGACTGCAATCAGATTTGTTATCTTCTGATCGCAGTTTACGGAAATATTCACTAAAAATCAACCGTAAGTCCGTTTGACGAAATTCCAGTTGGAGGGTCGTCCTGACAATGGTTTCTATCTACTGTAAAAATTTCATGAGTTGATTTTATTCAGGTTTTAGGTTATGACTCCGAAAGTAACCCACTTTTTCTGCAGTAAAAATGCAGCTTGAGCTGCTGTCCAAAAATAACCTTTTAAAAATAATAAACGGTCTCGAAAAATTATGATTCCAGTGCCATTTGTTTAGTTATTCCAAAACATTCATTTTAGGCTTTTGAAAATCCGTTTTTCGACTTAAAATGACCCCGTTACAGCCTGTTGAAGTTGGCTGGAAATCCAACTCAGCAAGCTGTTTGAGTTTTTGTGTGTGAAGAACAATCAACAATCGAACAAGAATCGAAGTGAGACAAGAGTATGAATGGACTTACTACTAGCACAAGGCTAGGGTTGTAATCTTAGGATGAGATGACAAGAAATGATGGTGAGAAAAGCCTTGAACAAAGCTTCTTGAGAGCACTTCAACTTCTTGCTTCCATGGAGGATCTTGGAGCTTGGAATAGGGTTTGTTAGTGAAAGAGATGAAGTTGTGAAGGAAGATGATGATGAAATTCAGTTGTGGTGAGAGGGGAAGGGTATGTTGGCCGACTTTTAGAAGGAGGAGGGAGAGAGAAGTAGTAATCTTGAGGAATGATGGTAAATTTCTTGGAAATTAAAGGCCACCCTAATCTAGGTCATGATTGGAATCTCTTGGCCAATCCACAAATTAGGAGATGTTTACAAAATCAAAACAAAATATTTTTGTAATGATGGGGCTGAATTCGGTTAGGGGGGGGGGGTAAAGTGTAAGATTTTTGTTAATTAGTAGGTAATTACTAAAAAGGTTAAGGGTATTTACAAGTATAGTGGGTGTATGTCATGTTTGCATGGTGCATGGGGATTTTTGTGACCATGATTAATTTAAAATAACAAAATAATATTTCTAACAATATTTTCATGTCCCGGGTAATGTCTGGTTGTTCGGTTTCGCATCGTTCCGTTAAAGCGTTTAATTGACCCGTAAAGCGTCTTTTGTGCATCTTTTTGTAACGAAATTACTTCCAACACTTAGGAAAGTGTCCAGGACCATTTAGTCAATACTCTGTATAATATGAGTGTGTCACGAACTGAATTGTTATTAAAAATGTGGAATTCTGTAATTAAATTGCGTTTTAGGCACTTTCCGACACTCAAACTATCACCTAGTGACATAGTCTTATATTTCTCACTTCCCTACACTCCATACTGGTGTAGTGATTTATCTCTGGCCCATACTGGCCTAAAAACAGTATCTGTCTAAGTGCTGGCATTGTCAGCATGTGTCTGAGTTATCCGCTTACGGTGCTAACTGTGCTTTGTGCATCCGGTTTGTCACTAAGAGTCTGTATGAAATAATTGGAGTGACTGTATGTAAAGAATGCACATGTATGTATATAACATAAATCAGTAAGTAGTTTAAAGTGTCAGATGTAGTCAAGCACAGTCATTAAGCACATAATTAGGGTTAATTAATTTGTACAGTACCTGAAATTTTGCGGGTTGTCACAAATCTTACTACCGGTGAAGATGGTTGTGGGTTCCGATGAAGGTGGTTGATGACGATGATTAGGGGTTAGGGTTTTTAACAGTGAGATCTGATGGAGACGGTAGTGGTGACGGATCTAGTGGAGACGGTGGAACCACGTCTTCATCGGAAATGGCGGCAGATCTGGCGGATCTGGTGGAGACGGTGAAACCACGTCTTCATCGGAAGTGGCGGCGGATCTGGCGGATCTGGTGGAGACGGTGAAGGACCATCAGACAACAGTGAGAAGGAATCCAAGAAGATGGGGATGTCGATGTCTCAGAAGCTAACGCTAGGCGGTGTGTTGGTGACAGGTAGTTGTAGGAGGTGGCTGTGGTGGCAGGGGAAAGGGGAGGTGTGGTGGTGATGGTTTGCAATTTGTGGTAGAGAGAAGAGGCAGAGATGTGTTAATGTGTGGGTATATTATGTTCTTTTTTTTCATTTTCAATTAAAAGAAGCTATTTTTGGATAATAGAATAAAAACTAAATACTTATATATAAATTTACTTAAATACCCTTACTTTAACTAAAAATTTAACTTAGTTAGAGCCGTGGAGCAAATTGGCGATAAAACGGAAACATCAGGGAGTAAAATGGCTATTTTTAAAGGTTTGGGTCAAAACAGTTAAAGTGACCAAACCATAGGGAGCAAAACGGAAGTTTACTCTAAATTATATTTTAATTTTTTGACTAATTTGGCTAGATTAGAGGTAATAGTGTCTTTTTGTTTAAATCAAGAAACTACCACAACTTAAATGCACATGTAAATTTCCCCGTTTTTTAAACGTTAATAACTTTTTACACATATTTTTTTTTTAAATTACACCATAATAACGTACGATTTTTATCTTTAAGATGAGTACCATATTGTTATATCTATATAGAGAAAAAAATTACGTTTCAACCGGATGTTTTAGTCCATGATGTTTTGTATATGTTCATACAATGATGTTTTATTTGTATTGTGATTCAAGATGTGATGTTTTAAACATATGGAAACATTGTATTATGATTCAAATTAGGGTGTTTTAACATTTGAAATATGGAAACATTGTATTGTGATTCAAGTCATGGTGTTTTAACATATGGAATAGCAATACAATCAACCTCAGATGGTGTTAAAACACCATGATTTGAATAACAATACAATCATTCCAGAAGTTAAAACATCATGACTGTATTGTGATTCAAGTCGTGCTGTTTTTTGGAATCTGTATGGTGTTTTATTCCTATAAAATAACAAAAAACATTCTAGATGTTAAAATACCATGATCAATTATAAACACGTAAAAAAAAGAATTATCTCCTAAAATAAACTCCTAAAGCGGTTACAATCTATTTTATAATTAAATTGGTTTTTGAAGTTTATTGTCTTATTACCCTTAATCCATAAAATTAAATAATTCCACGTGTCATCTTCGTAACATTTCTCACACTTCTCACAAACTTCACCCTTTTACAGGAACCAGAACCTATATATATATCTATCAATTTACCCCTCAAGTTTTATTGCTTTATTATGCATCTTATGTTTGTATGTTTGGCTTTAGAAGTTGTTTTTGTTTTGTTTTTGTTTTTGGTATTTAAGGGTTGTTTGCTTTGGGGTTTGGCTTCACTTTGAAGCTTTCAGTTTCTCTTCTTTACCATCGACCAAATTCCACCGTTTGGGCTTCTGTCCGCTGTCTACGACGGTCGGATTTGATCTGATCGGTTGCCTCTTCGTTGTTTCAAGGTAGATTCTTGCTGCTGTTGTGTTGGATTCGTTTTTTTTAAGTTTTACCGCTGTTAAAGACGACGACTTACTTGCAGGTGGTTCTGTTTCGACTTTTATGTTGAGTTTTTGTGTTCCTATGAATGATTTTTCGGTGCATGTATTTTTTCTATGTTAATCTGGGTCTCATTATCGAACATCTGATGTTGTTCATCTGGGTTTTGGTTTACATTTCTTATCTGATGTTTGGATGAGACCTTTTAAGGATTTTTGTTTGCGGTTTCATTTGGTTTCAGTTTTCCGCTATGTTTGGTTGTTGGTTTTAAGGGTATGTGGTGGTGTGGCAATAATGTTCATCGGATTTCTTTTATGGTTTTACATCTTTTGTTGGTCTTTGTAGTGTTAGTTTGTTGGGTCGATGAATATAACTTATGGCTCGTCGGGGACCATTAGCTATGATGTTTCTTTGGACTTGCCTTGTTAACTTAGATTGTAGCCGTATATTGCATATGAGCTTTGTTTTTTGGCTGTTTTGATGTTCATTATGGTAATTTAGGTATGCAGTGTTATTTGCAAGCTGTAAACTGGTCTTGTTAAAAAAGTCTTCTTTCTTGAGGCACTCTTGAATTGTTGACTGTTTGGCTCAATGAAGCTGACCTATTGGTCCTCCGAGAGCCATAGCTATGTTGTTGGCTTAGTATTATATCTTATCGCTATCCCACACCTCTAAGCTTTGTTGTTTAAATGTTTTGCTGAGAGTTACGACTGTTTGTGCATAACTTAAACAGTTGTGTTACGTATGTTTGGTAGCCGTGTCAAGTCTCAAAATTTTGGCTTTTTGGACCACTTTTTGTGTTTCTATGTTTGTTTATATATTATCAATTTGCAACACATTGGTGCTATTGTTGGTTGTACCTCACACATTATTGGTTTAATAATGTGCATCTTATGTTTATACATTTAGCTTTGCAAGTTGTTTTCTTTTGTGGGTATTTAAGGCTGAATTTTTGTGGGTTTTGGCTTAACTTTGAAGCTTTCAGCTTTTCTGCCTAAAACACTGACCAGAGACCATTGGTTTATTGTGAATGGCGTGTTTGTGCATTTGTGTAATATCCATACTTTATCGTTACTTTGTAATCTTGTATTTCATTTCAAGTCTTGCAATCGTTGACGTTTGGATCAATAAAATTATAGGAATGTTCATGTATTATGTTTTTTTTTATCATTTTATATATTTGCATACACTTATATATACAACACATGCTTAATTATGAGTTTTTAGCACAAAATTTTGGAGTTTTCAAACCCTAGGGGTCAAACTGCAAATTTTGGAAAGTTTCATATATTTTGAAGATGTCGCACGGCCATGGACATGATGTACACGATCACGCATGTCGTGATCCGCAGGACCGTGCACCTGATCCGCACAGTCGTGCAAAATCAACAGGGTTGTTCGTTTAAGCTACGGGATTCGCCATTTTTAACATTTGAACCATCAAATTCAACCAAATTGTCACACCCCAACCGATGGCGGAAACATCGGGATGAGACGAACAAATCGCTCAAAAGCATCATAACACTATTGTGACAATATGATTTAAATCAAATTTCATAAATGACTAGAACCAAATACATTGTTTCAAATAAAGACAAGTTGTAGCATCATAACATGATAATGTTTATTATTCAAATGAGTTTCTAAGTCCATCCTAACTTGATTTCTTCATCACTTCGTCTATCAACCTGCAACATGTATTAAAATAACATCAACAAAATATGCTGGCGAGTATACAAGTTTGATACATAGCATAGTAGAACAAAATGATTAAATGTGCTCATATCCAACAAGAATAAAATGATACAAGTTAACAGTTATGCCGAAACGATGTTACTCTATATACTCAAACCCAAGAATACAACACAATTAATTTTGCCTATCCCAAAGAATAACGGAAGGTTAATATGTTTAGCTTAACAATACCCAAAAGAATAGCGGGCGGGGCGTTACAACCTATAGCATATGCATAGTACCATAATTGTTAGGGTAGGCTTGCGAACAAGTTAATGAACATATAGTCATGAATTGTTTACATTAGCATCACATGTATAACAAGCATCAAACATTTCATGTGTAATTTGGATAGAGTGTGAATAAATAAAGTTTAACGTTTTTGTGAATTTGAATATGAATACAAGTTGCACCCAAAAGTGTTTAAAATGAAAATGGGATCATGTATACTCACAGTGGTTGCGTTGCGATTTCTTGTAATAACGCACGAGTAAAGATGGAGAATCCAAGAGGACGAACAAAAGTGATTAACCTAGATATGAAATACGTGTACGAACTCGTCAAATAAGATTCCGAATATTAAGGTTTACGAGTAGATTAATTGGTTATCTCGTTATTTACCTTTTTAAAGTAACTAGTTTTTTTACCAGTCGCACGTTGCGGCGACACTGTACGCGACATGATAAATTATAGACGGCAATCAACCCAACTTATTTCCGAACTAAATTTATGTTGAAACTTAGAATAATCCAAATTCAGAACGTTTAATGAAAATGTATTATATTTAACCCGACTTGTTTCCAAACAAAAATTACATCTAAACGAATATCAACTCAAACCGTACATAAAAAAACACGTATGTACGGGTCACATGCGGTGTGATAAAGTATAGACTACAATCGACCTGACCCGACTCGTTTCCGAACCAAATTTACGTCAAAACGTATAATAACTCAAATTTATATCGTTGAATGGAAACATATTATATTTGGCCTGATTTGTTTCCAAACAAAATTTACGTCAAAACGTACATAAAAACAATACACGATATAATTGACTAGGCTTGTTTCCAAACCAAAATTACGTTAAAGCGTAGACGAGCTCGAATTTATACCGAAACCTACACAAAAATAAAAATGTAAAAAAAATGAATTTGTGGATAGAATGGGAATTATAAATTAAGCAAAACACTAAAAAACGCAACACGAATTACCAAAATGCCACAAATCACTATTCATTTGCTTCTCCTATTAATAGTATACAATATATATACAATACAATGCCACAAGTCACTATTCATTTGCTTCTCCTATTAATAGTATACAATAAATAAAGAGTAAATTACAAGTTTTGTCCTTTATGTTTGTCCCAAATTTCAGGCGCTGTCCTTTACCTTTAAAATTGATGAGTTTTGTCCTTAATGTTTCAAAATCCTGCACGTTATATCCTTTAAGGCAAACCCAGTTAATTTTCAATGTTAAATCTGGTCACATAGACCCCACATAAGGACAAATTTGTCTTTTTACCCTTTCAATAAAAATATTAAATATATATTCATAAAGCTTCATCTTCTCCACTCAGTCACTCTCCCTCACCTCTCTCTCTCATTCTCTCTCTAAAAACACCACCTGCCACCACCATCTTTCACCCACAACCACCGCCTTGTAACACCACTTTCTACCACCCACCCTCACTAACCTACCCTCTCTCTATCCATCGCCCACATCCAGCAACCGCCACTGAAAAGAGTCACACTTAATCTGTTAATAGTTATCCATAACAAAATATAAAAAGAGAACCAATACAGGAAACTAGAGGAACAAAATATGAGGGTTAAGGATGAAAAAGTACCAAATACCCAAGTCATCTCTCTTGTCAAACAGAACATATGTTTTGTCACACTTTCAAGCCTCTGCCAATTCATCTTATGAAATCGTTAAAATTTTAATCAGCTTCTTCACTCACAAAATTGAAGTGTGACTCTTGTGGCTAACACGAGTCAATTTTGCTTCACGTAAAGTTGTTTCTGAACCGTTGGTTAGATTAGGGTTTGTTACAAGTGTAAACACCACCGCTACTGAAAAGACAACACCACCGCGCGAGTTTTAACAGAAAAGGTCCTAGATCAGGGTTATCGAGAGAGGATTCATCTAGTAATAACTGCTTTTCTGGCGATTTCTTCTTTCCGGAGCTCCGATCTGGGGACGGCTTGGCGCGTGAGGATGATGCAGAGGGTGATGGAGGCCTCCATTGCGCCGGTGGTATTGTTTTGGGGTTGATTGAGTCGGGAGTGGTGCGGATCTGGTGGTTGTGGTTGTCTTCTGGAATGGAGATTCGCGGTGGCGTTTTGACGAAAACTAAACCGGGCATGGTGGAGATGTGTTGATAAAATGCAGATCTGAAGTTACCAGTGAGTGTGGAGGTGAAGGGTATGGCGGCGACGGTGGTGGGGAGTGGTGACAGCGGGCTGTGGAGGTGGATGTGGAGGTGATGGGGTCAATGTGACCACTTTAAAGTTAAATGAATGGTGTTGTTTGCAACTTTTTACCATGGGGTTATCTACTCATAAACATGACAACGGGCTGTCATCTTTACTTCATAAACATGACAGCGGGCTGTGGAGGTGGATGTGAGAGAGGGTAGAAAGAGAGATGATTGCAACTTTTGAAGATGGGGGTATTTATTTTAAGTTAATTATATAAATTTTTCAAAAAAACGAAATTACAAAAATGCCCTCATGTGCCTTGCACATGATCAGATTTAACATTGAAAATTAACTTGGTTTGCCCTAAAGGACATAACGTGCAGGATTTTGAAACATTAAGGACAAAACTCATCAATTTTAAAGGTAAAGGACAATGCCTGAAATTTGGAACAAACATAAAGGACAAAACTTGTAATTTACTCATAAATAAATTACCTATATATTAAAATATCAATTGAATGAACAGTGTTTCAATGAATATATATAGTAATAAAAATAGAATTGAAAGAATAGTAACATCACTAACGAATGAGCAAATGGTATTGGGTACCGGTACTGGTATCAAATTTATCAAACCAGGTGTATTTTCGATGCCGGTTCGGCACCGGTATTCATCGGTTTTTACCCTCAAATACCGTTGTCGTACCAGTACCGACCGGTACCGAGCCGTACCGTACCAGGTATATTCGGTACCGGTACCCACTTTTGGGGATTTCGGTAACAGTATTTTCGGTACCGGTTGGTACGGAGCTCAACAAATCATGTACCAATGCAAGTAATTGCAACGTTTAGATTACTTTTCATACAATAGAATTGAATGAATAGTAACATCACTAAGGAATGAGCAAATGGTATCGGGTACCGGTACCGGTATCAAATTACCAAACCGGGTATATTTTCGGTGCCGGTTCGGCACCGGTATTCATCGGTTTTTACCCTCAAATACCGGTGTCGTACCGGTACCGACCAATACCGAGCCGTACCGTATCAGGTATATTCGGTACCGGTACCCACTTTTGGGGATTTCGGTAACAGTATTTTCGGTACCGGTTGGTACCGAGCTAATCAAATCCTGTAGCAACGTAGCAATGCAAGTAATTGCACCGTTTAAATTACTTTTCATACACACAGTAAGTAAACTGTATTTCGTTTGAATGGGGTTTTATATACACAACAACTATTTTGCTTTATTTTTTGTCTTTTTCTGTAATGAGTGAATTGTAACATGTAAATTAACTTGGATATTTAGATTATTGATGAGCAAATCGTATCAAATCCTGTAATCAAACCGGTATCGTATTGGTACCAAATTTACTATACCAAATCATTTTCGGTACCAATTTGGTACCCACCTTTTGGCGTTTTCAGAATCGTTACTTTCGGTTCGACACCGGTCTAGCACCATACCTGTATTCATTGATTTTTACCTTCAAATACCATACTGTATCGTACCGAGCATTTTCGGTGCCGATATCTAATTTCTATGATTTTCCGGATCGGTAGTTTCGGTGCTGTTACCGGTACCGAGCTCATCCATATTTTAACGTGTTAGCACCGTAATAACTGATCTGAAAACAACCGAATTTCCAACGTGTAGGACGTGTAGGTCCTCTTATTATATATTATGTTATTTAAAATCGCTTTTTTAGGACGAAGTGACTGTCCTTTTCATGACATTTTTATTTATGTTTTGATATTCGGTATCTGCTTGCCGTTACTGACACACGTTTTGCAGTCATTGTGTCCCCACCGCAACGCGCGGATGGAAAATCAACTAGTTATTAATTATTTATGTGGGTATTAAATTTAATTGTAAAAATAAAAGAAAGCGTTGAAAGAGTTTTAAAAGAAAAAGCAAAAGAAAGAAAATTATGTTTTTAATTGTGTTAAGTTTAATAGAAGACATCTTCTTCTCCATTTTTATTATAACCCAATGAACAGAAGCATGAAAAACAAAACTAAATGTTGCTGAGCTATCTTATCTACACTATTATAAAAAGGAGAAGTGATGTACATATTGTAATTTTACCATATTTACAAGTTCTAAAGCACCATGTATAAGGATGTGTAAGCCATTTTAGAGGGATTTCACCACAAATTTTAAGACACTATAGGGGTAATAAGGGGATTTCAGCCTACATATTGAATGCTTCCGTTTCTAATGATTCATGTTCTGGTTCCTCATCGGCCATTATGAAAGAAAACCATAAGACAAAAATCCTACCTTCATTGGCCGTGAAACCATCCATCATCTATCCGGCCACTTTTTCTGATTCCGATGGCTCTGCATATCGCCAAACGCCTCCTCCGCACCCGCGCCACAACCTCTGTCGTGGCGCTTTTCTCAAACAGGGAGAGAATCGGGAATAATAAATTGCCAGAAAGAGAATAAGGGGAAACGAGAATCGCCGAGGAGAGGAAAGGATTTGCAACGTTGGTTGTGTTTTTATGGAAGATGATGAAGAAGGTGGAAGGATTGCAGATTTGGTGCGGCGTCGATTTACATAATCGGAGCTTTCTCTACAGGTAAATTTCACGATCCTTCAATTTTCCTTTGTTGATTTGAGAGATATTAGGAACTGTGTGATTTGGATCTCAGTTTTGGCAGTTTATGTGAAATTAGGGCTTGAATAATCACTTAGTGAGAAACGGCTCCAGCTCGGGTATGTGACATCAATTCGAACCCGATCCGAATCCGCCCCGTGCCAGATGAAGCAGGTTAGGGTTTGATTACAATTTGCAATTCTGTATGACTCTCAACTAATTGCTAATTTGACTATTGTTTTCTGTTGTAGTGTTTAAGAAGGGACCTTCTGTTGCAGGGTTTAAGAAGAGACCATTTTGTGATGAGTTTTTGGAATTTTGCTTCGAGAGATTTAATGTAGGAGTTTGGACAACATTAACAAGGTGCTCTATTTAACTCAGCTTATTAATAATTGAGTTGTTTTTTTTTTGCATTTGGTTTTAAGTGAATTAGTCATGCCACTTGTATGGATTGTGATCTATTATACTAAGTACTAACCTTGTATATATGTTTTTCAATCTTTTATTATGTACCAATATATTTTGTTGTGCTTATATGTACTTATTAACTTCATACAGATTCACTGTGGAATATGCTCGAATTTCTTATGAGAGACAATAAACACAGGCTGCTTTTCCTTTGGGTAACCTGATTTATAAGTTGTATTATGTTGTTTATTTCACTTTTAGGCGCTAATAGTATGCTAAAATGTAAAATGATCATAGCCATTTCTGATGGTTTATGTGATTAATATGGTTTGATCTTATTTAATTCAAATTTTGTGTGTTTGATCTTCAGTTATTTTAATCATTATAGGTGCTCGAATGTTTAATCATGAGATGATGATACGAAGAAAAATAGAGGAGCAAGAATTACAACAAGCAATCGAGAAACAGTAAGTCACTAATTATATATTGTATAACTTAACCATTTTTCACGTGCGGGTGTTTAACAAGCAATTTCTAGGACTTGACTCAACCGGAATCAAGTTGGTCGCTATTGCAACAGATTATGAAACATCAGGTGTTTTCGAGATTATTAAAAAATCCGATGATCCAAGCCTTGTTCGCATTAAACCACCAAATGGGTCCTTCTTGCAGGTTCTTTTGCTACCAATGTGTACTTGTTTACTTACTTATAGATCTTAACAATTGATTGTTATCAAGTAAGTTTCACTGACTCTCATTTTCCTGTCGTTTGTGTGTGATTAAAGGCGAAAACTCAAGTTCTCGTGACTGCTGATTCTAAAGGAGACGAGCAATGGCGAGACGATGATTCTTCGGTTTTCGAGATGACGATAGCGCAAAGATTGCAAGGAGAGTACCAATTGACTCATGGTTAAGGTCCTTCAAAAGTGCCTCAAATCATGAATGTATGTTTTTCTTTGTTTCTTATTTCTTTTGTTTTTTTTATTAACAAAAAATGGACCAGATTATGACAATAAAGTCATTATTGGTGCCTTCACTGCCTTCTAAGTCAAATATACAAATTAAAACTATTTGAACGTTTAGTACACTTTCTGTTTCACAGCGCCCATGAAAACCATAGCTCCCACGAAAACAATAAGCTGCATCTGGCCATCAACCATCAAGTTCTGCCATCGAAAGCATCTTCACTTTCTGCAACATATAAAAGTGTTAGTGCATCTGTCTGTCGACTTCGTCTTGTATCGAGTCTTGTATAGAACTAGTTAGATCAGGGCTCGGAAATCAAGAACGTGGTTTTTAGTGGTGATTCCGCTGAAATGACCTGATGTCATTTCAAGCGAAATCTAATTATTTCTGACTCCGCTCGAGATAGTCCTGATGATTTCGCTTGAAATAATGTATCTGATTCCGCTTGAAATGAACATGTCATGTTCAAGTGGAATCTCATCATCTATAAATAGTTGTCTTCAAGCGAAATCAGTGAGAAGTTTTCCGGTTTTGCAACGAAGTGCTGCCGAAGTGTCTTCATCCTGTAAAACAGCATTATATCAATAATATTGACAGTTTAAAGTGATTTGTGTGCTGAATTGACCTCAGTTTGTCTGTTTCCGCCGTTCAAACTGAGTAAAACTCTTCTGATCGACTTGTTTGGGTTCGAAAACGATCCTACAAGTGGTATCAGAGCTCAGGAGGAAGAGTTCATACCAATTCAGTTGCATTTTCTGTTTTCTACACCTTCTTTTTCAAATTGAAAAAATTTTCACGGTTAAAATCGGCTCAAATTCTCACATATCACACGCAATTATGTTTTGACAAATCCTGGAAAGTTTGAGAATTAAAATCGATCTAAAACTTGATTTTTTAGATATTCCGCTTTGTTCAAAATGATGATGTCATCCTGATTCCGCTTGAAAAGTGGAGTGATTTCGCTTGAATCGGGTATCCCGCTTGAGTGATTCCGCTTGAAACAACATATTCCGCTTCAATTTGTGTTTTCGCTTGAGAGGTTCCGCTTGAATCAACCTGATTCCGCTTCAAATCAGATTCCGCTTGGACAATTCTTGAGATTCCGCTTCAAAATACTTATTACGCTTCAAAAGTTTGATTTCGCTTCAAAGGAGATTTCGCTTGAAACTGAGTTGTTGTTGGTTTCGCTTGTAAATATTATTTCGCTTGAAATAGGCAAATTGTGAATTTGTGAAAATCGAAACATGGAGAACGGGTTTTATAATGCCTTTGCTGGTCCAATGAATATTACTCAAAGTACATTGCTTGAAAATGAGACAGGGACATCACAAAAACCGCCTAAGCTTTTGGATATTGATGATTATAATGGTTGGTCCGAACGTTTTGGTAACTGGGTTGAAGCTTATCATTTGGATGCTTGGGAACATACTGAAGTTCAATATGAAAGACCCACAAAGAACAATAATCAGATAATGCCAATTAGAGAAATGAGTGCTGATGAGAAAAAGAAGTATAGAGATGAGAAATTGATGGTTAGTCTGTTACAACAAGCGATTAAAGAGGACATTTTGGTTCTTCTTCAACATGATGGAAGTGCATATTCAATTTGGAATGAATTAGAAGCAAAATTTCTGGGAAGTGATGATATGCTCAAGAACAAAATGTCACTTATGAAGAAAGAATTTGATCTTTTCCGTGGTTTGAAATCAGAAAATACCAAGCAAATTATTGAAAGATATTGTAACTTGGTGAAAAATATGACAAAATTAGGCATAAAAAAGGATACAGATGAGTTGATTGAGAAACTAGCTGATGCGTTACCACATGATATTTGGGGAACATATCTGATGATGTTGAGGAATAACAGAAAGGAATATAAAAAGTTAACACTGGGTGAGTTTATTAAACACCTTGAAGCTCAAGAAATGGAGCAAAGAAAGATTGCGAGGATGAAGAACTATGATGGAGAATAAGACATCGGATTGTATTTTAAAAGTGGTGTTAGTGATAAGACAAATTTTTCTCCAAAGGTTGAAACTCCTTTTAATGCAAAAGGTTCTTCTGAAAGTTCATCTTAGGGATCAAGCATCAAAACAAGATTTTCTTCATTTCCAATATTTGATCCACATTTTTCTACAACAAAGAGTGGCAAAGTTCTTCAATGCAACATTGCGTTAAATCTTGAAAATGATCAGAATTATACTGAAAAAGTTGCTAAGAGTCACATGTCCTTGTTGGTGACTGTGCTTGAATCCTATGGAGGTTTAGTTGCAGGAAGGATCGGGAATCCAATGCTCACGAAAGAGGATTATGATTAAATTGATGCTGAGGAGATGGAATTGATGGATATAAAATGGTGTATGGCTAGTGTGTTGAGACGTGCTGAAAAATTTAAACAAATAACAGGCAGAGATGATTTTCGCGATGCATATGTTTCAAATTTAGGTTTTGATAAGTCTAAAGTCACTTGTTTTCATTGCAGGGAAAAGGGGCATTTCAAGAGAGAGTGCACAAATCGCGAAGCAAATGGAGCCAAAATCCTTTCGGAAACAACGACTACTACAAAAAGGCGATTTATCATCAAGTTACACAACAACCACATCATCAACAACAGGCACAAACTGCACATGGTAGAAAAGAAATTGAAGATTCAAAGAGAGCATGTCTGGTTAATCAGGGAAAGGAAAGTGAATTCAGTTGGGATAAATACATTCCAAAGGATAGTAAAGTATGTTTGGCAGATCAAGAAGATGAAAAATTGCCAGAAGGTTTCAGTTGGGACAATTATTATCCAGACAAAGAATTCATGGCCAAAGAGATGTTAAACGCTAAAGCTTTTGTTGCTAATGCTTCTGATGAATATTGGGCAGAAAAATACAGAAAAATTGCAAAATCTGAAGAAGAGAAATGGAAGAAATATGAAGAAGAAGAAGAAGAACAGGAACAAGCTGAAGCTGAGAAAAAGAAAAAGACTAAAGAAGAAGTTCCAGTAAGAATAGTCAAAGAAGTTCCAGAATTTGAAATCAAAACAGATGCTGAGGCAGTCAAAGTTCCTGAGAAGTGCATGAATTGTGATTCTCTGATTAAGCAAAACAATGAGTTGCTACACAACATAAAAAGGTTGAAAGAATCATATGATACCTTGAACAGAGAAATGAATAAGTACAACGTTTCAAGTAGTGAACAAGCTGTAGCAATGAATACACTCAAAGGAGCATACATGAAACAGCTTGACAATGTCAACTATTACACAGAGAAGTGTGCTGAGCTTGAATTGAAGTTGGCAACACAAAAAATTGAAACTGAAAGAGTTAACAATTTATTGAAAAGTTACTCATGTTCTACTTTTGTTGCTGATAAGATTTACCCAATTGTGGAAAGATTGAAGACGTTTGAGGAAGAAAAGACTTCGGAAGAGAAGAAGTCCGAGACAAAAGAAGATGATGAAGGAAAAATTTCTGGTAAGAAACCAAGTGTTGTCTACAATAGATGTCCACCCCTGGTCGAAAATGGATATTCTCCTCGAAATCCAAATTCCGAAAGAGTCAAAAAGGCAACAAACTTACAGTGGGAGTCTGGGTCGTCTATTAATTTGCCAGAAAATATTGATGTTACGTCCACATCGTCCGACACTGATCATGAGTCCGAGTTGATAAAAAGTGTGGTCGATCAGGTGTTGGATAAAGATGACATAGAGAAGTCAAAAACGGAGTCCAAATCCGAGTCAAAGTCTGAGTCTGACATGTCAAAGTCAACAATCAAAAAGGACATTTGTTATCAAAATCTAATTTGAATGACGAACCGGTCAAAGTAGCATATACTTTGAAAGATTCTGACAAATTATATTCTGATGAGATTTTTCCAATAAGAAGTGTTAAAATTGAAATGATTAAAAAGGTTTTCAAAATCACAGAAATTAATATTTATGAAATAAAAGATTTAAATCTTTCTGGAAAACCTAAACAATACACTTCAGGAGATCAACAAAGAATTAACAAAAAAAAAATGGGTTACAATTATGGTTATAATTTTCAAAAGAAACCAAACCATAATGGTAATTTCAAAAAGAAAGGTCTTGGATTTAATCAACCGAAAAATAATAAAAATGAAAAAGTTTATAAACCAAAAACTGTGTTTATTTCAGGAAAATCATCAGAGACTGAAACGGAGCAAGCGTTCAGAAAGCAGACAAACCAAGAATTCCTTGCCAAAAAGCAAGAGGACATGAAGAAAAGTGTTGCTCATAAGAAGACAGAGACGAGAACCTGTTTTAACTGCAAAATAGTTGGACACATTGCTAGGAATTGTCCAAAGGCAATCAACAAACAACAGGAAGTCTCTAGTAAACTGAAAGAAAAAGTTGTTGATGAAACTGATGTTGGTTTTTTCACATGTTTATCAAAGTAATTTTATCCGAATAAAATTAAAACGCAGTGGAACAAGGATTTAAAACATGTTACTTTGCAAGATTTAAAACCATTTTTAATTGCAAAATCCAAAAATCGGATCCATATATGACATGCATGCTATCAAAATACAACCATAGGGTGTTTAAGAATTCAACCTTTCTTTGGAGCAAGGAGATGGAAGATGATGATGATTCTTGAATGGTAGCTTCCAAACGAGAAAACCTCAAGCTAGTATACCCCCAAGCCTTCAACAAACACCTTAAGATTGCTAGGATTTTGACTTGTAAACTCTCTTGAATGACCACCCTTGGCCGAAAATTACTAGAGAGAAGAGAGTTCTTTGCACTTGAATTTTTGAGAAAAAGTATATCAAAATGATAAGGTAGGTTGTTCTTTAAAACAAGCAATAATCATATTTCCATTTTCTAAAAAGTTGCATGCAATATTAGTGGTGAAAACACCTTGGGAAGCCTCCCCAAGGCCGGCCCCCTTTGCCACCCCATTAGGCCAATGAGAAATTTTTCCTTTTTGCATTTTTAAGTATTGGTTTTAATTCATAACTTTTATAAAATTATAATATGACCTCTTTATAAAATTTTGCAACCTTTTAAGTGTTATTTAACCCATTAAATAACAAAACAAAATATTTTCTCAAAATAAATTATCTATATAATTTATTAGTTTCTCAAGTGCAATTATTTAGAAAACCAATTTCTAAATATTCTAAGTGTTAATATTTATTAGTTTGATCATATCATAAATAAATATTGTAGGTGTTTGTCTAGCTTGTTATTGGGTATGACCCGACTTGGATCATAACGTACTAGCCACATCAATTTAATATGTGTCTTGGGCATACAGAGTCCAACAATCTCCTACTTGTACAAGATACATAGAAGATTGATGCAAGCAGTAAATGACGCCTAACAACGGTTTACTACCCCTAATACGTATGACGAAGTGCCATTCAATAACATCATCTCCTTCAAGTCCCTTACTTGAACATGATTTAGGTGAATCTATCATTTATCCTTTCGTTACAGATGTCATGTTAAATCCAGAGACACAGTGTGATCATTCTCTGTTGATTTAACTTTAACAGGCCTTAGACATCTTACTCTCAACGAATAAGAGGAACAAATCCCTTCTTAACTACATACGTCTCTCACAATCACCTCGTACCATACCTGAGCTTAGCCTTATGTACTGTCTTATTACAGACAGCGAAGAACTAAGTCAAGGTATAATATTTGGTGAATATCAAGACCCAATATGTATCTCAGGTCAGAGGATACTATGATATTCGCCTTTGCTTAAATTTACTTATGATCAATCACAAATGATTCCATGCAGTAACATTTGAGAGCGGGTCAGTCCAATATTTGTATCCCACAAATATCTATGAACTTTGGCAGCAACACTTTGCTCTATATTCATACCTAATGAATATCCACAAATCCAAGTTCATAATAGTCTTACATTCATATTTGTTCCCACAAGTATGATCGACTACGGACATTTAGAATAATTAATTTATTCACGGATTTAAACATGCTAAAATGGAACATAACTCAAAATACCATAAAGAGTTAAAATAACAATTGTTCCAATATCCAAATACAAAATAGATCAAATCCAATCACTAGAATATCGAAGTCCTAAGGCACAAGTATGGCCCTCATGCTTTGGCCGTTCAAGGAGCTTTGTGAGTGGATCCGCAATGTTTTGATCGGTGTGAACTTTGCGAATACATATCTTTCCCTTTTCAACTTCATCCCTTATGTAGTTGAATCTCCGCTCAATCTGCCTTGTCTTTTGATGTGCACGAGGTTCCTTGATTTGAGCAATCGCACCCTCGTTATCACAAAAGATCTCTAGGGGGTCTTGAATGGTAGGGACTACCCCTAGGTCGGCAATGAACTTCTTTAACCACGCAGCTTCTGGTGCTGCCAATGAGGCGGCGATGCATTCTGATTCTGTAGTGGACAATGCTACAACATCCTACTTCGAGCTCTTCCAAGAGACTGCAGCTCCATTCAAAATGAAGACATACCCAGATTGTGATCGAGAACCATCTCGATCAGTTTGGAAACTCGCATCCGTGTAACCTTTTACAACGAGTTCTTCTTCACCAGATCCATATATTAGAAACATGTCCTTAGTCCTTCTAAGGTATTTCAATATGCTCTTAACAGCCATCCAATGACTGTTACCTGGATTCTGCTGGTATCTACTTGTCATGCTTAAGGCGCATGACACGTCCGGTCTAGTACATATCATTGCATACATTATGGATCCAATAGCAGACGCATATGGGATTCCTTTCATTCTTTCTTGCTCGTCCTTTGAGCTTGGACATTGAGTTACATTCAATATTGTCCCCTTTTGAACAGGTACCAAACCTTTCTTAGAGTTCTCCATCTTAAACCTTTTCAAGACCTTGTCAATGTATGCACTTTGGTTTAAACCTATCAAGCGCCTTGATCTATCCCTATAGATCTTTATTCCCAAAATATAGGCAGCTTCTCCAAGATCTTTAATGGAAAAACATCTTCCAAGCCAGGTTTTTACACCTTCCATGGTTGGAATGTCATTTCCAAATAGTAGAATGTCATCGACATACAATACTAAGAAAGTGACGGTGCTCCCACTAGCTTTCTTATACACACAAGCTTCATCCCCGTTCTTGATGAACCCAAAATTCCTAATCTCTTCATCAAAACGGTGATTCCAACTTCTCGATGCTTGTTTCAATCCATAGATTGACTTCTTTAACTTGCACATTTTGTTAGGATGTTTTGGATCGACAAAACCTTCAGGCTGAACCATATAGACATCTTCATCAAGATATTCATTGAGGAAAGCCGTTTTGACATCCATTTGCCAAATCTCATAGTCATAATATGCAGCTATGGCAAATAATATCCTAATCGACTTTAGCATTGCCACTGGCGAGAAGGTCTCATCATAATCAACCCCTTAAGTTTGAGTGAAACCTTTTGCTACAAGTCTCGCTTTATAAGTATCCAAGTTACCATGCATATCTGTTTTCTTCTTGAAAACCCACTTACTTCCAACTACTTTGGAGTTAAGAGGTGGCACAACCAATTCCCAAACTTGGTTGTCATACATGGATTGCATCTCTACGTTCATGGCTTCAAGCCATTTGTCGCAATCAGATTTTGACATTGCATCATGGTATGTGGTTGGTTCATCTGAATCTACCACATAGCATCCATCCATGAAAAATCCATATCTTTCAGGTGGATTACTAATTCTACCAGATCTGCGAACGTTTTGTGTATGTTGATCAACCATTTGATCATTTTCAACAACCTCTTGTTGAGTGCTAGTATCAACCAAACGTGTATCGGGTTGTGGTTCTTGATCCTCATCAAGTTCCACTGTTCTATTAGTTCCTTCCATAAGGAACTTATCTTCCAAGAACTTACCCTTTCGAGCAACAAATACTTTTTGCTCTGTTGGATCGTAGAAATAATATCCTATATCATCTTTAGGATATCCTACGAAGATACACTTAATGGATCGTACTTCTAACTTATTTGGGGTGTATTGCTTTACATAAGCATCACAACCCCATACCTTCAAATATGATAATGATGGAACCGTTCCATGCCATATTTCAAAAGGTGTCTTATCCACTTTCTTGGTTGGGGCCATATTTAATATACGAGCCGCGGAGAGCAAAGCGTAACCCCAAAATGATAGAGGCAATGTGCTTCTAACCATCATAGATCGAACCATATCCAATAAAGTTCGATTCCTCCTCTCAGACACACCATTATGTTGTGGTGTTCCAGGTGGAGTAAGTTATAAGATGATCCCACAACTCCGAAGATGATCTTGAAAAGCATCACTAAGGTATTCACCTCCTCTATCAGAACGAAGAACTTTGATTGTCTTGGTGAGTTGATTCTCTACTTCGTTTTGGAAGACTTTGAACGTTTCAAAAACTTCATCTTTGTGTGTTAGCAAGTACACATAACCATAACGACTAAAGTCGTCGGTAAAAGTTACGAAGTATCTTTCACCATTCCTAGTCATTGGCTTAAAAGGACCACATACATCTGAATGTATGATGCCTAATAAATCTTTTGCCCTTTGGTTTGTGCCACTAAAGGGTTTCTTGGTCATTTTGCCTTGTAAACAAGATTCGCATGTATCAAATGAACCAATTTCATTTATTTCCAAAAGACCATTCTTTTGAAGTGTTTGCATGCGATTTCTGTTTATATGACCAAGACGACAATGCCAAAGATAGGTCTCATTCAAATCCATTTTGAGTTTCTTGGTGTTTACTTGGTACATTGAATTATCAAATGATGTATTATCATGAACCAATTCATAAATACCATTTGAAGGCGTAGCTTTAAAGTAGAACATGTCATTCATCAAAGCATAAATTTCATTGTTCACAAACTTCAAATCAAATCCATATTGTCTTAAAAGGGAAGCAGAAATAATGTTCCTAGTCAAACTAGGAGCATACAAAACATTTTTCAAACATATTTCCAAACCACTTGGAAGTTTTAAAACATAGTCTCCTTGGGCTTCAACTGGAACCTTCGCTCCATTGCCCATGAAGAGACTAGTGTCTCCCTTCTTGTAATGCTTATTTCTTTTGAACCCCTGCAACGAATTGCAAATATGAGTTCCACATCCGGTATCTAATACCCATGTGTTAGAAGAAATAACATTTAGATCAATATGTATCATAAAGATTGTACCTGAGGTTTGCCCTGCATCCCTCTTGTTTTTCAACTCTTTGAGATAGGTTGGACAATTCCTTTTCCAATGTCCTATCTCTCCACACTCAAAGCATGGATCGGTTGTGGCAACTTTTGCCTTCTTCTCTTTTGGTTTCGGTGGTTCTGCTTTTGCCTTTCTTTTTCCCTTCCCTTTGACGTGTCCCTTTCCCTTGGCAACATTTGCTTTGGTGTCGGGGTGATGCCCTTTCTTGCCTCCCTCATTGATCGTTAGAACGTGTAAAGCCTTTTTACCCATTCCTGCTTCGGCCGTTTTGGGCATTGCATGAAGCTCACCAATGCTCTTGTCCCATCCGTTCATGTTATAGTTCATAACAAAGCTCTCAAATTTCTTTGTTAAGGAGTTGAGGATCAAATCCGTAGCCAACTCTTTAGAGACGGGACAATTGAGCCTCTCGAGGCGATCAATGTGGCTTTTCATTTTAAGGACGTAAGATGAGACCGATTGGGTTTCCTCCATTCGACATGCATGAAGCGCTCGAACCGTTTCGAAGCGTTCTACCCTTGCTTGTTGTAGGAACATTTCCTTCAATTGGGTAATCATGTCGTATGCTCCATGATGTTCAAAGTCCTTTTGAATCTCGGGAATCATTGTTCCCAACATGAGGCATGAGGCTTGCATGGAGTCCTCGGTATACTTAACCCAATCATTGTAGGCTTCTACATCTTCCTCGTCAGGTTGATCGGGAATAGGATCGTCCAATACATAGGATATCTTCTCTTGCTTGAGAACAATTCTCAAGTTTCGAAACCAATCCATGAAGTTGTTATGGTTGAGACGATCCTTTTCTAGGATGGTTCTTAGTGATCGGTTACGGACGGTTTGGGTAATCGGGTTTGCATTGTTAGCGGCCATCTACAAAATTTAACAAAGTTCAATTTTAGTATTTTCGATATTATTAAAATTTTAATTATTAATACCCTTTTAATGTCTCATAGACAATTAATAATTAAAATCTAGAATCCAACGTTACATTTAAATATTGGTTAGGTGACTTTTATCCCATTATTTAAATTAACAAGGTAGTCAACGTTTGACGATTGCAACCCTTTGCAACTTCTAGCTATATGGGATCGGCTAAACATCTTTATGTTTAGTTGGCATGTTTAATCCCATCAACACCTTTGTTCCCCATGCTTCGGTGACCCTAAGTTCATGGTTTCCAAATCAAGTCGTCCAACTTACACACACATGTGAGTTTACACACATAAGTGGTTAGGTGACCTTTATCCCACAAACATGGTGAACCCACCTCAAATATACAAGTTTCCTCAAATGTGGTTAGGTGACCTTTATCCCACAAAGAGTTCCCAAGTAATTCGAGTGTTGTATAAAAGGATGGTGTTTGACTTGTTTTATAAAAGGGATTTTTATTTTTCAAAATTCTAGTTTAGAAAAATTTTATGTACCATATATTTGCATGCATTCAAATCAATGGTACTTTAGTGAAAACCAATTTTCAAGGTTCTTTTAATAAAAATCATTAACTTTTAATAAAACCTTTTATTAACCGTTTTAATGATTTTGTAAGAACCAATTTTAGGCTTGTTCCGGATTATTTGTTGTTAAGCATGCATATCCAAATATCATCCAAACAACCATAAAAAAAATAACCATACAAGTACACAACACATATGTTAATAGGTGCATAACCATAGCCAACTATTTTGACCACACTTGTTAGCCGAAACAAGTGTGTCAAAAGGTCCTTCCTAAAGGGTGAAGATAGACACAAGAGGGGTGTAGGTGAACTCCCACTTGATCCCGCATCCAAATGCTTCAAGTCTTCATCTTGCGTTATGATTTCTTCACATCCTTTGAGCTTCCAAATGTCTTTAATATTCAGCTCCAAACTCCTTTGGACTTCAAAAATGTGTTTTGGTTATCGGGCTAAAATCCCGTTAAGAACTATGAAGTCCTTTATGCCCGAAAATGGCAAAAACCAAAACCGCATTTTTGTGTGCATCTTCTTTTACATAAAAGTATCCTAATACATGTTTCTAGTAAAATAAAATGCATCTAATCTATTTACTTACATACCAAATGAAAATAAATAAATTACATATTTTTACAAATGGAAGACAAAATAATAATTATTACAACCCATTGAATAATTAACTAAAATCACAAACACAAACATATTCATACAAGGTCATGGCTAGGTTATGAACACCAAAATATATATCCGAATATATATAAATTTCAAGAGCAAAATGGTTTCCTTTTACAACCTATATTTTTCGGCCAAGAATGAAAAACCGAAAAATGTGGGTTTTTGCCCAAACAAAACAAATCATCCATATGACATAATTTTTTTTTAAGATTCCTTTATGCATGTAGGAAATAAATCTTGGAAAAACAAAAGGAAAACCATGGATAAAATTTCGGCCATAGGGTTTCTACAAACCCGAAAACCCGAAATTTTAAATCCGATGAAGCAAGCACTCATATAAGCGGCTCTAGATGCCATTGTTGGTTTTTTCACATGTTTATCAAAGTAATTTTATCCGAATAAAATTAAAACGCAGCGGAACAAGGATTTAAAACATGTTACTTTGCAAGATTTAAAACCATTTTTAATTGCAAAATCCAAAAATCGGATCCATATATGACATGCATGCTATCAAAATACAACCATAGGGTGTTTAAGAATTCAACCTTTCTTTGGAGCAAGGAGATGGAAGATGATGATGATTCTTGAATGGTAGCTTCCAAACGAGAAAACCTCAAGCTAGTATACCCCCAAGCCTTCAACAAACACCTTAAGATTGCTAGGATTTTGACTTGTAAACTCTCTTGAATGACCACCCTTGGCCGAAAATTACTAGAGAGAAGAGAGTTCTTTGCACTTGAATTTTTGAGAAAAAGTATATCAAAATGATAAGGTAGGTTGTTCTTTAAAACAAGCAATAATCATATTTCCATTTTCTAAGAAGTTGCATGCAATATTAGTGGTGAAAACACCTTGGGAAGCCTCCCCAAGGCCGGCCCCCTTTGCCACCCCATTAGGCCAATGAGAAATTTTTCCTTTTTGCATTTTTAAGTATTGGTTTTAATTCATAACTTTTATAAAATTATAATATGACCTCTTTATAAAATTTTGCAACCTTTTAAGTGTTATTTAACCCATTAAATAACAAAACAAAATATTTTCTCAAAATAAATTATCCATATAATTTATTAGTTTCTCAAGTGCAATTATTTAGAAAACCAATTTCTAAATATTCTAAGTGTTAATATTTATTAGTTTGATCATATCATAAATAAATATTGTAGGTGTTTGTCTAGCTTGTTATTGGGTATGATCCGACTTGGATCATAACGTACTAGCCACATCAATTTAATATGTGTCTTGGGCATACAGAGTCCAACAACTGAACTACCAACCAGAAAATTTAATGGTTTTGAAAACTCAATATTTGAGGTTGGTGAGTGTTCAAAGAATGTTTTAAAAAGAAAAGAAAATCTGAAAAACCAAACATGGGTAGTTAAGGGTTTAGGTAATAGTTCTAGCGATGAATCTGATTTATCAAAGTCGGAGGAGCTATCTACTGGCGATGACTCTGTCTTCACAAAGACAGAGGAGCCATATGTGGTTGTCAAAAATGAGAAATCTGTTCCGACTGTGAATGATGAATACTTTCCACCACTAAGAGCAGAAAATTTTAAAAAGAAAGTTGGGAAAGTTGAAATTTCAAGTCAATTTTATTTTGTAAAGAAAAATTTTGATGTTGAGAAAACTTTCAACGGAAATGTGAAACATATTTTTGGAAAAATGGTCAATGGTAAGGCCAAAGGAGTGAAAGAATTCTATGCTTCCAAAATGAATGTTTTTTTTTGGGTAAAGGGTTACCCCGGTGCTCCTATTATAAACAACCGTAAATAAGTACAAGTAGTGTGGATGAGTTCCACACTAGTTCATATACAGGACATGCCCCATATATGTAAGCCAACAAAACATAAAAATACCTATGACAACTCATCAACCTAGCCTACTATACATCATAAAAGATATCTAGCAGACAATACAAAACATAACCAAAAACTTCATCCTCCATCATCAAAAATGAAGTTGCCACGAAACGGCAGCCCCTCTAGACGAACCAAAGACAATCTATCCATTGGAGAACTTTGAGGAAGAGGTGCTTGCCCCTACTCTTGAAGACGAAGGATGCGTACCCAAAGTCATAGACTCATTGGTTTCATCATAGACAACCTCAACCTCATCCTCATCTGAATCCTCATGAATCTGTCTACCAACTTTATTTCTCCCTTGAAGTGAACCACCATGACCCCCAACAGAATCAAGAGCCAAAAACGGATTATGAATATGAATTTTAGGGGAAGTAGTAACCTACTTAGTTGCAACTGCCTTTTTCTTCTTATCCACCGGTCTATACTCAAACTTGGGCTTCTGGTTATTAACTTGAAAGCCATTCTTCTTTGCACTCTTCTTAACCTGAACTTCAGTGAAACCATCGTCATCTACTTTCGGCCTGTTAGGAGAAGGTTGGGATGTTGATCCAATACGTTTAGGGCATCCCTCAGAGTCGTGCCCAAACACACAGCAGTGAGCACATCTCGGGGGTTCCCATTCATACTCCACTCGAATAGTCTCCGTAACATATTTGTTTCCATCCAATTCAGGGATATCCATGGTTAGAGTCCCTTTCAAATCCTGATCCGCCGATATTTCAATTAGAGCCCTAGCATAGCTGCTCCTCCCCAAGCCTCATTACACATATCAATTGTATACGAATCCAGCCGCACCGGAGACCCAATTTTTGAAGCCAACATGCTTAACCCATCATCAGAATACGCCACTAGAGGAACGTCATGCAATTTCACCCAAACAGCGACCTTTTTAAACTCTTCTTTTTTAAGGTTGTTTATAGGGGACCAAATGTTGAGAAACATAGGTTTGTTACGGATCATCCATGGTCCCCCTTCAAGGACCGCGTCCATTCCCTTTCTGTCTTCAAACTTGAAGAAAAAGAACCCATTTGAATTCATCATCGTTTTCTGAAGTCCATATTTCTTCCAATGTGTTCTCACAAAATATTCAACTACTGGATATGCAATTCTATCCCCCAAGAAATAACCATAAAGAGTGTTAGCTAATCTGTTGTTAACCTGGCGAACAGAATCAATCGGTAGCACAACATCCACACCATCCAATGAGGCATATGAGTTTAGCGTTCGAAAATTGACTTTCGGAACTTGATTAGCCGCATCATTGGCCTTCCAAGCGTTTTCATCATCATTTTGATTCTGATTTGGATTACCAGCCCGCTTAGTACCTCCCTGCTCTACCTGTTTGTTTAGGACCACATCAGCATACAATTGCTATTGTACTTGAGCATTATCACCTTGTTCCTGCTTTCGAACACGAGCAGGACTGACATCCTTTAGCGGTAGCACAAATGATACCTTCCGCTTATCAAAAACCACTGCATAATCCTCATATGGGGAATCAGAACAGCCAAGCACGTAATCTGTATCATTCAGCGGTAACATAAATCTTACCTTCTTATTACCCACTTCTGAAACCGTAGGCATTTGAGAAGTTTTCCTTGGCTCAAACGGTTTTCCATCAATGTTCTTAATTCTAGTAGCAAATACCTTGGAATTATCTGCTGAATCATCCATAACAACAAAAGTTAGGACCACCAGCCGAAACCCTCGAGAGTGATTGCGATCTGAATATGTTGTGACTGAACTTCAATCAATAAGCGAATGAAGAGACCTGAACCTGCCCAGAACCTAGCCAGCCAACAGAAATGATAAATCGCACCCCTGCTGAAACCCTAATGCGATTACGAGCAGATTCTGATCTACAAACCCGCCGTCAACAATCAAGTTCTGGATACAACTCCAATTGCGACTAGGAATAGACCTGCCGAAACCCTAATTCAATAAGGAACCAGCCGCACCCCCATCGATTGTTAATAAGCAACGTAAACAGAACCTTAAAACTCGAAAATCTGAACTCTACTGTTTAGCGCCGATGAACGAAAACAGAACAAAAAAATGGACCGATAGGATCCTTACTAGAGAAGGAATCACTACGAACAAAAGAACCAGAAACCCTAAAACACGAAACAGACCCTAATCTGATTTCAAACGATTAGAACCTAAGGAGCGTAATCAAGAACTCCCTAGATGCTAAGCAAGATCGATCAGGACCATTGTGATAACCCGAACTTTCAAGGTTAGTGTCGTTTAGTCTCGTGATATTATTCCTTTTCAACGTTCCTTGCTATGTTAAACTTGTTAAACGTAAATGTAATTGGGTACGATTGAGTGTGTAGTTGGGTTATTATAAGTGTCAAGTAGTTAACATGGGCCGCAATTACTTTTAAACCGTCTCGGCACGGCCGCACATGTCATTGGGCCGCCACTACCCTTGAACCACCTCGGCCCACACCCTTTATGGGTTTTGCTTACTTGTAGAATTAGGAGTTGGGGAATACGTATTTGGCAGTTTGTTTGAAAGCATAAAAGATATCAACAAAAAAAAAAAAAAACCCTAGTGCACCTTATCTCCTTCGACGATCAGCCCACCCCCCCCCCCTTTTGAAGTTCTTTTTCCTTGAAGCTCATCTCTTATGCTTAGTATAATACATCTTCTGGTAAGTATAATTATAATGATTTCAATCTCGTTTGACTATTCTTGGTTGTAGGCAAGGTATTGTTAATTTGTACGTATGGTTCCAATAGTTGGTTTATGTTTTAGAATCATGTGCTGTTGATGGTAGATGAATTCTTTTGATTGGTAATGAACTAGTAGTGTTAGGGTGTTAGTGGTTAATATAATCGAATAAAGTAAGGGTTTCAATTATAAGTTCATGTTAGGTAGGTTGCATGCATATAAATCCATGTTAAATATCCACGAAAAGGATGGTGTATGTGTGTATGAATTATAATTTACCTTGCTAGTCAATTGGTAATTCGATGTGTACAAATGGATGATTTTGAAAGTTGTTTTGTATAGAATGTGGGCAAACACTTCAACTGCCATGGGTAATTAGTTAGAAAAAATATGAGAAGTTGTGGTGATTATGTAACTGATTTGGTTTAAGAGGTTGATTTTTCGAGTTTATAAGCTCAAAGATCCAAGTCTCTCCAAATAAAAGGTCCGAGTCTACCTCCTTGTATGACCGAACTTAGATATTTTCACATGGGGATCCGGATGATTAATTTATAAACTCTGAGGTCACAAAGTACTATAAAGTTCAGGATTATTATATGAGTAAAGGTGGGCCGATATTATATGAATATAGAGAGGGCCAAACTCATTAAAACCAAGTCTTAGAATTTATATCCTATGTGAATTTAATGCATGTTAATATTATGTGCATGAACTTATGTTAGGAATGTGTATGTTGGCATGAATGCCAACAATGTGCTATGTGATTTCTTAATGATAATTGGTTGCTACGTTGTATGATTTACAGCTATGACTCGTATGATATGTGTGTCTCTTGTACGTTAGTTGTATAGTATGTGTAAGGAACATGTGATTTTAACTAAATACGAAACTAATTGTCTTTGGTAACCACGGTAGGGTTTGGTTGACCAACTTGGAACGGGTAATGTAATGTAACATACCGAGCAATCTAAGGTGAGTTCATCTCTCTTGAGCATGCGTCCCGGTGGTTGGGACAGTCAGTGGGTATCCCGGGAAGGGATAAGTCTTTTGGGTAAAAACGGGAATGTTGGATAATATACTCTTCCTATCACCTTTAAAGTCCCTCCGTGTTGTTTGGTTACCTGGGAGGTAACATGGTATTAGTTAGTAGCGCTACTTAGGTTTGGCAACCTCACCCCGTTCCTGGGAGGACGGGTGTTGAACTAATGACCTAGTCATGACCAATGCTTTGATAGGAGCATTGGAGAAAGGGCAAAATAATCAGAAGCCGTCTTGTATTGGGGTATTATCAACATTGTTATCAACATTACTTTTGGATTTAATTCAATGGATTAACTAAACACTTGGTAATCAACGTTTTCGTAAAACTATGAACTCACCAGCGTTGTCTGATACACTTGTTGCATGCTCGCAGGTCGTTAGATTACTTGGATTTGGAACTTGCTGTCTGAAGTAGCTGGAGTGGTCATGGGTCGACTGGAGAGGTTCATGTGATCGAACACTTAACACTATACATTGGTTTTGAAACAGATTAACTTTGGTTTACCATTTGCTTCCGCTGAACATATTGGTTTTCATTTAAACTTGTTGATGGTATTTTATTAATGATTGAGAACTTTATTTAGAAACTTGTATGGGTTCAATGTAATTAGTGGCTCATTGTTGGCACGTCACACGCCTAACAGGGATATTCCTTAGGTGGTATTTTGGGGGTGTGACAGTTTGGTATCAGAGCCACTGGTTATAGTGAACTTGGTTTTAAAACGTTTTTTGTAAAACCAGACTATAACCGAACAGTTCTGAATACGTGAATACGACCATGACACTCAGCTCCAGATTGCAAGGTTCGTCTTTCTCACTTATTGCATACATTACATGACTAGTACACATTTGTTTATGACGTAACATACGAACATACACTCGTCACTATAGCATGATGGGATAGATTGCTTGCTTACTTTAAGTTGCGTCAATAGTATGCCATATTCCTTGGAATTTTGTGATCTTATTACTTTGACAACCTCCGTTTGACATCTGAGTTTGAGGAACCATTTGACACGAGTTAGGAGGAACTGAGATGAGCATGCAAATCACAATATTATTGTGGGTGCACACATAATAATAATGTGGGGTGCATGTGAGTCCCAGTGAGACTTAACAAGTGAAAAAGGGGTTCTGTTCCGTTATTCGAACAGTGTGAAACGTAACAAATCTATAGGAGTCCTAGCAGTGATTGCCTCTTACTTGAACGTGATCTTCTCACTCCTCTCTGAATCCTTACGAATCTCGATGCTATCGAGTATTACCTGAACACCAATCTGAACGCCTAGCGAACCGTGTAGAATGTTAGGTGCTTGTACGAACGTCCCTGAGTTGGATGTCGTAGCGTCGAAAGATTGGTCGATACCTTTCTCACTCCTCTTCGTTGGCTGGAACTCAATGTGTTGATGCCTTAGATTCCGAAGTGCGACCATTTCTGTAACACTCTAGCAACATACTGTGTATTACTCTATCAACTTGCAAGAACGATGGAGAAAAGGATGAGCATAGTACTTTACCGACCTCAGTATTTGGACAACCCTGATTACTGGCAACATCAAGATACTCGTAATTGTAGCCAACAGTATGGAAATGGAGGCGCCCACAACATGGACTGGCCGTTGTTAAATCAAGACGACAACAACCAAGGGAACAATGATAGTATTGGGAATCCACGTGATCATAACAACAACACTAGAAGTGCTGCTCATGGAAAGGCATATAGGATTGGTGTGGGCAATGCCAGGAGTATAGCGGCATGGTGGCCTGCACGTTCTTGGTAACTAATCGCCTTGTCCCTGTTCTATTTAACCCTGATGCTTCTTGAAACCGAACCTGTTGTGGAATCGGCTGACGGCAACTTAATTGAAATCTCCTATGTTCGTTGGGATGGAAACTCGACCTGGAGGGACAAGTGTTCGACATCGACCTTCTTCCTACTAACCTTGATGGTTTGGATGCAGTAGTTAGCATGGATTGGTTATCCAGAAATTGCGCAGATATATATGATGTGAGGAAACAATTTGGCGAAGCCCTTTCCCTAGTGGAGAATCGTTATCTGTCCTAAAGTATCTGAGTGGTGTAAGGGTTAGCATCATTTCAGCAATGAAGACCCAGGAGTATCTACGGAAGGATTACCCTGCTATGTTAGCAACTATTACTGATGTTACGGTTAAGGAAGGGCGGATCGAGGATCCACCAACTGCCCGTGATTTCTCTCCATAGAATTTACCGGTCAACTTCCACAATTGTAGAGAAGAATCTCAGTTAATCTCGCGCCAGATGCAGCCTGAATACTCGTACTTCATACCGTCTTGCACCAGGAAGGTTTCAAGAACTGTTTAATCAACTACAGGAACTGTTGAACAGGAGTTTTGTCGGGCCAAGCCTTTCTCTTTGGGGAGCCCCAATTATATCCGTGAAGATAAGCCTTTTTGTATGAGTACTGATTATTGAGAACTTAACGAGGTGACAGTCAGGAACCGTTTGTCTCGACCATGTATTGACAACCTGCCGACCAGTTTCGAGGGTCATGCTCCCACCCGAGAATTGACTAACGAACGAGCTATCACCAGATGGAAGTCCAAGGGGAGAATGATTTTAAGAACGGCATATCAAATGCAGTACGGCCATTGCGACTTTGTATTCCATGACCTTTGAGTTAATCAACACACCAGCAGCTTTATGAATCACGTGAATCGATCGTGCTTATTGAGGGCGCTTTGAATCATTTCCAGGAGAAAGAAAACCACGGGCGGCATTTGTATCTTATCTTAGAGCTCCCGAGGGAGGAACCACTACACGCGAAGTCTCGTTAAGTGTAACTTCTGGATTCGAGAGGTACATATTTTTCTTGGTCATGTAGCCAACGAAGTGGGAATACATGTGGGTCTCGCTAATATCCATTTTGTTAGAAACTGATCGACACCAAAGATCCCTTTGGGGATACGGAAAATCCTTGGTCTCGCTAGATACTATCTCAAATTCATCACAGGATTTTCGAAGATCGCACAGCTTTAATCTCTTTAGCTCAGTAGGGTGCTGCATATTCGTGGAATACAAAACAGGAGGACGTCTTTTCCGCTTCCGAATCCAAACTCTACAATGCACTAAGCATCGTCTTTACCCGAGGGTACGGGTGATCTAGTAGTATACCCTAATGGTTCGAATCAGAGTCCCAGTTACACATCGATGCAACACGAGAAGGTGATGGCCTACGTGGTGGATTTACAAGAAGAATTGCACGGGCCACGACCTGTGGTGGAAGCCATAGTCTTTGGATTTAAGTTGGAGGTATTATTTGGACGGTACCAAATGTACTACTTAGATCGATCACAAGGGCCTCCTGTGTACCCTTGATTCAAGGGAGCTAAACATGTGATGGCAACAGTGGATGGAACCTTTGAATGATTTCGACTGTGAAACCGAGACATGCACGAGTCTCGCAGCACACCATCGACTCTAACCTATCCGATCAGCTTCGCCCTGTTCGAACCGAAGCACTGAAGGAAGAGAATTTTCAAGTTGAGTCCATGCGGGGCATGGAGGAGCAACTTCTGGAAAATCGGGCGATACCCACTACCCCAGGGAGCAAATAGGAGTCTCACTATGCAGCAAACCAAGGGAACTTGTGGTGAGCGAAGCACACCAGCCTTGATGTTCTAGTCGCTTGGATTTCGATAGGAAATATTAGGATCTACAAATCTGGTACCGGCAACTGGGCATGAAGGCCCACATAACAATGTATGTGAACGATATTTGACTTGTGCAAAGACAAGGTGGAACCACAGAAATCCTCTAGTTTGTGTCAGCAACTAGAAACACCCATATGGAAACGAGAACACACTGACATGGATTTTGTCACTGGTTTATTTAAGGCTCGAAATGGAAACAATATCACATGGGTGATCATCGAATGTCTCATGTAACCGGTACACTTTCTTGCAAACAAGTAAAATTGACAAAGTCTTCGCATCCTGTGAGTATTTACCTGGAAAGGGCGGTCTCTGGGCACGGGGTGCCAACTCATGTTACCTCTGATTTTGATTGATACCTGATTTATGACAGGCAATACACAAGACCCTTGGTTCACGTCTAGGCATGAGCATTGCTTATCACCATAGGACGAATGGTCTGAGTAAACAAACCATCCTGGCACTCGAAGACATGCTGCGAGAATGTGTATGATTGACTTCAGTAAGAGTTAGAAGGACATTTACTTTTGGTTGAGCTCTACTGTAACAGTCACCATCCTAGTATTCAGACAGCTCTGTTTGAGGCATTGCATGGACGATAATGCCGATCTCTTTGTTGAACAACGGTGGGTGACAACCTAATCACAGGTCCAGGACTTGTACTCGAAACTCTTAGGAAGATTGTTTAGATCGGAAATCGTTAAGCTTAGGAAACACGGGGAGTTCGCTGCAGGCAAACGTGTCACGATTGAAAGTCTCACCCTGAGAGGGTGCGGTGCGCTGTGGAAAACGTGGCAAGTTTAGTTTACGATGCGTTGGGACATTTGGAATTCTCGAACAAATCGGTGACATAGTTCACAAACTTGAGTTACCTGGCAAATTGGGTAACGTTCGCGATGACAGTTATGCCTCGAACCTAAAGAAGTGTTTGTCTGAAAGAAAACTAGTGATACCTTACTAGAATCTAAGGCTAACGGCAAGTTGCAGTTGTCGAGGAATCTATTGAAAGCATGGGCCAGGAAGTTAGGGTTTGCTACCATAGTTGGAATTCAATCATGAGAGTCCGTTGGAACTCAAGACGTGGACCGGAGCTCGCGTGGGAGCGCAATGATCGGAGTAAGCTCTAGTATCCTCAGTTGTTCGAACGATTGAATCAATTTTTTTTCTGTCATTGGCGAATTTCGGGACGAAATTCCCTTTCAAGTTGGGGATGATGTGGCAACCGCGGAAAAATCCACAGTCATCCTGATTTATCATCTTGCCGCTTTGTGTTACTGATCAAATTTCGGGACGAAATTTCTTTCAAGTTGGGGATGATGTGATAACCCGAACTTTCAAGGTTAGTGTCGTTTAGTCTCGTGATATTATTCCTTTTCAACGTTCCTTGCTATGTTAAACTTGTTAAACGTAAATGTAATTGGGTACGATTGAGTGTGTAGTTGGGTTATTATAAGTGGCAAGTAGTTAACATGGGCCGCAATTACTTTTAAACCGTCTCGGCACGGCCGCACATGTCATTGGGCCGCCACTACCCTTGAACCACCTCGGCCCACACCCTTTATGGGTTTTGCTTACTTGTAGAATTAGGAGTTGGGGAATACGTATTTGGCAGTTTGTTTGAAAGCATAAAAGATATCAACAAAAAAAAACCCTAGTGCACCCTATCTCCTTCGACGATCAGCCCACCCCCCCCTTTTGAAGTTCTTTTTCCTTGAAGCTCATCTCTTATGCTTAGTATAATACATCTTCTGGTAAGTATAATTATAATGATTTCAATCTCGTTTGACTATTCTTGGTTGTAGGCAAGGTATTGTTAATTTGTACGTATGGTTCCAATAGTTGGTTTATGTTTTAGAATCATGTGCTGTTGATGGTAGATGAATTCTTTTGATTGGTAATGAACTAGTAGTGTTAGGGTGTTAGTGGTTAATATAATCGAATAAAGTAAGAGTTTCAATTATAAGTTCATGTTAGGTAGGTTGCATGCATATAAATCCATGTTAAATATCCACGAAAAGGATGGTGTATGTGTGTATGAATTATAATTTACCTTGCTAGTCAATTGGTAATTCGATGTGTACAAATGGATGATTTTGAAAGTTGTTTTGTATAGAATGTGGGCAAACACTTCAACTGCCATGGGTAATTAGTTAGAAAAAATATGAGAAGTTGTGGTGATTATGTAACTGATTTGGTTTAAGAGGTTGATTTTTCGAGTTTATAAGCTCAAAGATCCAAGTCTCTCCAAATAAAAGGTCCGAGTCTACCTCCTTGTATGACCGAACTTAGATATTTTCACATGGGGATCCGGATGATTAATTTATAAACTCTGAGGTCACAAAGTACTATAAAGTTCAGGATTATTATATGAGTAAAGGTGGGCCGATATTATATGAATATAGAGAGGGCCAAACTCATTAAAACCAAGTCTTAGAATTTATATCCTATGTGAATTTAATGCATGTTAATATTATGTGCATGAACTTGTGTTAGGAATGTGTATGTTGGCATGAATGCCAACAATGTGCTATGTGATTTCTTAATGATAATTGGTTGCTACGTTGTATGATTTACAGCTATGACTCGTATGATATGTGTGTCTCTTGTACGTTAGTTGTATAGTATGTGTAAGGAACATGTGATTTTAACTAAATACGAAACTAATTGTCTTTGGTAACCACGGTAGGGTTTGGTTGACCAACTTGGAACGGGTAATGTAATGTAACATACCGAGCAATCTAAGGTGAGTTCATCTCTCTTGAGCATGCGTCCCGGTGGTTGGGACAGTCAGTGGGTATCCCGGGAAGGGATAAGTCTTTTGGGTAAAAACGGGAATGTTGGATAATATACTCTTCCTATCACCTTTAAAGTCCCTCCGTGTTGTTTGGTTACCTGGGAGGTAACATGGTATTAGTTAGTAGCGCTACTTAGGTTTGGCAACCTCACCCCGTTCCTGGGAGGACGGGTGTTGAACTAATGACCTAGTCATGACCAATGCTTTGATAGGAGCATTGGAGAAAGGGCAAAATAATCAGAAGCCGTCTTGTATTGGGGTATTATCAACATTGTTATCAACATTACTTTTGGATTTAATTCAATGGATTAACTAAACACTTGGTAATCAACGTTTTCGTAAAACTATGAACTCACCAGCGTTGTCTGATACACTTGTTGCATGCTCGCAGGTCGTTAGATTACTTGGATTTGGAACTTGCTGTCTGAAGTAGCTGGAGTGGTCATGGGTCGACTGGAGAGGTTCATGTGATCGAACACTTAACACTATACATTGGTTTTGAAACAGATTAACTTTGGTTTACCATTTGCTTCCGCTGAACATATTGGTTTTCATTTAAACTTGTTGATGGTATTTTATTAATGATTGAGAACTTTATTTAGAAACTTGTATGGGTTCAATGTAATTAGTGGCTCATTGTTGGTACGTCACACGCCTAACAGGGATATTCCTTAGGTGGTATTTTGGGGGTGTGACAACCATGATTGGATTGGATGTTTCACAAGATCGCCCAAATCGCCCCAATCGCCCAGAGCTCCAAAATGAATGTTCACAAGTCTTTTGAAAGTAATGGTGAAGAAGATGTTGTTACACCCAAGGATGGTCAGGCTTGGGTGGATATATTTTTCAAAGAATAAAAACCTGACTTGCCGGAGCTCCCAAGTTGGTAATCGCGGAGCATGAATCGGCATCTTTCTTGAAAATGTTTTTTTTTTTGAAAATTTATAATTGAGAAACCTGACTAGCCGGAACTCCCAGGTTGGTAAGTGTGGAGTAGGAATCGGAATCTTGAAAATTCAACCAACAAGTAGTAATTGGTTTTTGATCTTACTAGTGATAAATCAAGGTCATTAAGTTGAACTTGATTTAAACTATCATTCAAAAGTTTGGTAAACAATGTGATGATTTGATCTCCATTTCCTACAAGTGGTAAAATCAACAAAACTTATTTTCCGGAAAAACCATTTTGATTAAAACAAACTTAAGTGTTTTGAAATCATAATGGGAAAATAGTTTGTTGTAAGGGGGAATTCTGATTGTTTATGCCAAGTGGATGGAGAATTGAGGTGATTCACATCATGTTGTCATGTTCTTGTACAGTTTGTGTTAAATTTTCTTTAAATATGTTTGAATTTTAGGGGGAGTAAAATTTAAGAAAAAATTCAGAAAATCCAAAAACATTAGAAAATTTGAGAAAGCCAAAAACATGATAAAATGAAAAATGAGTTTTTGTTGCGTAAAAGAGGAAATGATAGTACATTAGTGGACTATCACAACATGCTAAAGAAATGTAAAGTAAAAAATGTGATAAACAATCTCACTATGGATGTGCCAGTAGGTTTTTACACATTTAGTAGATTGTGACGAGATATAAACCTAAATTTCAAACTTGCTTATTTCGTGGGGAACATTATTTGGATATATAGGTAACCCTTGAAATCTTGTTTGAAGGGTCCCTCTTTCTGAGATACTAGGTCTTTATGCTTAGTGATATCTGGGGTATTATCCCGGGACTTCTGCTGAATGGAAATTCTGACCTAATTCCCGCATAATACTTTCCGCATTGCTTGAAATATAACATCTCCCTCAGCATAAAAAATGATAAAACATTGAAAAATGCTAATCATGTGCTGTTGTAAAAAAGATCCTCTAAAGGGGACACACCTAAAGTCGAGCCGTCATCTCTTTGCTGAACGGAAGTTCTGACCTGAGCTCTCACGGTTTCGCATCTAACCCCTTACAGATATCATCTAGGTATACTCACCTGTAAGACTGAATATTGGGATGTGGATACGGGAGTATATTCAAGTGGTGGGACACGCGAATAAGTTTAAGTCCTTAAGACATTAATCTTGTATCTCGGAACAGTTGAAATTTGTGTGAAAATTTAAGTGGACCAGAATACTGACAATCTAGGTGAATTGTTTAGAACTTAAAATGAAATCAAGCTTAACGGTGTTAGTGATTTGTCTCAAAAACTGATATGATTCTCTTGCACAAACTCACAAAAATATTGTTTCTAAATATTTCTTTACAGCATTTCTTAAAAATTCAAAAAATTCAAAAAGATTTTCAGTGTGTTTTAGCTTATAGTTTGAAAAATGCAAAAAGATTTTCGACAACTGATGTTGAAAAGCTAATCTTCAAAATTCCAAGTGCTAAACTTGATGAACAGGTTTGGATAAAGAATGTGTGAAAATGATTGTATGTTTACAAGAGATTTTCAGAGAATAAATCATTTTGAATGTTTCCTGCAAATGCTTTCTAAATTTTAAATTCTTAAACTTTGAAAAACTTATGGGTTTGGTAGAGTTTGTGCAAGAAATGACAGGTTCTAATACCTGAAGATGGTGATTTCCAGACAAAGATCCCAGCAAATTGAGAGGGGGGAGTCTGAAGACATTGAGAGGGAGTGTAAAAGTGTAGAAAGTCAGATCGAGATTCTGAAGAAAGAAGAAAGAAGATAGAGATTGATTGAGGTTGTTTACAATGAAGAATACTTCGAAGAGAAGCCCATAGACTGATAAAGACTAAAGGTTTGACAACTGAAGACTCGACACTGAAGACTCCGTCAACATCCAAGGGGGAGTTTGTTAGTGCATCCGTCTGTCGACTTCATCTTGTATCGAGTCTTGTATAGAACTAGTTAGATCAGGGCTCGGAAATCAAGAATGTGGTTTTTAGTGGTGATTCCGCTTGAGATAGTCCTGATGATTTTGCTTGAAATAATGTATCTGATTCCGCTTGAAATGAACATGTCATGTTCAAGCGGAATCTCATCATCTATAAATAGCTGTCTTCAAGCGAAATCAGTGAGAAGTTTTCCGGTTTTGCAACGAAGTGCTGCCGAAGTGTCGTCATCCTGTAAAACAACATTATATCAATAATATCGATAGTTTAAAGTGATTTGTGTGCTGAATTGACCTCAGTTTGTTTGTTTCCGCCATTCAAACTGAGTAAAACTCTTCTGATCGACTCGTTTGGGTTCGAAAACGATCCTACAAAAAGTTCAAAATATAAAGTAGTTACTCAAAAAAAAAAAGGAAAAAGTAGTGGAAGGTTAATACTGTGAGGTATTTTGGTGGATGATATGAATTTGGTCTATATGAATGTTTTACTTGTTTTACGTTCCGTAAATCATCTATTTTACTCATCTTGCAGTGTTTCCAAATGAAGCAAATCATGGAGTATATACTGTTGTCACATTCCCTTTCTTGTTTGCTGTGATGTTTGGTGATTAGGGGCATGGTATATGTATCCTGCTGGCATGTTTCTCGAGTCAGGTAACTAGGCCAAAACAAAACTACTATGTATCTATACTTTTTGACGTTCGCAAGCGGAGACTGATTTTTTATGCATTTTCATGAATACAGAAGCTTGGAGACGGTACCGAGTAGTAAACCATTGGGTAGTTCGGTAATCTGGAACGGGATCATGGATGTATCGGATTCGATGATGAATAACAATATCGTTTCTAGCGGTGCGCTACAGGGTGGGGTGGGGGGTATGGTGGGGTTAGGGGTGCCTGGTGCGGTTGCGGTTACTGTCGGGTCGCCCACGGTTTCGCCAGACGGAATGGGGAAGAATAATGGAGATGCATCGTCGGTTTCGCCTTCACCTTATGAGTTTACTGAGATTGTAAGGGGTAGAAGAAGCGGGACGGTTGAAAAGGTTGTTGAACACATTAATAATGGTTTATCTTGTTTACTTTTTTCCGGCTTCTCGTAGGCATACACTATGGAACTGGAAAACGAAGTGGTTAACGCAGGTAAACCGAGTCAGATTTGGTCGACAGAGGGTTCGAAGAGGTATTACCATGAACACCCGAACTAATCAATCTCACAGCCTTTTCAACTAATCATTTTTATATTCATTGTTGGTATACTGTTTGTTGATTTGCTTGTGTTTTTATCTAGGGTACAAGTATCGGTATCTATAAGTAGAAAATAGAAAATGGAGCAGATAATCGACAACATATGTGTTTTGGTCGAAACTGGGATCCAGAAACAAGGTATAACAACATTTACACAAGGGATGGTTCTGAACCACCGCCGATTCCATATGAGCTTACCTCATTGACTGAAACCGCAATTCAAGATGCTCAAGCCCATCTGGATGATGATGAACTTCCTTCCATGTGCCCCTCGGATACTATCCGATCGATGGTCGACTTGGCCTTCATCAGTGGATTGGACTAAGATGGCATTGGGTGATAATTATTATTATAAGAAAATTCTATTAAAGGTAAGTGATCGTCCCAATTACCTCCGAAATATTACACAAGCTCTAAGCATGTCTTTCATTGTCTGAATTGTTCTTTCGCTTTGTCCGTCCGTTTGAGGATGATAAGTTGTGCTTAGATTTAACTTGGTTCCCATTGCCTTTTGGAAACTTGACCAAAAATGAGAGGTAAAACGGCTATCCCTATCGGAAACAATTGATAAAGGAATTTCATACAATGAAACAATTTCATTTACATATAATTTGGCTAATTGTTCTATACTAAAAGTTTCCTTCATTGGTAGGAAATGAGCTGATTTAGTTAGCCTGTCTACAATCACCCAGATTGTATCATTACCTTTCCTTGTTTTAGGTAATTTGGTAACAAAATCCATTGTTATCAATTCCCATTTCCACACTGGCATTTCTAGTTGTTGTAACAAACCTGAGGGTTTCTGATGTTCAGCTTTAACTTGTGAACAAGTTAAACATTTAGAAACATAGGCTGCTATGTCCTTTTTCATTCCTATCCACCAGAAATTCTTTCTTAAATCCTGGTACATCTTATCACTTCCTGGATGCATTGTATATTTTGACTTATGGGCTTCTTCTAATATATGATGGCGTAGGTTTCCTAATTTAGGTATCCACATCCTCTTTTCATCGAATATCCAAATTCCATCTGTTCCTTGTTCTAATTCCTTTAGCATACCTTTTAATTTTTCAGTATCATCATTGATTACTGATTCTTATGCTGTTCTAATCTGATCATTTAAATCTACTTGTAGATTTAATTTAAGAGAACGTACCCTTTTCGGCTTTTCGTGATACTTCCGGCTTAAAGCATCTGCCAATATATTTGCTTTTCCTTCATGATACTGAATATCACAACCATAATCACTAAGCACCTCCATCCAGCGTCTTTGTCTCATATTCAATTCTTTTTGCCCAAAAACATATCTTAAACTTTTATGATCGGTAAATATGGTAAACTTACTACCATAAAGGTAATGTCTCCAAATTTTAAGGGCAAAAATTATAGCTCCTAACTCTAGATCATGGGTTGAATAATTCTCTTCATGATTCTTAAGTTGTCTAGATGCATAAGCTATAACCTTTTGGCGTTGCATCAACACACATGCATAACCTAATTTAGAAGCGTCACAATAGACTACAAAGTCTTCAGTTTCTTCTGGCAACGCTAATATGGGTGCATGGGTTAATCTATGCTTAAGAATTCTAAATGCTTCTTCTTGTTTTGGTCCCCATTCAAACTTAATGGATTTACAGGTTAACTTAGTTAAAGGAGTGGCTATTCTAGAAAAGTCTCGAATAAATCTTCTATAATAACCGGCCAATCCTAAGAAACTTCTAACCTCGGTTGGTGACTCAGGGGTTTTCCATTTGGTAATCGCCTCGATCTTTGTGGGATCCACATGGATTCCTTCACGGTTGACTAAATGTCCAAGAAACTGTACCTGCTCTAACCAAAATTCGCACTATGAAAATTTAGCGTAAAGCTTTTCCTTTCTTAATAAACTTAGAAGTGCGTGCAAATGCTTTGCATGATCCTCTTTACTCTTAGAGTAAATGAGAATATCATCAATAAAAACAATTATGAATTTATCCAAATATGGTTTACATATTCGGTTCATCATGTCCATAAATGCAGCTGGGGCATTGGTTAGGCCAAATGGCATGACAGTAAATTCATAATGGCCATACCTTGTTCTAAATGCGGTTTTAGGAATGTCCTCTTCCTGTACCATTAGTTGATGATATCCTAATCTTATATCGATTTTAGAGAAAAATCGAGCTCCTTGAAGTTGATTGAACAGATCATCGATCCTTGGTAATGGGTACCGATTCTTAATCGTGACCTTGTTCAATTAATGGTAGTTAATGCACATACGCATTGATCCATCCTTCTTTTTGACGAATAAAATCGGTGCTCCCCGCGGTGATGAACTTGGCTGTATGAATCCTTTCTCCAATAATTCGTCTAACTGTTTCTTTAGTTCCTGCATTTCAGCGGGTGCCAAACGATAAGGTGCTTTGGCAATCAGTGCCGTTCCTGGTCACAGATGGATTCTGAATTCGACTTCCCTATTTGGCGGTAGCCCTGGCAATTCTTCTGGAAATACATCTGAAAACTGAGACACTACTGGAATGTCTTTTAGTTCTTTTCCTTTAGTGTTAGTGATTATAGAAATCAAATACACTATAGATCCTTTTCTTATATAACTTGTAGTTTTCATCACAGAGATGAATTTAGTGGATCTAGATGGTTTATCTCCCTTAATTGTGATCTTTTCACCTGTTACACCCCAACCGATGGCGGAATCATCGGGGCACGGCATTGAGCGAAACTGATTGTTCAGAAGTTTCCATAACGACTATCTATATAATCCAGTTAAAGATACGTCCCATACAGTATCCCGAATAAACAAATACATTATTACAGATAACATCCAAACAAGTAGTTCTGTTCCGACAACTCAGATTTAAGTTAATACAAAACATAAATATTGTTCAAATGCCCTAAAGACCCAGCCTGACAAGATCTACAGACAACTATGCCCTAGTTGCTTGTTCCTGACAGACAACTATTTGTTGGGGGCCTCTAAAGCTTTATTCTAGCTTCACTTCCCTAGCAAGCAATTATCTTAAACACCTGTTACATACGTTAAAATAAAGTCAATACATAAAATGTAAAGGTGAGCATACAAGTTTGATAATAGCATATAAAGTTCGAATAGTTTACGCATAACCAGCACGTACACAGAGGGAAATGATGCATGTTAATTATCGACATGGACCTATCGATACCAACGACTGCGGGTTGACTGTCCGAGACAGTTAGCAATACATGATTACCACCTTAATCCATGCAAGTAATTGTCCTTAACAACCCCCGTGTGAATGGGCGCTGAGTCCAAACTATAGTACTACGTTGCTAAGGCAGGTAGACAACATTCCACGTGTAAACATAACAACAAGCATACATTTAGTCATGTAATACATGCAATCTGTTAGCGTTCAAATAGTTTGAATAGTGTGTTCGATTGTGATTTTGATAAGTAACGTATGTAACACCCAAAAGTGCTAAAGCAAAAAGGGTTCGAGTATACTCACAGTGATTGATTATGGATTGAAGGGAGCGCTGAGAGTAGGGTTGGCCTGAATAGTTCGATAGTACAACAATGAGTAACACGGAATTATAAACAAGTGTGAATGGATCGAATAGCCTGGTCGATCGAACAGCAGGTTCGATCGAACGGGCTGTTCGATCGGCTTGAAAGTCCGTTTGAACAGTCCTGTTTGATCGGCCGGTAGGCTCGATCGGCTGGACCATTCGAGTGGATTGTTTCTTCCTCTGATGGTTTGAACTTTTGAAGTTTTCGTTGTAGCATTTGAGAACACTGAAGTGTTCTTACCTTTCAGGTCGATCGATCGAACGGTCTCTTCGATCGGCCGGCTTAACCGATCGGTTAGAAACTTCATGAGTAGTCCTCAGCAGGATGTCGCTCGATCGAACAGCCTGTTCGATCGGCTGGCATTCCATACTACGAACGAGTTGCAAAATCGATTAAGTGTTGAAGCATAGTATCTCATGATCCGAAGAGTAATGTTTACCAAATCGAGTAGCATATTCGATCGAACACTACTTCGTCAATATCATACTTCATGAAGTTTTGAAAAGTGTGGGACCATGTGCTAGCCGATCGGCTGGCCCGGCCGATCGGCTGGTATGTCCGATCGGCTGGGCTGTTCATTCGAACAGCCTAGCCGTTCGGCCAGCAGTTCTGACCTGGTCGGCCTTTCGTCTAACACTTGGCTGTTTGATTATTTGTCATGATTTTAAGGTATTTTGACAACGAGTTAAACCGTAGAACGTGGGTTCTTACTTGCTTCACCGGTTCGGACAGGAATCACCCAAGTCCGGCCGGTGAATTGTTCGGAACGGTAGTTTGATGTTTAACCCGAAATCGGTGAACCTCGTAGATAAAATCCGAATCTTGAACCTCTTGACTGTTAGAATGATTAGTTAGTTGGTTCGAGCTCCGTTTCTATCGATTTTAAGGTTTTGAGTGTAAAAGAGTTGAAAGAAAGTTGGAAATCCTTCCATGAAAATGCTAAGATTCTTACAAATCCTAGTTTGTTTATGTGGAAATCGGTTAGATCTAAGCTATTCACGGTTGAATGAGGCCAAAGTATGATGTTCTTCAAGAACACCATGATGACATCACCCAAGAACACTTAGATCTTGATGATTTCATGGTTAGAAATCAGGTTTTGAAAGATAGAAAGGTGTAGAATCATGTAATGATAAAAACGTACAAGAATCAGAGTGAAAACTTACCAGAGTTGAGAGAAATATGAGAAAAGGTGAAGAACAAGGGCTGGTTCGGTCAGAGCTTTCCAAAAGTAGAAAGAGTGACAATGACAGGGCTATTTATAGGCCTCCCAAAGAGGAAAGTGGTAACCGATCGGCCAGGGTCGCTGATCGGCTGGGCTGCTCGATCGAATAGCATGTTCGATCGGCTAGCCTATTCGATCAGTGATTCCTGTTCGATCAGGAACCCCTTTTCGAGTGTTTCGCGACGATTTTCGATATTTCGATTTCGATGGACGATGATACGAATACGGTAGAGTTCCTAGTCAAATTACTTTCAGTCCCAACTACTATATCTAACATACAATCATCTATAAGTCACGTTTCGATGTCGGTTTCGATTGAGTTTGATTGCTTTTCGAGTTTCGATTCGAGTTTCGATTGATTCGATTGAATACCACACAAAACATAAAGTAAACACGCAAAAGTAATACATAAGGCACACACACATGTAAGTATTTCCACACCAGTTTCGCATAGTTCGAGTCTCGAGTTCGATTGATGAGTCGATTAACTTGATTATTGATTGATTAACTTTATCGCATTGTTACTTCCTACTATTCATAGTCGTAAATCGGTCGCATTGATTAAAAATTCGATCATTTCATTTAGACAACACTTACTCCACATAATACAAAAAGAAAAAGGACATTAACAGTCAAAGAAGTCATAGTTGACTTGGGCTTTGACTTTGACTTTGACATTCGAAAACACGGGGTGTTACAGCCTCCCCTTGTTTAGGGAATTTCGTCCCGAAATTAGGCTCGAAGCTGCACATAACCGTGAGTCATTTACCAATTTGACGTTTCAGATCTTTATTTAAACAGTTGCGGGTACTTGGCCTTCATGTCGCTTTCGAGTTCCCAGGTGAACTCCGCGCCTCGCTTACCTTCCCATCGGACCTTCACGATAGGGATGCGTGAGCGCCTGAGTTGCTTGGTTTGGCGATCCATGATTTCGACAGGCTTTTCCACGAAGTGTAAGGTTTCGTTGACCTGAAGATCGTCGAGTGGTACGATTAGATCATGATCAGCAAGGCATTTTCGGAGGTTAGACACATGGAAAGTCGGGTGGACATTACTGAGTTCCTCCGGTAGTTCGAGTCTGTAGGCGACTTTTCCGATCCTTTCCAGAATCTTAAAAGGTCCTACATATCGAGGCGCTAGTTTCCCTTTCTTGCTGAATCTGACTACACCCTTCCAAGGGGATACCTTTATGAGTACGTAGTCGCCAACGTCAAATTCAAGGGGCTTGCGTCTTCTATCGGCGTAACTTTTCTGTCTACTTCGAGCTTTCACCAAGTTGTCTCGAATTTGGTGGATTTTGTCAGTCGTTTCTTGTGAATCTCGGGACCGGTTAGTTGCGAGTGACCGATCTCGTGCCACACAATAGGCGATCGACATCTCCTTCCATACAAAGCCTCGAATGGTGCCATTTGTATGCTGGCATGATAGCTGTTATTATACGAGAATTCGACTAGTGGCAGGTGTTTGTTCCAACTACCACCAAAAGCTATGACACACGCACGGAGAATCTCTTCAAGAGTACGGATCGTTCTCTCAGTCTGTCCGTCGGTTTGCGGATGGAAGGCAGTACTCAGATTAAGCGACGTACCAAGAGCCGCTTGAATTTCACACAATCGAGAAGTAAACCGAGCATCACGGTCTGAGATGATGTCGCGAGGCATACCATGATTACAAATGATCTCGTCGGTGTAGATCTGGGCTAGTCGTTCCACCTTATAGTCTTCTCGTATCGGCAAAAAGTGGGCTGACTTTGTTAGACGATCAACTATAACCCAAATATTGTCGTGACCTGATGGCGTGGGCCGGAGTTTCGTTATGAAATCCATAGCTATACTCTCCCACTTCCATATAGGTATCGGCGGTTGTTCGAGTAAGCTAGAAGGTCTTTGATGTTCAGCCTTGACTCTTGCGCAAGTTAAGCAACTTCCAACGTAAAGAGCGATATAACGTTTCATACCCGGCCACTAGTACTTGTAACGAAGATCCTGGTACATTTTATCGGCACCGGGATGAATGGAATATCGGGACTTGTGGGCTTCATTCATGATAATCTTTCGCAGATCAGTTCGCTTAGGGATCCAAATTCGGTTCAGATAGGAGAATATCCCGTCAGCTTTGCTTACTAACTGAGCTCCATCGTGGTAGATCCTTTCTTTCTTCAAGGTGCGTTCATTAAAACACGCATGCTGGGCTTCGCGGATGAGGGCTTCGAGATTATGCTGGGCTTGAACGTTTCGAATACTGAGCACATAACTCTTTCTGCTGAGCGCTCGGCAACCACATTCGCCTTGCCTGGGTGATAACGAATCTCACAGTCGTAATCGTTGAGGAGTTCTACCCATCGGCGTTGATGCATATTAAGTTCCCTCTGATTGAAGATGTGTTGTACACTCTTGTTATCAGCGTAGATTGTACACTTAGTGCCATACAGGTAGTGTCGCCAAATCTTCAATGCAAAGACAACCGCGCCTAGCTCGAGGTCATGGGTTGTATAGTTCTTCTCGTGGATCTTGAGCTGTCGAGATGCGTAAGCTATAACCTTTTCTCGCTGCATGAGAACACAACCAAGACCAAGGTTGGAAGCATCACAGTAGACAATGAAATCATTGCTTCCGTCGGGCAGCTGAAGAATCGGAGCGTTGCACAGCATGTGCTTGAGGGTTTGAAAGGCAGACTCTTAGGCGGTTCCCCACACAAAAGGCTTGTCTTTATGAGTAAGAGCGGTAAGCGGCACCGCGATTTTGGAGAATCCTTCAATAAATCGTCGATAATAGCCCGCTAGTCCGGGAAAAGAACGAACTTCAGACGGGTTCTTTGGCGTAATCCAACTTTTGCCGGCTTCAATCTTCGTGGGATCGACGTGTATTCCCTGACTATTCACGATGTGACCCAGAAATTGAACCTCCTCTAACCAGAATTCACACTTGGAGAACTTGGCATAGAGTTGGTTCCCCTGAAGTAACTCGAGAACCAAACGTAGATGTTGCGCGTGTTCGGTCTTCGATTTGGAATAGATCAAGACATCGTCAATGAACACGATGACGAAACGGTCTAAGAAAGGCTTACACACGCGATTCATCAGATCCATAAAGACCGCGGGTGTGTTAGTTAAACCAAAAGGCATAACAACGAATTCATAATGGCCATATCAGGTTCGAAAAGCGGTTTTGGGGATGTCTTCCTCTTGAATCCGCAATTGATGATAGCCTGAACGTAGATCGATCTTCGAGAAACACTTGGCTCCTTGTAGTTGATCAAATAGGTCATCGATTCGAGGCAATATCGGTTCTTGATGGTTAGCTTATTCAACTCCCGATAATCGATGCACATCCGGAACGACCCGTCCTTCTTTTTGACGAAAAGGACTGGCGCGCCCCAAGGAGAGGTGCTCGGGCGAATAAAGCCTTTTTCAAGCAATTCCTGGAGTTGGTTCGGGAGTTCCCGCATTTCGGATGGAGCGAGTCGATAAGGAGCTTTGGCGACGGGGTTAGCTCTAGGAATAAGGTCAATACGGAAGTCGATATCACGACGTGGCGGTAGTCCAGGAAGATCATCAGGAAACACCTGAGGAAACTCACGGACCACTAGGACGTCTTTGACTTCGGCTTTCTTTTTCTTTTCCTTCTCCGCTACTACAATGTTGGCTAAGAAGGCTCGGTATTCCTTGCGGAGATACTTGCTGGCTTGAACACATGACATGAGCTTGAGACCTTTCGACGCTGTTTCACCGTATACACATAGAAGATCACCATTTGCGAGCGAGAATCGAATCATTTCCTCAAAGCACACAACTTCAGCATGGTTTTCGCGAAGAAAGTCCATGCCTACTATGACGTCAAAACTTCCGAGTTGCATCGGAATAAGGTCGATTGGAAAGATGTGATTGTTGAGCTCTAGGGTACAATCACGGAGAACAGAGTTAACGGCGACAGTTCTTCCAGTAGCGACTTCGACTTCGAATGACGACGACAGATAAGAGCGCTTACGACTAAGGAGCTTCTCGAATTCAAACGACACAAAGCAGTTATCGGCTCCAGTATCAAACAAACATGATGCATAAATACCATTCACAAGGAACGTATCATTAACCACGTTGTTATCCGCCTGAGCCTGGCGGACATTGATGTTGAAGGTTCGAGCATAGGCTGCTTGCTGCTGTTGCTGAGGCTGCTGTTGTTGCTGTTGGGGCTGCTGGGGCTCTTGCTTAACCACCCTGTTCGGGCACCTGTTTGCAAAGTGGTTAGGATCACCACATGCAAAGCAGACTTGAGCATTGACTGCAGGTGCTTGAGCTGCTTGTTGGCCTTGAGGGGCGGGGAGTAGAGCTTGGTTGACAGTAGCTTGCACTGGGGCTTGACGGGGACCAAAACGACAGTTCGCAGTGAAATGACCGTAAAGGTTGCAGTGAGCGTAAAAACGACAGGCTAGACCCACTGGATGATGATACGAGCATGTCGGGCAGAGCGGGTGAGGGCCTGTGTATGCACGCTTTGCTGGCGGTGCATTGATCACTGGTGCTGAGCGGTGGTGCTGTTGCTACTGAGCTGGTACAACTTGTAGAGGAGCAGCAGTTGTTGTTGTAGCACAGCTCTTGTTGCTGGAGCTGTTGTTGTTGTGCTTCTTCTTTCTTCTTGATGACTTGGAGGATTGAGCAGTGGCGGTGTCGGTGGATGCTGTTGTGGTGGCTTGGTGCAGAGACTTGGTTTGCTTATCCCAAAAGCCAGATTTCACTCGCTTGTCATTGATCTCAGCGGCGAGTAGGTAAGTCTCTTCAATCGTTGCTGGCTTGGCGGCGTGAACAAAGTCGGCTACACAATCGGGCAGAGCTCGAATGTACTTCTTGATGGTTTGGTCTGGCGTCTTGACCTGATCGGGACATATGATGCTAAGCTGCTTGAAGCGAGCAGTGAGAGCAGCGTTGTCTCCATCCCTCTGCTTGATGGTCCAAAACTCGTCCTCCAACTTTTGGCGTTCATGAGGAGGGCAGAATTCGTCGATCATAATTGCCTTCAACTTCTCCCATGTTAGCTCGTAAGCTGCATCATTTCCGCGCTTGTTCCTTTCGGCTGTCCACCAGTCTAGAGCACGGGACTGGAAGACGCCTGTATCATTGAGAGTGCGGAGATTTTCAGGACATCCGCTTTGTCGCAGAGTGACTTCGACTGAGTCGAACCAGTGAAACATGGCGGTAGGGCCATCTTCTCCGGTGAACTCTTTGGGTCCGCATGCTTTGAACTGCTTGAAACTGAAAGCAGCTTTGCTAGCATCTTTGGGTGCGTCTGTTCGTGATTCATCAGTCGACTTGCTGACATTTTCATAAATGTTGCTCACAGCCTTTGCTACACTTTTGGCGATGATGGCGGCGAGACGCTTGTCTCTCTTCTCTTGACGAGTCAGGTGGTGTCGGGATCCAGACGACGACATGGTCTGCAACAGACATCGTCACGGGACTCAACACAACGAAATCGAATCTCACCTCACACGTCTAGACTACTAAAGCTTAGGAACACGTCGAACACATACCACATAAACACATATACACATAACCACAGTTACACGTAATCATAGAGCACAGAAGCACACATAGAGCACATAGGTCATGAAAGCACACAAGCACGTAGAGCACCGAAACATATAAACACAGAACACATTCCTATTTAATCGCAGAGGTAGTCAGAATATAGAAACCTATCATTCAAAGCTCGCGAGTTGTTCGTATATAGCGATCGCGTGTCGTACATCAAATAGCATCGTATAATCGTATAGTATATCAAGTATAGTATATCGTAATTATAGCATAATATCGTCTAGAATTGCAATGACTTGTTAGCGTGTTGAGATAGGAGAGCAATGCGAATCGTGTGTGTCGATCAAAATGGTAGCAAAAATCGAATAGGTACCAAAATTAAACACGTAAACAGATAATCACACATAAAGCACATAAAATCGACGAATCATCAGAGTGACAACTGCCGACTCAAAACACAAAAATCGAGAATTGGATTGTCTGCGGCTACTAGACATCGACTACCCAAAGCGATTCGACTATTCACATTAGACTTGTTGTCATATTTCGACTTTCAGGTTCGTGCTTCTGCCTCGATTCTTGGGCATTCAACACGCATTCCTTAGGTCATACTTGTGAGTTCAGGTCGTTGGAGTCCGTCTAGGCTTTGGTGAGATGAGTAAAAGTTGGAATAGGTTGCCAAGATTCGGGTTTCACCCCTGGGTCACAAATTTCTTCCTTGTTTTAGCAAAACTTGAGGAAGTTGAGCAGATAATTCGGTCGAGAGTTTGCGGTTTCCACACCTATTCCCGATGAATAATCTCCTCATTTGTGAATAAATTGCAGTCGGAACAAATAATTTAGTCGAGAGTTTTGAGGCTTTCACACCTAATCTTGACCAAATTACTCGTTCGGCGTCAGATGGTGAGGTGATAGCTGTGTAGTGCAAAGCAAGAAATATGAGGCATATAGGCTTGGTCTGTTGGTTCCTAACTATAGTCAAGGTCTCTAAGACAGTGACCCGGACTAGGTCGTGTCTAGCCTAATTCCCTATAGTTATGGCTCTGATACCAATCTGTCACACCCCAACCGATGGAGGAATCATCGGGGCATGGCACTGAGCGAAATAGATTGTTCAGAAGTTTCCATAACAACTATCTATATAATCCAGTTAAAGATACGTCCCATACCGTATCCCGAATAAACAAATACATTATTACAGATAACATCCAAACAAGCAGTTCTGTTCCGACAACTCAGATTTAAGTTAATACAAAACATAAATATTGTTCAAATGCTCCTAAAGACCCAGCCTGACAAGATCTACAGACAACTATGCCCTAGTTGCTTGTTCCTGACAGACAACTATTTGTTGGGGGCCTCTAAAGCTTTATTCTAGCTTCACTTCCCTAGCAAGCAATTATCTTAAACACCTGTTACATACGTTAAAATAAAGTCAATACATAAAATGTAAAGGTGAGCTGTAACACCTCGAAAATTTGTGTCCAATAAATAAACGACACGTGTCACTTATGACAAAAATATTGTAAACCCGGATTTGGTTAAAGATGTACGGTAGGATTTTTAAACATGTTGGCATGTTAATTTATACCTCTGAGCGACTTCATTATAAATCCCAAGACCCTAGCATGATTAACAAACATCTATTATACCTTTAATCCGGTGATTACAAATAATAATAGAGGTCCAAGTTTACTAAGTATGGATCCAAAGAAAATAATGCAATTTAAACCTTCGTTCATAAATCCCATCTTTGTGCAAACCAATGATTCTTCATGATAGGGAAGATAACTGTCCAAGCATGGGTTAAAGGCATTGTACTGAAACTTCATGACCAAGAATCATGCAATACAGGTTGTCTGTTCAATGCATGAAAGGTTATATTTTTTTGCTTCTGACAAGGGCTTACGGACCGCAAGGGTCCTGCCTTACGGTCCGTAAGGTGCGAAAGGTTAATTTTTTTCTCTGTCAAAGGCTTACGGACCGTAAGGGTCCTTCCTTACGGTCCGTAAGGGACGCCCAGCGATAGCAGCTTGGCTGTTGGCTGTTGTAAACGGTAAAACAGCATGGTAAGATATTTTCAGAGACATGGGCGACCCCTAACCCATCCTAGACATTAGGAGACACTTGTAAATGATCTGGATCACCCCATAGACTTAGTTATCACCATCTTGGAGGATTTAGAACACTATAAAAGGCCAATGTGTTGCAACCAAGTTCTTCACACCTTCATTCTGCTTTTTGATCATTGCTGAGGCTCAAGCATTCTCTCTAAGCTTCACAAGTCGTGCATAGGACTCTTGTAAGTATGTTTAACCCTTTGTGGTTTAGTTTTTGCTTAGTTATAGCTTAAAAGTCAATCCGTCGTAATTAACGATTGACTTAACGGTTAATCACAAATGGTCCAGTGATTAATCGAAGCAAAGGTAGTTATATGTTGGTAATCATGTGGGCTTTAAACCCTTAAAAGGGCACCCTCTGATTTCCACTCTAACTTGTCCGAATGTCGAGTCAAACTTGCTTAGAAAAGTCGACAGAATGCTAACTTTCGATTTTATGCATAATCATTAATGTAGAAGACGTGTAACCTGTTTTGACACTCATTAAACATGATAATAAGTATTATAATTGGTCTAAGCTTGTTTGATCCGACCATTTACTATTTTGACCCGGTTCGGAACCGAAAGTCGCAAAACTTTGACTTTTGCTTTGACTTCAGTTCTGACCTGTTATGGTATGATTTAGATATGCCTTAGGACTCTCTTAGGACCAGGTTACATGATGGTATAACCCTCTGTGACCGGTTCGTTGTTTGTCCGAGTCTTTCGCACATTTCCGTTAAAAGCTTAAAAGTTGACCATAACGCCCTTTTTACTTTAAAACGAGAATTTTGGATATGTGAAAGGACAATAACCTCAGTTACTGATTTCTAAGCATGTCCCTAAAATTTCACGTCAATCCGAGGTCTAGAATAGGAGTTATGCTAAATAGCGCGATTACGGAAACCTTAGTAATTAAACGGCGCAATTAGCATAAAGCCTATCCAAACCCAAATTCCGACACCAAACCTTTTACACACTGAAGTAAAATAATATTTTGAGATTTTTAAAGATTTTTAATTATTTTTAACCTGCTCATAACCTGCGGTTATGGCATCAATTCGGTAATTACCGAATATACCCTTTTCGGACATAACTTGAGTTCTACATAGTATTTTGACCCGATTCCAGTTGCTACTGATTTTAAATAATAAATAGAGTATTTTGGACGTTATAAACTGTTCGAAAAACTCAGATTGCTTGTAGAACTCGGAATCCTCTTTTATAATCTTTAAAATGACCGAAATACCCCTACGGGGCATATATCGGAATTAAACTCATTTCGGGCATTATGGAAGGTATCCTACTGATACCACAACCTCTTTAAAGCATATTGACTTAGGAAACCTATGTAGGACTCTTACGGTTACCCGTTACGCCTTTTGCGCGCACGGTTCGGCTTATGTAACTAGTTTACATAAACTAGCCGAAACGGGTCAAACCTTATCGTTTTTACTTCAAAATCCAGAGTATGGTTATTATACCCATATAAAACAAGTCTTCAAACTTGTTGGGTCCAAACCACATTCCATTCCCGGTTTTCGCCTTTCACGCGATTAAACCGTAATTATCCTTTGAAACTGACCGGTCTAAGCTAAGGCTAAATTAAAGACCCGTTAGGATTCTAATAGGTTGTTATAAACCTTCGTTCCAGAATAGGAGATCAGTAAAAGATACTTGCATTTGTTTATTGAGGTTATTACTTGCTCAGGTAAATACTTTTAACTTATTTTCCGTTATACGGGCTTGGGTTACGGTATTTAAAATACCGCTTGGTCGGGCAATTGACCCCAACTCATTAGTAGTTGGGTATTATCAATGTGACCCGTTTAAAAATTGGTTTTGTTGGCTTTACGCCTTTGGGAGCTTAATGACCATGTCCCGAATATCCTTGGCAGCATTTTAGGAAATGGCCACGACCTTGACACGCGGGTGTAGGCGTACACCCGACAATGTGTCCATAATTATAAAGGTATAACCGATGGTTTTCCTGCCACGGTTTTATGCTATGTGGTGTGTCAATTAACCTTAAACCCGGCATGACCCGGGCGACCGAACGCATAGTGAACATGTAATTCTTTTACAAGATTTAATTGATAAATTATCCCAAGTTATAAAGACTTTGTGCCTTGTGCATTCAAATCAATTTTTATTAAACATTTTACAAAAGTGTCGGTTGAATGTATTTACCAGTGTAAACTGACGTATTTTCCCCAAAAAGATTAAATGCAGGTTCTACACGTAATAGGCTAGCCACTCCTTAGCATCGTTAGAGTCTTGCAAGCTTGGGATGCCGTTATCTGTTGAACAATATTTTTCTATTTTATTTTGATCCCCTGTGGATTCATTTCAACTACTTGTGAGACTTGGATATTACATTTGATGGTTGAAATATAATCTATCTTTATGCTTCCGCTGTGCATTTAAATATTGTGTGGTTTGACTATATTGTTGCCAACTATGTCACGGTAATCCCCCACCGGGCCCACCGGTGAAACACGTGGAAGACGGGGTGTGACAGGTTGGTATCAGAGCCAACGTTGAGTGAATTAAACACTATCCTTATGTGTTTAATCTCAATGACACAATTGCACATACTCGGGTCTAGACAAGAACATAGGACAAATTCGAATTGTTATTCCAGTTTGTCTTTTATTGTTTATTGTGATTTAAAAATTTGTTAAGCAGGAAATATGCCACCAGCAATTAGAAGAGGAGGAAGAGGCAAAGGGCCGATCACTACTCACAATGATCACGAGGCCGGGCCATCACATATGCGAGCTCCTTCCAGTACACGGAGCGGAGAACCTCAGAGGCGTAGGAGGAACCTCTTTGAGCCCGCAAGACGGTCTACCTCACACAGTTCGTAGGAGGAACCTCTTTGAGCCCGCAAGACGGTCTACCTCACACAGTTCGACACCTTCATACCGTCACTCTTTCGGACCAAATTCGGAGAACGAGCCCAGTAACCCTCAACCTTCTTTCATACCTCTCGAGCGTTCTGTTTCGCACCGTTCCTATGGCGATCCCACTCCTTTCTTCCAATGCCAGTTCAACCCGGCTGATTACGTCCAAGAACCAATAGGTTATAACCCTTTAGGACCAGAAGATCACTTTTCCGAAGACAACGCGATGGATATGGACGAGGACACAGATCCCATCGAACCCGCAAGAGGTACTCCCAACCATCCTATCGAGATCTCTGATGGGTCATCCTTTCATGGAACACCCTATCAGGGTCCCGAAAGTTACCAGGCGAGGTTTAACCAGTGCGAGTGGTACTTTACACCCTCTCACCATTCATCACCTCACCAGTAGCAACAGCAACAGGATCCTTCCGAGGATTCGCGTTTTGTGGCAGTTACGCCACCGCCACCAGTTCATCAAGCACCTCCAGATCCGCCAAGGCGTAGGAGATCAGGCGCACGGATGTCCACCCGAGGAGGGGAATTCCACTTTAGCACCCCTCGCCACTCGAGTGCAAGTTATTATCCGCCGTTGCCTGAAAAACCACAATTAGGTGAACCTTCGAGCCACCCTGCAGAGGTGAATTCTGCACCAGTTACACCACCTCCACCACCATTCGGCTATGATAACCCGATACCTGCGTACGCCGGTTCCACCGCGTACAACCCGTTTGAGTTGCCGACTCACACTCACTATAATTATGAGGATGCCGACCCATACGTGGTAGCGGCCAATTACAACGCTCTCCATCCCGAAGGACCTTAAGGAAATCCTTGGGGATTAGGATACGCAGCTCATGGGTATCCAGCACCTACTAGACCTCCGGTTCAACAACCGTCGCAGCAGCCACGTTTTTCCCCACCGGAGCAGGAAGAAATCCTTCATCGTTTAAATAGGGTAGAACGAGATCATTAGTCTTTATATGTTCTATTGTATTTCCTATTTCAATCGAGTCCCTGCGTGGACATTTATTTGTTTTAGTCCCTGCGTGGACAATTGCCTTTCAGTCCCTGTGTGGACTTATCTTTTGTCCCTGTGCGGACATCTATCCTTGTATTTGGTCCCTACGTGGACTTGTTTTCTGTAAACCTCTGCGTAGGTATTTGTCTATTGAAAGTCCCGTTTAGGGCAGCGTGTAATCATTATTATGATTAATGGAATGTTAAGTTCATAAATTTCATTTTTGTCATTTTAATACATTATTATATGAAATAAATTAAAAATCATTCCTTTTAAATAAGTCTGCCTAAAAAAAAATCTTAATGGTGAGACCTAGCCTGGTGTCATTATAAGACCCGGCCAAGATGGTGAGACCTGAGTAAAAGGTTCAGATTCCTGTTAACCTCTATAAACATGTTAACATTCTTGGCAGATGTGATTCGTTAAAATCACACGCGTCATTCTTATATAAGAATCCTTCAGAGGATTCCAAGACCTAAACTAATGATTTAAGAATCGTGGGTTTAAATCATCAATTAAGATGATCACTTATCAGATATCCACTAGTGATGTAGTGCCTACGGGCCATACTTATTGTCATATAAGGCAACAGACAGTTGTAGTCTATGACTCCCTGTCAGAAAAGGGTAAAAGAACTATGGTTCAAACCTTCATGCCTTGATTCTCTGAAATCCTGGCTACTAATATATATAAAACGTCCTTGTGACTAGGCTTTTGTGCCACTAACAATATTGTTTGTATTTAGGATAAGTTATATTCGAATCCTAAATGAAGGTGAGTAACAAATTAACCAGATATGGTCTATGTTTACCATGGTTAATGAATTGCCATAAAAGACAATTCCATAATAAACTCCTAAATAAAAAAATTATGTCATATTCTTTGTAGCAGATCAAGATCTCAATGGCTGACCCAAATAAAGTTAATAGTCATTCAAAGGAGGATGACAACGATAACGCCCAAATTAATATAACGGGCGCTAAATTGAAAGCTTTGGTAGACAACGCTGTGAAGACGGCCTTAGATCGGCAATATGAAGAATACAGCGAGTCTCGAAGCAGGACCATATCTACACCACACTCAAAGCCAAGAACCCATTCTAAATCTCACAGCAAACCACCCTCGACCCTGTCTAAGCCTAAGAAGGATGACGATCGACACTCATCAGATGAGAATAGTGTCCGTCCCACGAAATTAGTGTTCACTAATGCACCTCGCGCCAAGGGTTGCACGTATAAGTACTTTGTTTCCTGCAAACCCCGAGATTTTACAGGGGAAAAAGGCGAGGTGGATTGTATGACCTGGTTAGACGAAATGGACACTGTCGTGGACATCAGTGGTTGTGCTGAGAGAGATGTGGTGAAGTTTGTATCACAGTCGTTCAAGGGTGAAGCCCTAGCATGGTGGAGATCATTGGTTCAAGCCTCTGGGAAGGCTGTTTTGTATAGCATGTCATGGGAGGAATTTATCGCTCTTATTAAAGAAAATTACTACCCTCAGCACGAAGTTGAGAAGATAGAGTCTGATTTCCTATCGTTGGTCATGAAGAACCTGGATTGCCAGGCATATCTCACAAGTTTCAACACTCTGTCGAGATTGGTTCCGTACCTTGTAACACCGGAACCCAAACGGATCGCGCATTTCATTGGGGGTTTGGCCCCAGAGATAAAAGCTAGCGTGAAGGCTTCTAGGCCTGTTACCTTCAGATCCATGGCAGATATATCTCTGTCTCTCACACTAGATGCAGTGAGGCAGAGATCATTGAGAAATGCTAATAGTGAGAGAGGAAACGTGAAGATGATGATTCACGTAGGTCTAACAAGAAGCACCGGGGGAATCGTGACCACAAGAAGGGGTCAGAAAACAAGAAGAATGACCGACAGTCGGGCGACAAGCCCATGTGCAAGGTTTGTCAGAAGCACCATTTCGGAAGGTGCATGTATGAAAAGAAATCCCCGCCGAAGGCATGTGGGATATGCAAGTCCTCTGAGCATAGGACTCTTGAGTGCAAGAAACTCAAGGATGCAACTTGTTATAGTTGCAACGAAAAAGGGCACATTAAGACTAACTGCCCGAAGATAGTGAAAAAGGCTGAAGAAGGGAAAAAGACCAATGCGAGGGTCTTTCAGATGAATGTTCAAGAGGCTATCCAGAACGACAACGTCATAGCCGGTACGTTTCTCATTAATGATGTATTCGCAAGAGTATTGTTTGATTCTGGAGCAGATAAATCCTTTGTGGATGATAAGTTCTGCGAGTTGTTAAAATTGCCTGTTAAAACCTTGAATGTGAAATATGAAATAGAACTAGTTGATGGGACTATGGGAACAGTCTCAACTATTTTAGATGGATGTGTTATATCCATTAGGAATCACTCATTTCCTTTATCCCTGTTACCCTTTAAACTCGCTGGTTTCGACGTAGTGTTGGGTATGGATTGGTTATCGCATAACCAAGCCCAAATTGTGTACAACAAGAAACAAGTGGTAATCAAGACTTCGTCTGGAGAACCACTTACCATCCAGGGAGATACTCGACATGGATTGCTCGCGCAAGTGTCTATGCTAAAGGCATCCAGATGTTTGAAGAAAGGATGTGTCATTTATATGGCACAGGTGACTATCGGTGAGGAGAAACCCAAGATTGAAGACATCCCAGTCATCTCTGACTATCCTGAAGTTTTCTCGGAAGAACTGCCTGGTTTGCCACCAGATAGGCAAGTGGAATTCAGTATCGACCTCATCCCAGGAGCAGCGCCTATTGCAAGAGCAGCATATAGATTGGCGTCGACTGAAATGAAAGAATTGAGGACGCAGCTAGATGATCTGCTAGCCAAAGGTTTTGTTAGACCAAGTTCATCTCCTTGGGGAGCACCAATCCTGTTCGTCAAGAAGAAAGATGGTTCGATGCGTCTATGCATCGATTACCGTGAACTTAATAAAGTTACAATCAAGAATAGGTATCCTTTGCCCAGGATCGACGATCTGTTCGATCAGTTGCAAGGAGCGAGCTGCTTTTCCAAGATTGACCTAAGGTCAGGCTACCATCAATTGAAGGTCAAGGACGAAGATGTGCATAAAACTGCATTTAGGACTCGTTATGGTCATTTCGAGTTCCTAGTGATGCCTTTTGGGCTCACTAATGCACCTGCCGCATTCATGGATCTCATGAATCGCGTTTGTAAGCCTTATTTGGATAAATTCGTCATTGTCTTCATCGATGACATCCTCATTTACTCCAAAAGTCAAACTGACCACGAGAAACATCTTCGATGTATTCTTAAACTGCTTCATCAAGAAAAGCTTTATGCCAAATTCTCTAAATGTGAATTTTGGCTACGAGAAGTCCAATTCCTTGGACATGTAGTCAGTGAGCGTAGTATCCAAGTGGATCCCGCCAAAGTTGAAGCCGTCATGAATTGGCAGGAGCCGAAGACACCTACGAAAATTCGCAGTTTCCTAGGTCTAGCAGGTTACTACAGACGCTTCATTGAGAATTTCTCAAGGATTGCTGCACCCCTAACGTCTTTAACTAGAAAGAATATAAAGTTTAATTGGGGCCCTAAGCAGCAAGAAGCTTTCGACATCCTTAAACAGAAGCTAAGCAATGCTCCTGTGTTACATTGCCGGAAGGAATGGAAGAATTTGTTGTGTATTGTGACGCATCACACACCGGGATGGGTTGTGTGCTTATGCAGAAGGGCAAGGTGATTGCCTATGCTTCACGACAATTAAAGGTGCATGAAAAGAATTACACCACCCATGACTTGGAGTTGGGTGTCGTTGTATTTGCACTAAAGCTTTGGAGGCATTACTTGTATAGCATTAAATTTGTGATCTATTCTGATCACAAAAGCCTTCAGCACCTATTCAATCAGAAAGATTTGAATATGAGGCAGCGACGTTGGATGGAAACTCTGAACGACTATGACTGTGAAATAAGATACCATCCAGGCAAGGCCAACGTAGTCGCAGATGCATTGAGCAGAAAAGAAAGAGTGAAACCAATTAGGATCAATGCCAAGAGCATTGAAATCAAGAACAGTCTGAATGAGAGATTGTTAGCTGCACAGAGGGAAGCTGTGTTAGAAGCTAACTATCTAAACGAGAAGCTAGGAGTAACTGAAGAGCAGTTATCCTATGGCAAAGACGGAATTCTGAGATTGAATGGAAGGATATGGGTTCCTGTTTATGGAGGTCTTCGAGACGTTATCCTTCAGGAAGCCCATAGTTCCCGATATTCCGTCCATCCTGGAGCTGATAAAATGTACCAGGACTTAAAGGCAAACTTTTGGTGGATAGGCTTGAAGAAGTCTATAGCCACCTACGTAGCAAAATGCTTGACTTGTGCGCAAGTGAAAGCTGAACATCAAAAGTCGTCAGGCTTGCTACAACAGCCTGAACTCCCCGAGTGGAAATGGGAAATGGTGACGATGGATTTCATTACCAAGTTGCCAAAGACAAAGAAGGGATACGATACGATATGGGTAATAGTTGATAGACTGACTAAGTCAGCACATTTCCTACCCATAAAGGAGACTCATAGCTCCGATATACTAGCCCAGTTGTTTGTAGATAAGATTGTAGCCCTTCATGGCGTGCCTGTATCTATCATCTCTGATAGAGATACCAGATACACGTCACACTTTTGGAAAAGTTTCCAACAATCCTTGGGCACACGTTTGAATTTCAGTACGGCTTACCACCCTCAGACAGATGGACAGAGTGAGCGTACAATCCAAACGTTAGAAGACATGCTTCGCGCATGTGCGATCGACTTAGGTGGTAGTTGGGATAACCACCTACCCTTAGTCGAATTCTCCTATAACAACATCTACCATACGGGCATTAAGGCTGCACCTTTTGAAGCCCTATATGGTAGAAAGTGTAGAACGCCTGTTTGTTGGGCAGAAGTTGGGGATGTCCAGATGACAGGACCTGATATAATATTTGAAACGACGGACAAGATCGTCCAAATTCGCGATCGATTGAAAGCTGCCCGAGACAGGCAGAAGAGCTACGCAGATTTGAAGCGTAAGCCTTTCAATTTCGAAGTAGGCGACAAGGTTTTGCTTAAGGTATCACCCTGGAAGGGGGTGATGCGATTCGGTAAGAAAGGCAAGTTAAGCCCGAGATATATTGGACCATTCGAAGTAATCGAACGTGTCGGATCGGTTGCCTATAAGTTAAACTTACCGGAAGAGCTCAGTGGTATCCACAATGTGTTCCACATCTGCAATCTAAAGAAGTGTTTCGCTGATGAATCACTAGTTATACCACATACAGATGTACACATCGATGAGAGCTTAACGTTCGTTGAAAAACCTGTGTCGGTCGAGGATCAACAGGTTAAGAAACTTCGCAGGAAGTATATACCGACTGTGAAGGTAAAATGGGATGCCCGTAGAGGTCCCGAGTACACGTGGGAGGTAGAGTCCGCGATGAAAGAAAAGTACCCTCAGTTATTTCAATAAATCTTGAGGTCGAGATTTCTTTTAAGGGGGTGAGGATGTAACACCTCGAAAATTTGTGTCCAATAAATAAACGACACGTGTCACGTATGACAAAAATATTGTAAACCCGAATTTGGTTAAAGATGTACGGTAGGATTTTTAAACATGTTGGCATGTTAATTTATACCTCTAAGCGACTTCATTATAAATCCCAAGACCCTAACATGATTAACAAACATCTATTATACCTTTAATCCGGTGATTACAAATAATAATAGAGGTCCAAGTTTACTAAGTATGGATCCAAAGAAAATAATGCAATTTAAACCTTCGTTCATAAATCCCATCTTTGTGCAAACCAATGATTCTTCATGATAGGGTAGATAACTGTCCAAGCATGGGTTAAAGGCATTGTACTGAAAATTCATGACCAAGAATCATGCAATACAGGTTGTCTGTTCAATGCATGAAAGGTTATATTTTTTTGCTTCTAGCAAGGGCTTACGGACCGCAAGGGTCCTGCCTTACGGTCCGTAAGGTGCGTAAGGTTAATTTTTTTTCTCTGTCAAAGGCTTACGGACCGCAAGGGTACTGCCTTACGGTCCGTAAGGGATGCCCAGTGACAGCAGGTTGGCTGTTGGCTGTTGTAAACGGTAAAACATCATGGTAAGATATTTTCAGAGACATGGGCGACCCTAACCCATCCTAGACATTAGGAGACACTTGTAAATGATCTGGATCACCCCATAGACTTAGTTGTCACCATCTTGGAGGATTTAGAACACTATAAAAGGCCAATGTGTTGCAACCAAGTTCTTCACACCTTCATTCTGCTTTCTGATCATTGCTGAGGCTCAAGCATTCTCTCTAAGCTTCACAAGTCGTGCATAGGACTCTTGTAAGTATGTTTAACCCTTTGTGGTTTAGTTTTTGCTTAGTTATAGCTTAAAAGTCAATCCGTCTTAATTAACGATTGACTTAACGGTTAATCACAAATGGTCTAGTGATTAATCGAAGAAAAGGTAGTTATATGTTGGTAATCATGTGGGCTTTAAACCCTTAAAAGGGCACCCTCTGATTTCCATTCTAACTAGTCCGAATGTCGAGTCAAACTTGCTTAGAAAAAGTCAACAGAATGCTAACTTTCGATTTTATGCATAATCAGTAATGTAGAAGACGTGTAACCTGTTTTGACACTCACAAAACATGATAATAAGTATTATAATTGGTCTAAGCTTGTTTGATCCGACCATTTACTATTTTGACCCGGTTCGGATCCGAAAGTCGCAAAACTTTGACTTTTGCTTTGACTTCAGTTCTGACCCGTTATGGTATGATTTAGATATGCCTTAGGACTCTCTTAGGACCAAGTTACATGATGGTATAACCCTCTGTGACCGGTTCGTTGTTTGTCCGAGTCTTTTGCACATTTCCGTTAAAAGCTTGAAAGTTGACCATAACGCCCTTTTTACTTTAAAACGAGAATTTTGGATATGTGAAAGGACAATAACCTCAGTTACTGATTTCTAAGCATGTCCCTAAAATTTCACGTCAATCCGAGGTCTAGAATAGGAGTTATGCTAAATAGCGCGATTACGGAAACCTTAGTAATTAAACGGCGCAATTAGCATAAAGCCTATCCAATCCCAAATTCCGACACCAAACCTTTTACACACTGAAGTACAATAATATTTTGAGATTTTTAAAGATTTTTAATTATTTTTAACCTGCTCATAACCTGCGGTTATGGCATCAATTCGGTAATTACCGAATATAACCTTTTCGGACATAACTTGAGTTCTACATAGTATTTTGACCCGATTCCAGTTGCTACTGATTTTAAATAATAAATAGAGTATTTTGGACGTTATAAACTATTCTAAAAACTCAGATTGCCTGTAGAACTCGGAATCCTCTTTTATAATCTTTAAAATGACCGAAATACCCCTACGGGGCATATATCGGAATTAAACTCATTTCGGGAATTATGGAAGGTATCCTACTGATACCACAACCTCTTTAAAGCATATTGACTTAGGCAACCTGTGTAGGACTCTTACGGTTACCCATTACGCCTTTTGCGCGCACGGTTCGGCTTATGTAACTAGTTTACATAAACTAGCCGAAACGGGTCAAACCGGTTTTCGCCTTTCACGCGATTAAACCGTAATTATCCTTTGAAACTGACCGGTTTAAGCTAAGGCTAAATTAAAGACCCGTTAGGATTCTAATAGGTTGTTATAAACCTTCATTCCAGAATAGGAGACCAGTAAAAGACACTTGCATTTGTTTATTGAGGTTATTACTTGCTCAGGTAAATACTTTTAACTTATTTTCCGTTATACGAGCTTGGGTTACGGTATTTAAAATACCGCTTGGTCGGGCAATTCACCCCAACTCATTAGTAGTTGGGTATTATCAATGTGACCCATTTAAAAATTGGTTTTGTTGGATTTACGCCTTTGGGAGCTTAATGACCATGTCCCGGATATCCATGGCAGCATTTTACGAAATGGCCACGACCTTGACACGCGGGTGTAGGCGTACACCCGACAATGTGTCCATAATTATAAAGGTATAACCGTTGGTTTTCCCGCCACGGTTTTATGCTATGTGGTGTGTCAATTAACCTTAAACCCGGCACGACCCGGGCGACCGAACGCATAGTGAACATGTAATTCTTTTACAAGATTTAATTGATAAATTATCCCAAGTTATAAAGAGTTTGTGCCTTGTGCATTCAAATCAATTTTTATTAAACATTTTACAAAAGTGTCGGTTGAATGTATTTACCAGTGTAAACTGACGTATTTTCCCCAAAAAGATTAAATGCAGGTTCTACACGTAATAGGCTGGCCACTCCTTAGCATCGTTAGAGTCTCGCAAGCTTGGGATGCCGTTATCTGTTGAACAATATTTTTCTATTTTATTTTGATCCCCTGTGGATTCATTTCAACTACTTGTGATACTTGGATATTACATTTGATGGTTGAAATATAATCTATCTTTATGCTTCCGCTGTGCATTTAAATATTGTGTGGTTTTACTATATTGTTGCCAACTACGTCACGGTAATCCCCCACCGGGCCCACCGGTGAAACACGTGGAAGACGGGGTGTGACATGAGCATACAAGTTTGATAATAGCATATAAAGTTCGAATAGTTTACGCATAACCAGCACGTACACAGAGGGAAATGATGCATGTTAATTATCGACATGGACCTATCGATACCAACGACTGAGGGTTGACTGTCCGAGACAGTTCGCAATACATGATTACCACCGTAATCCATGCAAGTAATTGTCCTTAACAACCCCCGTGTGAACGGGCGCTGAGTCCAAACTATAGTACTACGTTGCTAAGGCAGGTAGACAGCATTCCACGTGTAAACATAACAACAAGCATACATTTAGTCACGTAATACATGCAATCGGTTAGCGTTCAAATAGTTTGAATAGTGTGTTCGATTGTGATTTTGATAAGTAACGTATGTAACAACCAAAAGTGCTAAAGCAAAAAGGGTTCGAGTATACTCACAGTGATTGATTATGGATTGAAAGGAGCGCTGAGAGTAGGGTTGGCCTGAATAGTTCGATAGTACAACAATGAGTAACGCGGAATTGTAAACATGTGTGAATGGATCCAATAGCCTGGTCGATCGAACAGCAGGTTCCATCGAATGGGCTGTTCGATCGGCTTGAAAGTCCGTTTGAACAGTCCTGTTCGATCGGCCGGTAGGCTCGATCGGCTGGACCATTCGAGTGGATTGTTTCTTCCTCTGATGTGTTTGTGTATGATGGTTTGAACTTTTGAAGTTTTCGTTGTAGCATTTGAGAACACTGAAGTGTTCTTACCTTTCAGGTCGATAAATCGAACGGTCTGTTCGATCGGCCGGCTTAACCGATCGGTTAGGAACTTCAGGAGTAGTCCTCAGCAGGATGTCACTCGATCAAACAGCCTGTTCGATCGGCTGGCATTCCATACTACGAACGAGTTACTAAATCGGTTAAGTGTTGAAGCATAGTATCTCATGATCCGAAGAGTAATGTTCACCAAATCGAGTAGCATATTCGATCGAACACCTCTTCGTCAATATCATACTTCATGAAGTTTTGAAAAGTGTGGGACCATGTGCTAGCCGATCGGCTGGTATGTCCGATCGGCTGGGCTGTTCGTTCGAACGGCCAAGCCGTTCGGCGAGCAGTTCTGACCTGGTCGGCATTTCGTCTAACACTTGGCTGTTTGATTATTTGTCATGATTTTAAGGTATTTTGACAGCGAGTTAAACCGTAGAACGTGGGTTCTTACTTGCTTCACCGGTTCGGACAGGAATCACCCAAGTCCGGCCGGTGAATTGTTCGGAACGGTAGTTTGATGTTTAACCCGAAATCGGTGAACCTCGTAGATAAAATCCGAATCTTGAACCTCTTGACTGTTAGAATGATTAGTTAGTTGGTTCGAGCTCCGTTTCTATCGATTTTAAGGTTTTGAGTGTAAAAGAGTTAAAAGAAAGTTGGAAATCCTTCCATGAAAATGCTAAGATTCTTACAAATCCTAGTTTGTTTATGTGGAAATCGGTCAGATCTAAGCTATTCACGGTTGAATGAGGCCAAAGTATGATGTTCTTCAAGAACACCATGATGACATCACCCAAGAACACTTAGATCTTGATGATTTCACGGTTAGAAATCAAGTTTTGAAAGATAGAAAGGTGTAGAATCATGTAATGATAAAAAAACGTACAAGAATTAGAGTGAAAACTTACCGGAGTTGAGAGAAATCTGAGAAAAGGTGAAGAACAAGGGCTGGTTCGGTCAGAGCTTTCCAAAAGTAGAAAGAGTGACAATGACAGGGCTATTTATAGGCCTCCCAAAGAGGAAAGTGGTAACCGATTGGCCAGGGTCTCCAATCGGCTGGGCTGCTCGATCGAACAGCATGTTCGACTGTTCGATCAGTGATTCCTGTTCGATCAGGAACCCCTTTTCGAGTGTTTCGCGACGATTTTTGATATTTCGATTTCGATGGACGATGATACGAATACGGTAGAGTTCCTAGTCAAATTACTTTCAGTCTCAACTACTATATCTAACACACAATCATCTATAAGTCACGTTTCGATGTCGGTTTCGATTGAGTTTGATTGCTTTTTGAGTTTCGATTCGAGTTTTGATTGATTCGATTGAATACCACGCAAAACATAAAGTAAACACGCACAAGTAACACATAAGGCACACACACATGTAAGTATTTCCACACCAGTTTTGCATAGTTCGAGTCTCGAGTTCGATTGATGAGTCGATTAACTTGATTATTGATTGATTAACTTTATCGCATTGTTACTTCCTACTATTCACAGTTGTAAATCGGTCGCATTGATTAAACATTCGATCATTTCATTTAGACAACACTTAGTCCACATAATACAAAAAGAAAAAGGACATTAACAGTCAAAGAAGTCATAGTTGACTTGGGCTTTGACTTTGACTTTGACATTCGAAAACACGGGGTGTTACATCACCCCTTGGTGAATTTACTTGGATTGACTTTTGATCACATAAAATACTGGCTTCATTGGTTATTAACCAATCCATTCCTAATACAATATCAAATCCTGCCAGATTCATTGGGTAAAGGTTTGCAATAAACTTTTGGTTTAAAATTTCTATTCTTGCCCCCTGCAAGATTTCAGAAATTCTAACGGTTTCTCCATTTGATGTCTCTACAAGACATTCTTGTGGGAGTTTAGTTAATGGTTGATTAAGAAGTTTGCAAAATGAAGTATTAATAAAACTTTGGTTTGCACCAGAGTCAAATAATACTTTAGCAAAAACATCATTAACTAAAAACGTACCGGCTATCACGTCCGAAATCATCTTGGCTTCATCTGCAGTCAGAACAAATGCTCTAGCATTTTTAGTGTTCTTGTTGTTTCAACTGGAGCCAATTTTGGACAATTTGGCTTAATATGGCCCTTTTCTCCACAATTGAAGCACAGTCCATTAGTTGGTTTCCTTCTGCAGTTTTCTTCCTTGTGCCCTGGTACTTTGCAAAAATTGCAGTAAGTGGAGCATCTTCCAGAATGCTTCTTTTTACAGGCCTTGCAGTAGGGTGCAGAGGTAGAACCTATGTTCCTACGGTTGAAATTCCCAGAACAGAATTCTTGAGTAAGCTTTTGGGTTAAGTTTCTCCTCTGGTTTTCTTCTCTGGTACGGATTAATTCATCTGTCAAGGTATTTGCGAGTTCTACAGCTTCTTCTATAGTTTGGGGTCTAGCTGCCTTGACTACATGTCTAATCTCTCCAATTAATCCCTAGATGTATCGGGAGATTAATACCGGTTCAGGTGACGCAAGGGTGATACTATTATAGCATATTCAAAAAATGTGGTAGTATAACCCTTACTATCTACCCCGGTCATTCTAAGGTTCAGAAATTTATTCCCTATCTGTTCCTTTTCATTGGGAGGGCAGAATTTCGTTTCTACCATATTTTTAAACTCCTCCCATTCCATGTTGTATATCCTATCACTTCCTCTTGACTGGAGGATAGTGTTCCACCACTCTATGCTGAGTTCTTAAACAGATTGGAAGCAAACATTATCTTGTCTTCTTCAGCACATTTGCTTATTTTTAAAACAGCCTCAGTCTTTTCTATCCAGCGTAGAGCTGCAATGGGTCCTTCATTGCCCGAGAATTCTATTGGTTTGCAGGACCAGAATTCTTTATAAGAACAACCATAAGGCATGGCTCTTCTTCTTTTGGGAATGGGCACTTGAAGTACGGGTCCATTGTTTACGTTGTGTTCTGGTTCAACTGGTTGCTTACTGCTATGTTTACTTTTATTATTCGCTTCTTGAAAAGTTTGAATAACAAATGGCATTGCATCTATAATTCCTTGTGCCACTATGTGTTGGATGGCACTATTATCCACTTGGTTTCCATTGTTATTGATGCTTGGATTCTCATTAACCAAGTTAATGTTACTCTGGTTATCGTTATTCAGATTTTCTTGATTTCCTTCATCGGCCATCTGAATTTTAAACATTTACCACGTATTAATATCACAAAATAATATTTAATATAGTCAATCATTTGGTCAAAAGCGTCGATCATTGCGACTTACTCTATTTTCATATACTATGCATCTATTACACACCAGTACTGAAATTAAAATTACAATACCGACTGAAATTTAAAATTACACTACTAGTAATAGGAATTCGTAGTTTTTTTCATACATATAGACACATATTATATTATTTTATTATTATTATTACTACTACCGTCTCCACCATCACATTCATGGTTATGGATTCATCCAGAAATCCATATTGCGCTCGTCGTACTTCCAGACGAGTCGCTCTCCCACCTGTCGCATTCTTTCACTACTTTCTAAAATTTCCTCGCCAAATGTCCTAAGTTCTTATATGTTTTCTGCACTCGTTGGGGGTGCAAGTTTTAGGATTGGGTTCAGAAACTGGGGTGCGGGTTCCTAGTACGGGGGTATAGGGGCCTGGTATGGGTAAGGATTCTCTAAAACTTCTCTAATGAAAGCATCGTTATCGTAATAGGGATCTAGAGGATCTAACCCTGGGTAGGCTCCTAGGTTCGGCATGGGCATGTCTTCGTGTATCGGGTAACGTTGCACATAGTCTCTAATGTCATCCCACCAGGGGTCATAATTTTGGTATAGGGGATTTGGTGCTGGTACCCTAGGTATCTCCTCCGGATTGAAATCATGCATTTCTACTTGATTTTCAGGGTTTTCTATTTCCATGGGTTGGTCAGGAATTGGTGGTTGTGGTTGGGGTGCTAACATTTGCTCCAAGTTTAGGTCAGCTGCAGTGGTTGCTAGGATATGAATATTGGCTATACCCCTATTAAGCATATCCTAGGCATAAGTATCAGTTTCTCTTTTGGCTGCGGCTAGTGCTTTCTGGTCTTGTAACTTTTTCATACGCTTTCTACGCTCGTGTGCCCCTCGACTGAACCATCCTCTCTTTTTTTGAGGAAATGGCTCTTCAAACTGAGCCTTAAACACGAATATTCCTTCTTCCGTATTAGCAGAGTACCCTGAGAGGGCAGGCCGAGAAGAGGCACCTTCGCTTCTAGGCGAACCAGACAATTGACGGTACGCGTCAGATGGTCCTTGGTCGCTCATACTATAAACTAACAAATAGTCAAATAACACATAGCAATAAAATACAGTTATGCACGTATTCCCGTAATTTATTTCCTAACACTTTGAATTTTGGTGTCAGTTGTCACACCCCGACCGCGTATAACATGCAACCGCGGCGGAAACGTCGGGGAGTGTTGAGACAAAATTATTTGTTTCACAACCATGGAATACAAATTTATATTTTATTTATCAACAAACGTGTTACATTGTCTTCAAACAGGAAATAAAGAGTTTATAACATAATTAAACTAAGTCTATCTTCGTTTTATGTCTCTAAGGCACAGGTCCGCCCTAGTATCACAATCATCATCCTAAGCAACAGCTCCTGAAAACACATGTGAAAGTAGGTACGTCAGCATAAAAATGCCTGTGAGATACATAGGTTTTGTGAAAATAGAATTCATGACTTATGTTTGTGAAAATGTTTAGTCATGAACCTTGTAATTTGCTTTGTCTTATAAATCATATGAAAAAAACGATAAGATCAGATTATATCTATAAATAAAATGTAAGGTTAAATGAGAGTAAAAAAAATGAGTTTGTATAAGATAAGTTGTTTGTAAAACAATGTCTTGTGAAGAATATGTTATTTGTGTAAAATGTAATATGTCTATACTGAAATGATTTAAATAATGCTACGATAGGTAATATTATACGAACATTTATATATAGGAAGTACCAGCGGCGTATCCACCATGTTTGTATCATATTACATACGCCACGTTACTCAAACCATTTACCCAAACCAACCACCATGTAAATTGTTCATGTATAAATCAATTGTCAAGTGTTATTGTGTAAATCATATCAAAATGTTCATGTCTAATGTAAACCACCAAATGTGTATATCAATGTCAAATTGTTTATGTTTAATGTAAATCATATAATGTGTATCCAAAATATCATGTATGGCATGTGAAATATATCAACTAGGCCATAGGTAAAAATGCACAAAAACAGGGTATTGAATTAAACATAGTTTAAGTCAATGTTATGTTTTGTGGAAAAATTGCATGCTATACTGATACAAACATTTATGCGGTATTGTGAAAATGCATACATTCAAGCCTTTGTGACTGTGGTGATAGACCTTTAAACAAATTAAAGGTCTATATGTGTTATTGTTTATCAAATTCGGTCATTCCTTCCAATCCAAACAAACCCGAGATTTCAGGAATGGGAGTTGTCAAGTCCTATGGTACCATTACCTACTAACGAGCGGCGTAGCTAATGTTAATGAATGTACATTGTATAATTTAAACAAACCAAATGTCATACCAAAATGTGAGCATGTGATTGAACAATATGTACTAAGTACGCACACAATGGGCATACATAGCATAAAATGTAATGTAAAATAATGTACTAAGTACGCACACAATGGGCATACATAGCATAAAATGTAATGTAAAACAATGTACTAAGTACGCACACAATGGGCATACATAGCATAAATTGTAATGTAAAACAATGTACTAAGTACGCACACAATGGGCGTACATAGCATAGAATGTAATGGAATCGTGTACTATAAATGTACTAATGAACATAGCACGTATATGATGTGAAAACGAGAAAGCATGAAAGTAACAAGTAGGCACATGTGTTTCACCCCAAAACAGTCTGGAAAACAGTAAAAGAGGGGTCTATGTACTCACCTGAGATTGCTTTGAAGTCCTTGTATAACAACCAAATAATGCTAGAGATCACGGATATCAAACGGCACCTAATATAGGTAACTATGTTAATATACCGGACCTAAATCAGAGGATTTGGATAGAATGAGGGTTTGTAAACCAAACGAGTATGGAGACTCGTGTAATATGGTTTAACAAAGCCTTCATACTAAAATGAAACCTAACCTAAGTGCTTACGACCCATTACGACCCGTTTAGGTAGCTTATGCTACCTTAACGCGTCGTTCGCGTAAAACGCGTTTGGAACGCCTAACGTCGTGACCATAAGGTATAACCTCGGAAAGTTATTCCCTATACAGATATGGTCACCTAATGTGTTTGGTCGGATCCTAATGATCGACCAAATGGGTCGGGTTCGAAAGTATAAGCGATTGTTTAGATCGCTTACCTTACGACCCTATAGAAGCACTATACTAAAAGTGACGAGCTAAGCATGTTAGAACATGCTTAACTAAGTTTAGAAAAACAGGTTTGGTATCAAAACAAACTGTTTTGATACCTATGAGTAGTTTGGTTACAAAATACGCAAGAATGCATATTTTGGCCGAAACTACGACTCGTCACTGAGCCTAGATAACGTGGTGATCAGTAGGTGTAGTCACTAGGGACTATTACCATTGTGATCACGCTCACGTTATGAAGTTCAAACGAACTTCATGTTGACCATAGGCTGGTCAACGCAGAAAGTCAAACATAGTTTGACTTTAGGACTCGAAAAGCGATAAAAGAACGAAAGAACACTTAAGAAGGGTCCCCGAAAGCTAATCTCGATCCAGGAGCTCAGGTATGAAGCAAAGGCCTCAACTTAGAGCTTTAGATCAGATTTTTGTGGGTCTTAACCAAAATGGGGGGGGGGGTATTTATAGAAAAAGCAAAACCGTTAGCATCGTTTCTGGAATATCGTGCCTTGATCTCATTCGTACACTTGTTAAAATGTTGTGGTATCAAAATGTGACCCTAACCCCAGAGATTGTGAAGAGTCATTGCCCCTTGGATGCTTGAAAGGCCATTTTCAGCAAGAAAAACGAGTTTCTGCATCTGCAGGGCTGACGCGGCCCGCGTAAAGGTTGCCCTTAGGCTTACGCGGATCGCGATGTTCGGTTAATTATGACGAAATGCGCATAAGCGCGAAAAACGATCCAAATTGCGCGACGAATCGATTTTTGACAAGCCAAACATTAAAACATAATATTATAATGCTTACATAAATTTTTGGATTTCCAGATGTATTCAGAACGTAAGTTATGCGCGAAAGTGCAAACTTGTGCACTTTTTGACACTTTTAGTCCCTGAATGACCCAAAAGTTTATTTTAGCACACCGAACCTCTCAAAGCCTATTTCTAAGGTATGTAAAGGATGTTTAAGGTGTGTTTAACTTATGGTCATATTTCGGAATGTTTGTTATAGTTCAAATTGGCATACTTTCGCTGTTTGTCAAGTTTAGTCCCTGTAAGCGAATTAACTTGTTTTTGCCATACCAAAGCCTTCAAAACTTATTTCTAAGTTATGTATAGGTTATTTAAGGTATGTTGAGTATATGTTGATGTTCCGGAGTATTTGTCGCATTAAACTGAGTACGTTTACGCACCAGTTTGCGTATAATTCTCCAGAAAGCGATGTAGAGTTTGAAATTGAACAAAAGTCAAAACATGAAAAATGTAAAACATAACTAAACCAACATTGGGATCAAATAATGTTGTTTTACTGATAATTGAACTGTTCACAATGATTACAAGCACAAATGTTACAGTCTCCCCTACTTGTGGAAATTTCGTCCCGAAATTTTATTTAGAGGAAACTCGTGGAAAAAGATACGGATACTTTGCCTTCATTTGATCTTCGCGTTCCCAAGTAAGCTCGGGTCCACGTTTAGATTCCCAGCGAACCTTGACCAAAGGAATGCGCTTGCGTTTAAGCCACTTGACTTCACGTTCCATGATTTCCACCGGTTTCTCAACAAATTTCAGTGTTTTATCAACACGAATTTCGTCAAGCGGTATGTGGAGGTTCTCATCAGCGAAACACCTCTTGAGATTGGATACGTGAAAGGTTGGATGAACATTTCCAAGTTCAGGAGGTAACTCAAGTCTGTAGGCTACCTTACCGATTCTTTCGACGATCTTGAATGGTCCAACGTATCTAGGTGCAAGTTTTCCTTTCTTTCCAAATCTGATCACACCTTTCCAAGGTGAGACCTTAAGTAATACACGATCACCGACTTGAAAATCCAAGGGCTTGCGTTTTAGGTCCGCGTAACTCTTTTGACGGCTTCTAGCTGTCTGAAGGTTATCACGAACTTTCTTTACCTTATCAGTTGTCTCTAAAATAAGGGCAGGTCCAGTAAGTTGAGCCTCACCGATCTCATTCCAGTAGACTGGTGAACGACATTTTCGACCATAGAGAGCCTCGAAAGGAGCCATGTTGATGCTGGAGTGATAACTGTTGTTGTAGGAGAATTCAATTAACGGAAGATGTGAATCCCAACTACCACCAAAATAGATCACACAAGCTCTAAGCATATCCTCCAGAGTCTGAATTGTTCTTTCAGATTGACCATCCATTTGCAGATGATAAGCTGTGCTCAGATTAAGTTGGGTCCCCATAGCAGATTGCATGGTTCTCCAAAAATGAGAAGTGAAATGAGCATCTCTGTCAGAAATGATGTTCAAAGGAACACCATGTCGAGCTACAATTTCATCCACATAGATTTTAGCAAGTTTGTCAGCCGAAAAATCCTCACGGATAGGCAAGAAATGCGCTGATTTAGTAAGACGATCAACGACTACCCAGATGGCATCATGACCTTTCTTTGTGCGCGGGAGTTTAGTAATGAGATCCATAGTAATGTTTTCCCATTTCCAAACTGGGATCTCTGGTTGCTCCAATAAACCAGAAGGACGCTGATGTTCAGCCTTAACCTTAAGACAAGTAAGGCATTTTGATACATATAAGGCAATGTCTTTCTTCATACCAGGCCACCAATACTGAATACGAAGATCCTTATACATCTTATCTGAGCCAGGATGAACAGAATAACGAGACTTATGGGCTTCGTCCATAAGCAAGGTACGAAGGTTATCTTGGCTCGGGACCCACAAACGGTCCATGAAGTAATACGATCCATTGTCCTTCAGTTCTAGATCAGGCGTTATGTGGTAGGGAAATTCCTTATCCATCAAGCCTTGTGAAACACAAGATTGATGAGCCTGAGAAATACGTGCTTGGATATCGGATCGAGCTTGAATAACAGATTGGGCACGAACACAATGAAGCTTAGTACGTTCCTTGCGACTCAAAGCATCGGCCACGACATTCGCCTTACCAGGATGGTAGCGAATCTCCCAGTCATAGTCGTTTAGAAGCTCCACCCAGCGTCGTTGCCTCATGTTGAGCTCTTTCTGATTGAAGATATGCTGAAGACTTTTGTGGTCTGTGAAAACCACACATTTTGTACCGTACAAATAGTGTCTCCAGATCTTAAGAGCGAAGACTACTGCACCCAACTCAAGATCATGAGTGGTGTAGTTCTTCTTATGAATCTTCAACTGCCTTGATGCGTATGCTATGACTTTGTTTCTTTGCATCAGGACGCAGCTAAGACCTAATTTAGATGCATCGCAACAAACGACGAAATCATCATTGCCCTCGGGCAAAGTTAGGACAGGCGCGTGGCAAAGTTTTTGTTTTAAAGTCAGAAATGCTTCCTCTTGCTTGAATCCCCAATCAAATGGCTTGTTCTTCTGAGTTAGAGCAGTTAGAGGAACTGCAATCTTCGAGAAATTTTCAATAAAGAGGCGATAATATCCCGCTAGACCAAGAAAAGAACGAACTTCAGTAGGAGTAGTAGGTGTATCCCAATCCTTAATCGCACTGATCTTGGAGGGATCTACATGAATACCTTGTTCGTTGACAATATGTCCTAAGAATTGAACTTTTTTAAGCCAGAATTCACACTTGGAGAATTTGGCAAAAAGTTGCTCTTTCTTTAGGAGTTCCAAAGTAAGACGAAGATGTTGCTCATGATCAGCTCGCGTCTTAGAATATATCAAAATGTCATCAATGAAAATGATGATGAACTTATCTAAATAAGGCTTGCAGACCCTATTCATCAAGTCCATGAAAACAGCAGGAGCATTAGTCAAACCGAATGGCATGACTGTGAACTCATAATGTCCATAACGAGTGTGGAACGCTGTCTTGGGAATATCTTCTTCATGCACACGAAGTTGATGATATCCAGATCGCAGATCAATCTTTGAAAAATAAGAAGCGCCTTGCAATTGATCAAAGAGATCATCAATGCGAGGTAGGGGGTATCGATTCTTGATGGTAAGCTTGTTAAGCTCACGATAATCGATACACATCCTAAAAGATCCATCCTTCTTCTTGACAAAAAGAACGGGAGCACCCCAAGGTGAAAAGCTAGGATGGATAAAACCTTTGTCGGAGAGTTCCTGAAGCTGCTTAGACAACTCTTGCATCTCAGACGGTGCAAGACGATATGGAGCTCTGGCAATGGGATTCGCACCAGGTACGAGATCAATACGGAACTCGACTTGGCGTGCTGGGGGTAGACCAGGTAAATCTTCAGGGAATACCTTAGAATAATCCCGAACAACAGGAGTATCTTGAATAGATTTACCTTTGCCCTTATCTGCTACAACATGTGCCAAAAATGCCACATAGTTCTTCCGCAGATACTTCCGAGCTTTAAAACAAGACATGAGTTTGAGACCACCAGCAGGTTTCTCACCACGAACCTGTAGGATCTCACCTGACGAAAGCGGCATGCGAATGATCTTCTCAAAACAAACTATCTCTGCGCGATACTTGGCTAACCAATCCATACGCACAATAACGTCGAAGCTTCCAAGTTGCATAGGCGTGAGGTCAATAGGAAAAAGATGGTTGTTAAGGTTCAACTGGCAATTGCGAAGAACAGAATCAAGAACAATGGGTTCACCACTAGCCACTTCTACTGTCAAAGGTTTACCTAGTTTTGTTCTAGACACGCGAAGCAATGGTTCAAAAGATAACGACACAAAACTCTTATCGGCACCCGAATCAAAAAGAACAGATGCTGGCTGATTATTAATAAAGAACGTACCATTCACCACATTATCATCTGCTTGTGCCTCTTGTGCGTTCATGTTGAAGACTCGACCTCGAGCCTGAGCCTGATTCTGGTTTGCATTCTGGTTGGCTAGCCTTGGGCACCGGTTTCTGTAGTGGGTCAGATCCCCACAATTGTAGCACGAACCAGGAGGAAAATGAGGTCGTGCAGTTGACCTTGTTGCTGAGCAGGAGGCTGAGTAACCTGTTGAACCGGGTTCTGAACTGCCTGATTCTGAGCAAAATGACAAACACCAGCAAGATGACCTGGCTTCCCACAGTTAGTACAGATACGGCACGGAAATTGCGGCTGATGGTGACCGTTGCATCTATTGCACAAAGGTGCATTCCCTGCATAAGGTTTCTTAGTTGGAGGCTGTGCGGGTTGGTTGGGAGCTGCCTGGTTAACCTGGGCAGTGACCGCAAAGTTTTGGGAAGCCTTACGCTTCCTTGACCCCCTTGAGGAACCAGAATCCTTTCCCTTCTTGTTTTGACCTTTCTTGCTATCTTCTTTGTCAGCTGCCTGCTTCTTACCCTTGTCACCCTTTTTGTGCAGCTTTCCCTTTCGAATCTGCGACTCAGTCAGTGTCGCTGCTAACTCGATCACCTGACGGAGTGTGGTAGGGTTACTTCCAGTAATGATGTCTTGTACCGAGTCAGGTAGGCCGTCGGTGTACCATTCGATGGCCTTGTCGAGTGGGGCAACCATTGTCGGGCAAAGCAGACTCAACTCCTCAAACCTATCAGTATATGCCCGGTGCTCGCCACTGTATTGTTTTAAGTCATCAAACTCTTTCTCCAAAGCTCGCTGCTCATGACGAGGACATAACTCCCTCATCATTAGTGCCCTAAGTTCAGCCCATGTCTGTGCTAGAGCAACTTCTGCACCGCGATCCCTCATAACCCCGTTCCACCACGTAAGAGCCCTCTTCTGAAACACACTCGAAGAAAACTCGACCTTGCGATTGTCAGGACACTGCACGTGACGGAATGTATTCTCAATGCTCTCGAACCATTGAAGAAGCCCAGTTGCTCCTTCGGAACCAGTAAACTTGAGTGGTTTAGCCGAGTTAAAACTCTTGAAATTGCATGGAGCATTGTTGTTGTTGTTGGCTTGGTTCCATTGAGCAAAGAGATTTGGGAATTGAGCAGCCATTTGCTGTGCAATAATTTCTGCCAGTTCGGCAGTCGCTATCTGGTTTTCGCGTCGAGGAGGCATTCTAAAAGAGGAAAACATGAAAGGAAACGAGTGAGATGATTGGATGAAGAGAATGAGATGAAGCAAAATCAACATAAGTAAGGATGGTGGTTACACATCGCAAAGCAAACGAGCGACACGAAATGTCTAGTCAAAGTAAATGGGTCAAAAATAATGTATCGCGAAGACATGTTCGCCTATAAGTGAACACTCACCCCAAGAGTTCCCAGGTAAGAGTGACTGGTCCGATTATGTGGATTTGTACGAACACTCTAGCCTTAGACAGAAAACTCAGGGTACAGGCATTCACTCTTCCAGTTCGCACGTGTTCACACTATTAAAACCCAAAACCTTGACGATATTTTTGAAAATTCAAAAGGGTTCAAAACCTTATAACAGAGGGTTCAAAACCTAGTAATCAATCATCCTAGAACAGACGATTATTTTTCAAAGCGGATTCGGAATTGAAGTTCTCGTTGTGGTTATCACCTAGGATAGGTGAAGTGCATGTTTTAAAATCTAAACACAAGATAACTTGTGTTAGGGTCCTAGAAAGTTATAGTCTAGGTCAAAGCATTACTAATAACCTAATTCCCTATAACCATTGGCTCTGATACCAACTCTTCTGTCACACCCCGACCGCGTATAACATGCAACCGCGGTGGAAACGTCGGGGAGTGTTGAGACAGAATTATTTGTTTCACAACCATGGCATACAAAGTTATATTTTATTTATCAACAAACGTGTTACATTGTCTTCAAACAGCAAATAAAGAGTTTATAACATAATTAAACTAAGTCTATCTTCGTTTTATGTCTCTAAGGCACAGCTCCGCCCTAGTATCACAATCATCATCCTAAGCAACAGCTCCTGAAAACACATGTGAAAGTAGGTACGTCAGCATAAAAATGTCTGTGAGATACATAGGTTTTGTGAAAATAGAATTCATGACTTATGTTTGTGAAAATGTTTAGTCATGAACCTTGTAATTTGCTTTGTCTTATAAATCATATGAAAAAAACGATAAGATCAGATGATATGTATAAATAAAATGTAAGGTTAAATGTGAGTAAAAAAAATGAGTTTGTATAAGATAAGTTGTTTGTAAAACAATGTCTGGTGAAGAATATGGTATTTGTGTAAAATGTAATATGTCTATACTGAAATGATTTAAATAATGCTACGATAGGTAATATTATACGAACATTTATATATAGGAAGTACCAGCGGCGTATCCACCATGTTTGTATCATATTACATACGCCACGTTACTCAAACCATTTACCTAAACCAACCACCATGTAAATTGTTCATGTATAAATCAATTGTCAAGTGTTATTGTGTAAACCATATCAAAATGTTCATGTCTACATTCAATTGCATGCTATACTGATACAAACATTTATGCGATATTGTGAAAATGCATACATTCAAGCCTTTGTGACTGTGGTGATAGACCTTTAAACAAATTAAAGGTCTATATGTGTTATTGTTTATCAAATTCGGTCATTCCTTCCAATCCAAACAAACCCGAGATTTCAGGAATGGGAGTTGTCAAGTCCTATGGTACCATTACCTACTAACGAGCGGCGTAGCTAATGTTAATGAATGTACATTGTATAATTTAAACAAACCAAATGTCATACCAAATGTGAGCATGTGATTGAACAATATGTACTAAGTACGCACACAATGGGCATACATAGCATAAAATGTAATGTAAAATAATGTACTAAGTACGCACACAATGGGCATACATAGCATAAAATGTAATGTAAAACAATGTACTAAGTACGCACACAATGGGCATACATAGCATAAAATGTAATGTAAAACAATGTACTAAGTACGCACACAATGGGCATACATAGCATAAAATGTAATGTAAAACAATGTACTAAGTACGCACACAATGGGCATACATAGCATAGAATGTAATGGAATCGTGTACTATAAATGTACTAATGAACATAGCAAGTATATGATGTGAAAACGGGAAAGCATGAAAGTAACAAGTAGGCACATGTGCTTCACCCCAAAACAGTCTGGAAAACAGTAAAAGAGGGGTCTATGTACTCACCTGAGATTGCTTTAAAGTCCTTGTATAACAACCAAATAATGCTAGAGATCACGGATATCAAACGACACCTAATATAGGTAACTATGTTAATATACCGGACCTAAATCGGAGGATTTGGATAGAATGAGGGTTTGTAAACCAAACGAGTATGGAGACTCGTGTAATATGGTTTAACAAAGCCTTCATACTAAAATGAAACCTAACCTAAGTGCTTACGACCAATTACGACCCGTTTAGGTAGCTTATGCTACCTTAACGCATCGTTCGCGTAAAACGCGCTTGGAACGCCTAACGCCGTGACCATAAGGTATAACCTCGGAAGGTTATTCCCTATACAGCTATGGTCACCTAATGTGTTTGGTCGGATCCTAATGATCGACCAAATGGGTCGGGTTCGAAAGTATAAGCGATTGTTTAGATCGCTTACCTTACGACCCTATATAAGCACTATACTAAAAGTGACGAGCTAAGCATGTTAGAACATGCTTAACTAATGCCTACAATGTGAAATTTGAGAGAGAAAGAAAGATTTGGGACGAAACAGACCGAAGGCCTGGGCTCCCATTATATAGGGGCTGACTTCGGGTTCTACGCGGCCCGCGTAAGAGAAGACAAGGGCCTACGCGGCCCGCATCAAAGTTGGTCAACGGCCTAGCTTGTCTGGGTCAGCGTAAAGGGTTGCCGTGTGTTGGGCCACGTGGCGGCCCAGGGTTTCGCCAGGTTTTAAGTTGTCGCAGCCCGCGTAAGGGTTGAGGTGTGGCTTACGCGGCCCGCCTCAAACCCAAAAATCAGATTTTTAATTATTTTTAGTAGTATTTAGGGTATACGGGGTCGTTTTCACGTATGGGGTGTTTTTAGGGACATATTGGGATATTTTAAATATTTTTAGGGTGTCGGAAAAATTATGAGGGTGTCGGTTTTCTTTAAGGTTGTTATAAATGTCTCCCAAAATCCGCGAATCTTCCAAAGCAGAATCGAGTTCTGACGTTCTTTACTGTAAGTGGGGGATGATATCGTTTAATAACCTCCTTCAAGAATATGATATCAATCCCGAGTGGCATCCGTGTTGCCATCGGAGAAGGACACGACGTTTCCCCTAAAACAGGGGAAAATCACCATGTTCAGTGATTTTTTCAAATTTTGCAACTTCCGGCTTCCCATTACCAAGTTATGCAAGGTCGTTCTTGACGAATATCAGATCCATATCTCATAGGTGCACCCCCTTGGATTGGCAAAACTTCGTCATTTCGAGTTTGCCTGTTTAGGGTTGGGCCATATCCCTGAGATTTTGGTTTTTTGGGCTTTTTTCGTTCTTGTGTGGAAATCCCTTTTTTTCACCTTTGATCGGTGGGATATAGGCGTTTCTAGCCTGAGGAGCATTCCTTCGAGTTCCAGGGATAAAGATTGGAAAAAGAAATTCTTCTTTATAGATGCTGGCGTCATCCCTGGTAGATGCACTGGCGTGAGATGGCTCCTAAGGAAAAGTTTAAGGATGACGGTCCCCCTGCCGATGCATACATAGAGAATGCCTTGTTCAAGAGGCTTAGTCAGCACCCCTCCGAGTGTCAGGTGATTCCCGAGGGTGCACTCGTGTTAGTTGGTGTAACATTCCCAAAAATTTTTATTTATATAAATTATATAAAAACTTATGTTATTAAAAGGATGCATCATGGGTAAGTTGACAATGGAAATATGAGGTATTTTGGGCAAGCATAGGAACCATTTAATAATTAAATTATAAAAACACATTATATTTGAACCTACTCCGTTTTTAATGAAACTTGGTTCAAAATGTAAATAAAATTATTCTCGTTCTAATTGCATATTTATTATTTTATAAAACGTCGTATTTTATAAGTTATAAGCGTCAAATAAGTAAAGCAGTTAAATTAATTATAATATATATATATTAAATAAAATACTCACAAAATTCATTATGAATGTTTACGTGGATAATTATCAAAAGAAAATGTGAAATCTAGAAATGCATGAATTGATTACAAAGTGAATGTCAGTGTATACGTGGATCAATTGCAATCAAAAGGAATCAATTCTAACTTAAGATGTAAGCTTCAACTTGAAGTATAAATAAGAGGTAAGGTCCGGTGTGTCTTCTTGCTATCGACCCCTCAGTATATACTCCTATTTCCTGTAAGTGATTCACCCTAAATACGATAAAGTCATGCCTCGTTTTAAGTGTTTTAACCCTTGATCACTGATACCTGTCCGACTGACGTAGGGCCCCGTAACGTATGTCAAGGCTATGCCTAAATTCGTTGGGGTTCTGTCTCGTGACGTAGGGATAAAGTGGAATTGGGTTACTATACTTAATGTGAGTGCACTATATATTTTATTAAATAACCCAGAAGTGATACCCGAAATATAGCAACCCTCCTAAAACACCCCTAACACCCTACACTTTCTAAAATACACCCCGTATGTGACAACCAAGCCCGAAATACAATATATAAATTAAAAACAAGAAATAGTACGTTGAGGCGGGCCGCGTAGACCCACCCCAACCATTCACGCGGGCCGTATGAAGGTGTAACCAGATTCCTTTGATTTCTTAAGTTCAAGCGGGCCGCGTAAGGTTCCCTTAACATTAACGCGGGCCGCGAGAGGTTAAAAAGGTGGTGCAGCCCGGTGCGGCCACGTGGCCCAACACCCGGCTAAGCTAGTTGTCGACTCAGCACAGCTACGCGTTGACCCAGCTTTGACGCGGGCCACTTAAGCTTTGTGCTTATATTACGCGGGCCGCGAGAGACCCAGATTCAGGCACTATATAAAGGAGGCATCGGCTGTCCATTTCAATTCGTTCATTCTTCGATTCTTTCTCTCAAATTCTGATATAGGCTTTATTAAGCGGGTATTATACCCCCTAATTAGCGAAGCTCTGCCTCGTTGTAAGTATCATAACCCCTGGATACGTATTAGATACTCTGCCCGATTGATCTAGGGTTCCGTAACGGCTGTCGTGGTTCTGCTCGACGTAGTCGTTGGAATGCCGTCTCGGGGAGGGTATTACTAATGTTAAAATGGGTTATTATACTAACGCGTGTGCATTGTTTATTTAATTAGATTATAACCAGGGAATTACAAAGGAAAGCCCTATAATAGCAAAGTGAGTTGATCCTTCTTTTTATATACTCATTTTTGTGAGTAATCTCCTTTTTGTTAACTGTTTTTACAAAACCTTAAATACCTTTCCATGCGAATGACAGTTATTGAGTATTTGTAAGAATACAATTATCGTGGGTATGTTGGGGTTTTGTATACAAAATTGGTTACAACCTGGTTAAGGAGTAACATTTCCACAAGTCGGGTGTCGACAGTACCAACGGGTGATAATTGATATAACTTGGAAACAAATGTAATTGCGGGATCGCCCTCAATACTGTTCACTGTGACTTTTTATTTAAACTTGATTAAACTGGGATTCACTCACCAGTATTTCCTGCTGATAAAATGTTTTAAACACGTGTTCAGGTAACTTAGTGAGAAGTCAATAGAAGCCAGCTGGAGAGCATTGAAGGCTTGGAAAAAGTGGCAATAAAGTTACATAAAATAAAATAGATGTTTTTATTAAATAAAATAGGATTTATTCCTATGAAAATGCATGTACTGAAAAACTTGGGTTTTATCCCATATGTTTAATATTATGAAAATATGGTGGTTTTACTCTGATAAAATATTTCCTAACTACGGTCCTGACGAAAAATTCCGCTGCCAAATTAGACAATACGCGATACCACCGAAACTGGTTCACGGCCGCCCGTTCCTGTGTTTGTATAAGGATCGGGGGTTGTGACAGAAGGTGGTATCAGAGCTATGCCACTGGTTCAAGCCAAAGAAGTGTTCTGCTGACACTTAAAGTTTTAAATTCAATCTGTTAGGAAATAAAACTACGGGAATACGTGCATTTGTGTAATTTATAGATTGTCTGGTAAAGATAGCAAATGGAGAAACCGTTAGGATTTCTGAAATCTTGCAGGGAGCAAGAATAGAAATTTTTAATCAAAAATTTATTGCAAACCTTTAACTAATGAATCTGGTAGGATTTGATGTTGTATTAGAAATGGATTGGTTAATAGCCAATAAAGCCCGTATTTTATGTGATCAAAAGTCAATTCAAGTAAATTTACCAAGGGGTGAAAAGATCACAATTAAGGGAGATAAACCATCTAAATCCACGAAATTCATCTCTGTGATGAAAACTGCAAGCTATATAAGAAAAGGGTCTATAGTGTATTTGATTTCTATAATCACTAACACTAAAAGAAAAGAACTAAAAGACATTCTAGTAGTGTCTCAGTTTTAAGATGTCTTTCCAGAAGAATTACCAGGACTACCGCCAGACAGAGAAGTAGAATTCAGAATCCATCTGCTACTAGGAACGACACCGATTGCCAAAGCACCTTACCGTTTGGCACCCGCCAAAATGCAGGAACTGAAGAAACAATTAGACGAATTGCTGGAGAAAGGATTCATACAGCCAAGCTCATCGCCATGGGGAGTGTCGATACTGTTCGTCAAAAAGAAGGACGGATCAATGCGTATGTGCATTGACTACCGTGAATTGAACAAGGTCACGATTAAGAATCGGTATCCATTACTAAGAATCGATGATCTGTTCGATCAACTTCAAGGAGCTCGATTTTTCTCTAAAATCGATTTAATATCAGGATATCATCAATTAAAGGTACAGGAAGAGGATATTCCTAAGACTGCATTTAGAACAAAGTATGACCATTATGAATTTACTGTCATACCATTTGGTTTAACCAATGCCCCAGCCGCATTTATGGACATGATGAACCGAATATGTAAGCCATATTTGGATAAATTCATAATTGTTTTTATTAATGATATTCTAATTTACTCTAAGAGTAAAGAGGATCATGCAAAACAATTGCACTTACTTCTAAGTCTATTAAGAAAGGAAAATCTTTACGCTAAGTTTTCCAAGTGCGAGTTTTGGTTAAAACAGGTACAATTTCTTGGACACTTAGTAAATCATGAAGGAATTCATGTGGATCCAACAAAGATTGAGGCGATTACCAAATGGAAAATCCCTGAATCACCAACCGAGGTTAGAAGTTTCTTAGGATTGGCTGGGTATTATAGAAGGTTTATTCGAGATTTCTCTAGAATAGCTATTCCCTTAACCAAGTTAACCTGTAAATCCATTAAGTTTGAATGGGGATCAAGACAAGAAGAAGCCTTTAGAATTCTTAAGTAAAGATTAACCCATGCACCCATACTAGCGTTACCAGAAGGAACTGAAGACTTTGTAGTCCATTGTGACGCTTCTAAGTTAGGTTATGGATGTGTATTGATGCATCGTCAAAAAGTTAAAGCTTATGCATCTAGACAACTTAAGACTCATGAAGAGAATTATTCAACCCATGATCTAGAACTAGGAACCATAATTTTTGCCCTTAAGATTTGGAGACATTACCTTTATGGTAGTAAGTTTACCATATTCACTGATCATAAGAGTTTAAGGTATGTTTTCGAGCAAAAAGAGTTGAATATGAGACAAAGACGCTGGATAGAAATTCTTAGTGATTATGATTGTAATATCCAGTATCATGCAGAGAAAGCCAATGTAGTGGCTGATGCTTTAAGCCGAAAGTATCATGAAAAGCCAAGAAGGGTACGTTCTTTTAAGTTAAATCTACAAGTAAGTTTAAATGATCAAACTAGAAAAGCACAAGAATCAGTAATGATACTGAAAAATTAAAAGGAATGATTAAAGAATTAGAACAAGGAACATATGGAATTTGGAGATTCCATGAAAAGAGAATGTGGATACCTAAATTAGGAAACCTACGTCACCGTATATTAGAAGAAGCCCATAAATCTAAGTATACGATGCATCCAGGAAGTGATAAGATGTACCAGGATTTAAGGACAAATTTCTGGTGGATAGGAATGAAAAAGGATATAGCAGCTTATGTTTCTAAATGTTTAACTTGTTCAAAAGTTAAAACTGAACACCAAAAACCCTTAGGTTTATTACAACAATTAGAAATGCCAGTTTGGAAATGGGAATTGATAACAATGGATTTTGTTACCAAATTACCTAAAACAAGAGAAGGTAATGATACAATCTGGGTGATTGTAGATAGGCTAACCAAGTCAGCTCATTTCCTACCAATGAAGGAAACTTTCAGTATGGAACAATTAGCTAAATTATATGTAAATGAAATAGTTTCATTACATGGAATACCTTTATCAATTGTTTCTGACAGAGATAGTCATTTTACCTCTCATTTTTGGGCAAGTTTCCAAAAAGCAATGGGTACCAAGTTAAATCTGAGCACCGCCTATCATCCTCAAATAGACGGACAAAACGAAAGGACAATCCAGACAATGGAAGATATGCTTAGAGCTTGTGTAATTGATTTCGGAGAACCCTAGTCTGTTGGGCAGAGATTGGGGAAAAGTAACTATCTGGACCTAAGATAGTGTAGGAAACAACCGACAAGATCATTCAAGTCAAAGAACGACTGAAAGCAGCACGTGATCGACATAAAGGCTATGCGGATAACCGGCATACGCCATTAGAATTCCAGATAGGTAGCAAAGTATTATTAAAAGTCTCTCCTTGGAAAGGAGTGGTAAGATTCATCAAATGAGGAAAGCTAAGTCCCAGGTATGTTGGACTTTTGAGATTATTAGAAGAATAGGACCTGTAGCTTATCAGCTACAACTGCCAGAGGAAATGGCAGGAATACATCTCAAGAAATGCCTAGCTAATGAACCACTCATAGGGTCATCCAATACATAGTGGCACAAGGAATAATAGATGCAATGCCATTTATTCTCCAAACTGTTAAAGAAACTGAAAATAAAAGTAAGCATAGCAGTAAGAAAAAAAAATTGAAACAGAACACAACATAAACAATGAACCCGTACTTCAGATGCCCATTCCCAAAAGAAGAAGAATCATGCTATATGGTTATTCTTATAAAGAATTCTGGTCCTGCAAACCCATAGAATTCTCGGGCAATGAAGAACCCATTACAGCTCTATGCTGGCAAGAAAAGACTGAGGCAGTCTTAAAAATAAGCAAGTGTGCTGAAGAAGATAAGATAAACATAAGAGAAAATATCATTGGTGATTCTTATGAAAACATGAAGTCATATAAGAATAAATCCTGAAACGTATTATGTTTTAAAATACCATCTGTCTCAATAAAATATTCCGTGCATCGGAATCTCATAATATATAAATAGAAGCATACTTATTACGTTGAACCTAGCTATAGTATCAATGGAAACAATGATATATTTGAAACTCCATTCTTCAACCAAAAGAAAACCACAACCATAATAATATCTATGCTTAAATGAAAAAGTTAGGATATTGATATTCACTGGTAACAACCAGGATAGTATTTAGACTTGAATCTAAGAAACATGCTTTAGTATAAAGCTTTGAGATAAGCCAATTACTTGCATAGATAAAGTGTGATGGTTATTGGTATCTCGTGAGGATGATGACTAGAACAGTGTCTGTATGATAAATAAGCAATAACAACTGGCCACTGTTATTTCTTGTTTATTGGTACTACTCGGTTTTAGAATATGATCCATCATGAGAATACTAATTTCCTTGTTCCTTGATACAAGCCATAATAAATTATGTACTTCTGAAATCATTTGAGAAAATTCTGTTTATGGGAAATACAATAATAAATTATGTACTTCTGAATCGTTTTACCTTTATTAAAAGCTCTTGAGAAGATAAGAGTAACCACGACTAGATATACTTACAAGAACTCACTTCCCCTATAACTCTACTAAGATTTACCATTCGGAACCCTTAAATTTATTTGAAATGACAGGAATACATACTTAACTGATAAATCTTTAGTTGTACATCTTCAAAGTTATAGAGGTAAATGAAGAATTTAAATCCATTAAAAGATCATACAAATTAAAGGTAAGAATCTCAAAGCATAGAGAATATTTCTGGTCAAGGTAAAGTGAATTTCAAAACAAAGACCAAAATATACCTAGAAACTAAACTAACTAAAAATATTCAACCATATTTCAGAGAATCTCGAGGACGAGATTTAAAACAAGGTGGGGAGGATGTAACATTCCCAAAAATTTTTATTTATATAAATTATATAAAAACTTATGTTATTAAAAGGATGCATCATGGGTAAGTTGACAATGGAAATATGAGGTATTTTGGGCAAGCATAGGAACCATTTAATAATTAAATTATAAAAATACATTATATTTGAACCTACTCCGTTTTTAATGAAACTTGGTTCAAAATGTAAATAAAATTATTCTCGTTCTAATTGCATATTTATTATTTTATAAAACGTCGTATTTTATAAGTTATAAGCGTCAAATAAGTAAAGCAGTTAAATTAATTATAATATATATATATATATATATTAAATAAAATATTCACAACATTCATTATGAATGTTTACGTGGATAATTATCAAAAGAAAATGTGAAATCTAGAAATGCATGAATTGATTACAAAGTGAATGTCAGTGTATACGTGGATCAATTGCAATCAAAAGGAATCAATTCTAACTTAAGATGTAAGCTTCAACTTGAAGTATAAATAAAAGGTAAGGTCCGGTGTGTCTTCTTGCTATCGACCCCTCAGTATATACTCCTATTTCCTGTAAGTGATTCACCCTAAATACGATAAAGTCATGCCTCGTTTTAAGTGTTTTAACCCTTGATCACTGATACCCTGTCCGACTGACGTAGGGCCCCGTAACGTATGTCAAGGCTATGCCTAAATTCGTTGGGGTTCTGTCTCGTGACGTAGGGATAAAGTGGAATTGGGTTACTATACTTAATGTGAGTGCACTATATATTTTATTAAATAACCCAGAAGTGATACCCGAAATATAGCAACCCTCCTAAAACACCCCTAACACCCTACACTTTCTAAAATACACCCCGTATGTGAAAACCAAGCCCGAAATACAATATATAAATTAAAAACAAGAAATAGTAAGTTGAGGCGGGCCGCGTAGACCCACCCCAACCATTCACGCGGGCCGTATGAAGGTGTAACCGGATTCCTTTGATTTCTTAAGTTCAAGCGGGCCGCGTAAGGTTCCCTTAACATTAACGCGGGCTGCGAGAGGTTAAAAAGGTGGCGCAGCCCGGTGCGGCCACGTGGCCCAACACCCGGCTAAGCTAGTTGTCGACTCAGCACAGCTACGCGTTGACCCAGCTTTGACGCGGGCCGCGTAAGCTTTGTGCTTATATTACGCGGGCCGCGAGAGACCCCGATTCAGGCACTATATAAAGGAGGCATCGGCTGTCCATTTCAATTCGTTCATTCTTCGATTCTTTCTCTCAAATTCTGATATAGGCTTTATTAAGCGGGTATTATACCCCCCTAATTAGCGAAGCTCTGCCTCGTTGTAAGTATCATAACCCCTGGATACGTATTAGATACTCTGCCCGATTGATCTAGGGTTCCGTAACGGCTGTCGTGGTTCTGCCCGACGTAGTCGTTGGAATGCCGTCTCGGGGAGGGTATTACTAATGTTAAAGTGGGTTATTATACTAACGCGTGTGCATTGTTTATTTAATTAGATTATAACCAGGGAATTACAAAGGAAAGCCCTATAATAGCAAAGTGAGTTGATCCTTCTTTTTATATACTCATTTTTGTGAGTAATCTCCTTTTTGTTAACTGTTTTTACAAAACCTTAAATACCTTTCCATGCGAATGACAGTTATTGAGTATTTGTAAGAATACAATTATCGTGGGTATGTTGGGGTTTTGTATACAAAATTGGTTACAACCTGGTTAAGGAGTAACATTTCCACAAGTCGGGTGTCGACAGTACCAACGGGTGATAATTGATATAACTTGGAAACAAATGTAATTGCGGGATCGCCCTCAATACTGTTCACTGTGACTTTTTATTTAAACCTGATTAAACTGGGATTCACTCACCAGTATTTCCTGCTGATAAAATGTTTTAAACACGTGTTCAGGTAACTTAGTGAGAAGTCAATAGAAGCCAGCTGGAGAGCATTGAAGGCTTGGAAAAAGTGGCAATAAAGTTACATAAAATAAAATAGATGTTTTTATTAAATAAAATAGGATTTATTCCTATGAAAATGCATGTACTGAAAAACTTGGGTTTTATCCCATATGTTTAATATTATGAAAATATGGTGGTTTTACTCTGATAAAATATTTCCTAACTACGGTCCTGACGAAAAATTCCGCTGCCAAATTAGACAATACGCGATACCACCGAAACTGGTTCACGGCCGCCCGTTCCTGTGTTTGTATAAAGGATCGGGGGTTGTGACTGTCACACCCCCAAAATCCACCCGCGGATAACACCCGCTTCGAGGGCGTGACTGACCAGGATCCAGCCACCAATTATACCGAGTACTTAAGTTGATAACAAAAGTAATACTTACTATTCATAAGCTTAGTAAATATTAAGTTCGGAGTTTAAAGTTTTAAGTTCCAAAATAGCAACAAATGGCGGAAGCATAAGTACGGTAGTTTAAAACAAAGTTCATGATTCAAAATAAGGTAACACCCAACACAAGGGTGAACAGACACTACACGTTCCCAAGCTGCAAGCTCCTTCGTCACTGGTTACCTGCAAAGCATGCAGTAAGGGGGTCAACAATAATGCTGAGTGAGTCCACTAGTTGTCCAGTTTTAATTACCAAAAACTTTGTTTCACCGGTTAATTTATCCGTTTATACATGCCCTGGGGAGCTACCCCAAAAGTTAGCGACTAAACTGTTTTTTTCCAATACCGAACACTAGGTAACCGTTGCGTATCCGCAGGATGCCCCGATGTCAATGTTCTATCATCATTGACGGATTTCTGAGTACATTAGTTCACGACCGTCCCAAACCAGGGCACGGTGTGAGGCTGGTAAACACCTAAATAGCGCTATCAACTAATAACCCGCTCGCCTGAACCCGGCGACTAATCGGTATTTGTAGTAGGGACTTGAGTGATAGAGTTTCGTTTAGTGCCGTTAGTTGCAATCCGTATAAACAGTAATTAACCAAAAGGTTTCCCAATACCCGGGAAGGAAAAGTAAGTTTTGTTCCCAATAACTAGGGAAGGTATGTAAATGGTATCCCCTTTTACCAGGGGATAGGGTTGTTAGTCTCGTGTCCCAAACCACCGGGACGCATGCTTTTAAGTTGTGAACTCACCTTGGGTTGCTCGGTAGGTTTAGGTTATTTGTCAATCACGTTGGTCACCACGTCCTAACATGGTTACCGGTATGGGTCAGGTTCGGTATACAAACATTCACGTAAAACACATACTGGCACGTAACAAGCATATAGGTAAACAGTCATGGGGTTATTGGGCCGGCCCTAACAGTAACACAGTCAAACAGAACACAGCATCACAAAGTCCATTTTAACAGATAGTCCAACACAGTATGGCCCAATAACTAAAATGAACAGCCCACTCGCAACCAGCTGGTCTCGAGTCGCAACCAGGTGGTTTCGGCTTGTCACGCTGTGGTTGCGAGTCGCAACCGTGGTCTCGAGTTATCACGTTTTGGTTGCGAGTCGCAACGGCGTGGTCTCGAGTCGCAATCTCGTGGTTTCGACTTGTCATGCTTTGGTTGCGAGTCGCAACCGTGTGGTTTCGAGTCGGAATGCTGTGATTGCGAGTCGTAATGTCGTCGTTGCGAGTCGTAATCTGTCACTTTCATGTACACGTGATGATGCAGATATGACAGTCCAAATTGTACACATAAACTCAGACCCAGATTAGGAAACTACCAATAAGATTTCTACAAACACTTTTCCTCATTTGACCATTAAACCATATAGATCAAACTTTGCCATTTTAAATCTTCAAACCATCTTCAACTAGTTCATCAAGTTCATAGTTTCTAGGGTTTTCACCTTAACAAAATCATACATTTACTTGCACCAAAACTCACATATTACAACAAGATTGTTATTGCAAGAACAAAGAACATACAATATATATATATATATCCGAAACTTATGTTTAACAACATCATCTTAGCAAGAACTTTAAAGCATAGTATAGTTGGCCATGAACACTTGTAAACTACCACTATCAAGTCATTTTCAAACATGTCATCATATATATTCAATCTTTACAAAACAACCTAAAGATCATGCATAAAATTACTAACAAAACATTTTTCTAGTTTATTAATCACACATAATTTCTATGCACAAAAGATAACACAAAAGGTAGTACTAACCGGTTATGAAAGGAGGAGCCGAAAACAAAGAAAAGAGAACCGAGAAGATGGTATGTCCGAGTGATAGTCTTGACCGAGTTTCTTGTCCGGGATCTTTGCTTGAACCGAAAAGAGAAGGAGAGAAGTGGTGTTTGTAGAGGGTTTCTAGTGAGAGAGTTCAAGGAGGGTTTGTGTGTGTAAAATGAAAGAAGTGGGGGAAAATGAAAGAAGTGGGGGAAAGGTGGGAATTTATACAAGGGGTTTTCGGGTTGGGCTTGGGGTTTCGGCCCAAACCGGTTACGGCCCAAAGGCCACTCGAAACCAAGAGGCCCACTCGCAACCGCCCGGTTGCGAGTCATGGTCTCGGGTCGTGGTTTCGGCTCTCATATAAATATATACACAATACATACATACATCACATATCATGCAAAAATCACGTTTCCATTTAATAATATTTATATACACACGAAATATTACAAGGTGATCGTTCGGAAAAACCTCGAGTGTCACATTATCCCCAAGTTTTAAGAACTTTCGTCCCGAAAGTTGAAGCAGCCACTGCCAAGCTAGCGTGTTTCAACGGGGTGTCACATCATCCCCCCGTTAGTTTGGAATTTCGTCCCGAAATTCGGTTGTAGCTTCAGTGCTGGGGTTTTCGTTTGGGAATAACTGGGGATACTTAGACTTCATCTGGTCTTCCCGCTCCCAGGTAAACTCTGGGCCGCGCCGTGAGTTCCAACGAACTCGTACAAGGGGTATCTGGCTACGTTTGAGGGTTTTGATCTCTCGATCCGTGATCTCAATCGGTTCCTCAGTAAAGTGTAGCTGTTCATCTATAGTCAGTTCCTTAAAAGGAATTACAAGTGTTTCATCCGACAAACACTTCTTCAGGTTAGATACGTGAAAAACGTTGTGCACTGCACTCAGCTCTGCAGGCAGGTTTAATCTATAAGCAACCTTACCGATTTTCTCGGTAATTTCGAATGGTCCAACATACCGTGGATTCAGCTTGCCCCGTTTACCGAAACGGACCACACCCTTCCAGGGTGAGACTTTAAGTAGAACCCGGTCCCCGACCTGGAATTCTAACGGTTTTCTACGCTTGTCAGCGTAGCTTTTCTGACGGTCACGAGCTGCCGCCATGCGTTGCCTGATCTGGGAAATCTTTTCCGTTGTATCTACCACTAGTTCCGGGCCTGTGAGTTGACTATCACCAACTTCCGCCCAGCAGAGAGGTGATCGGCATTTACGACCGTACAATGCCTCAAAAGGTGCCGCCTGAATGCTAGTGTGGTAGCTGTTGTTGTAGGAGAATTCCACCAACGGTAGATGCTTCTCCCAGTTCTTGCCAAAATCGATCACACATGCTCTAAGCATGTCTTCCAAGGTTTGGATGGTGCGTTCAGACTGCCCATCCGTTTGCGGGTGATAAGCGGTGCTCATGTCCAAACGTGAGCCAAAGGATTTGTGCATAGCTTGCCACAATTCGGAAGTAAAACGAGCGTCTCGGTCGGAAATAATAGAAGTTGGCACCCCGTGCCTGGAGACTACTTCCTTTAAATAGATTTCTGCCAAGGTAGAAAACTTGTCCGTTTCCTTAATGGCCAAAAAGTGTGCAGACTTAGTCAATCGATCTACTATCACCCAAATAGTATCATTCCCGCGTTGTGATCTGGGTAGCCCTGTAACAAAATCCATGGAAATCTGTTCCCATTTCCATTTCGGGATTTCGGGTTGCTGTAGTAGGCCTGCTGGTTTCTGATACTCGATCTTGACTCTTGCGCAGGTCAAACATTTACCAACATAGGCTGCTATATGGGCTTTCATGCCAGGCCACCAGTAAGTTGTCTTCAAGTCGTGGTACATCTTATCTGAACCAGGATGTACTGAGTAACGGGACTTGTGGGCTTCGTCCATCACAAGCTCTCGTAGATCTCCGTAAAGTGGGACCCAAATGCGCCCTGCCACATAGTAGGCGCCGTCTTCTTTTTGCTCTAACTGTTGTCTTGATCCTCGCAGGGACTCAGCCCTGATGTTTTCCGGTTTCAAAGCTTCAATCTGAGCATTTCGGATCTGGGTAGGGAGACTAGACTGGATAGTAAGTTGTAATGCTCGCACGCGCCGTGGTATAGTGTCCTTTCGGCTGAGGGCGTCTGCCACAACATTGGCCTTGCCCGGATGGTACTTGATGGCGCATTCATAATCATTCAGAAGTTCAACCCATCGACGTTGTCGCATGTTTAACTCCTTCTGCTTAAAGATATGCTCGAGACTCCTGTGATCGGTGTAAATGGTGCACTTGGTACCGTACAGGTAATGTCTCCATATCTTAAGCGCAAATATCACCGCTCCCAGTTCCAAGTCGTGTGTTGTGTAATTCCTTTCATGTGTCTTAAGTTGTCGAGAGGCGTAAGCAATAACTTTCTCGCGTTGCATCAACACGCAACCGAGTCCATGAATAGACGCATCGCAGTAGACCACAAAGTCGTCAGTGCCTTCAGGTAACGAGAGAATAGGAGCACTGCAGAGGTTATCCTTAAGCCTCTGAAAAGCAGATTCCTGTGCTTCATTCCACTTGTAGGTGACGCCTTTCTGAGTGAGTGTAGTGAGGGGTTGTGCAATCTTTGAGAATCCCTGAATGAATCTGCGGTAGTAACCTGCCAATCCCAAGAATTGGCGAACTTCAGTCGGAGTCTTAGGGGTAGGCCAATTCTTTATAGAGTCGATCTTAGCTGGGTCGACGTGGATTCCATCCTTGTTAACCACGTGCCCAAGGAAATGGACCTCTCGAAGCCAGAAGTCGCATTTCGAGAACTTGGCATACAGTTGCTCGTTGCGAAGGAGTTCGAGGATAAGGCGCAGGTGCTGTTCATGCTCTTCCTGACTTTTCGAGTAGATCAAGATGTCGTCTATAAACACAATCACGAACTTGTCGAGGTAGGGTTTGCATACCCGGTTCATGAGATCCATGAACACTGCAGGGGCGTTGGTCATTCCAAAGGGCATAACGAGGAATTCATAATGACCATAACGAGTTCTGAATGCAGTCTTGGAAATATCTTCATTACGGACCCTTAACTGATGGTAGCCTGATCGCAGGTCAATCTTGGAATAGTAGCTTGATCCTTGCAACTGATCAAACAAATCGTCGATTCGCGGGAGAGGGTAACGATTCTTGATGGTAACCTTGTTCAGTTCACGATAATCAATGCACATTCGGAACGTGCCATCCTTCTTCTTAACAAAGAGTACCGGTGCTCCCCAGGGTGATGAACTAGGACGGATAAACCCTTTATCCAATAGTTCCTGTAGTTGTGTCGAGAGTTCCTTCAATTCTGCGGGGGCTAGTCGATAAGGTGCACGAGCTATAGGCGCTGCTCCGGGAGCTAGCTCGATTTGGAATTCGACCTGACGATGGGGAGGGAGTCCAGGTAATTCCTCAGGAAATACCTCGGGGTAGTCACGCACTACTGGAAAGTCTTCAATCCTCTTTTCCTTTTCCTGCGCGTTGGTAACAAGTGCTAAGATAGCGGTGTGCCCTTTTCGTAAACACTTCTGGGCCTTCAAGAAAGAAATAACGCCGGAGATTTCTCCACTTTTGCCACCTTGTACAATGAGGGATTTGCCAGAACGGCGAGGAATACGAACTGCCTTCTCCTGACAGAGGATCTCAGCGCGATGCTTGGATAACCAATCCATACCAATAACGACGTCGAAGCTTCCAAGAGTAACAGGGAAAAGATCGATACTAAATGTCTGACCAGACAACTCTAGTTTGCAACCCTTGACAACGTGTGAGGCCTCGATGTTTCTACCATTAGCTAACTCGACGGTATGAGGAGAACTTAGTAACGAAAGCGGATGCTTAAGCTTCTTACTAATACGTAGGGATACATAACTAGCATCGGCACCGGAATCAAATAACACAGAAACATAACGGTCATCGAGTAGGAACTTACCAGCCACGACATTGGGGTCATTCCTTGCTTCTCCAGCTCCAATCACAAAAGCTCTTCCTCTAGCACCATTCCCAGCATTGTTGTTCTGATTGTTGTTCCCAGCTCCCTGATTATTGTTGCGGTTCAGATTCAGTTCAGGACAATCCTTCTTAAAGTGCCCCTCAGCTCCACATTTAAAACATGCCCTGTTGTTTCCCTGCTGCTGTTGCTGTTGGGGTTGTTGCTGATTCTGTCTTGCTGGGAACTGGCTTCTACAATCCTTGGCTTCGTGCCCCATCTTGTGGCATCGCTGACACTGGCCCTTGTTACATGCCCCATTGTGGTGCTTGTTACACTTGTTGCACTTAGGGTAGCTTCCCCGGTAGCCACCCTGTTGCTGAGTGCCTTTGTTGCTTTCAGTTTTCCTTTGTTGTGCTGGGGCCTGAGTGGGGTTAGCATCCTTGCTTTGACTTCCTTCCCACTTACGCTTGCTGTCACTAGAAGTTCCGACAGTGGCACTGATCCTTTTGGGCAACCTGCCCTCCTCTACAGCCTGATCAGTAAGTTTGTGAGCAAGTCGAACGATCGGCTGAATGGTAGTGTGGTTAGCTGAAGTGACATGGCTTCGAATTTCTGGAGCCAAACCCTTGATGTACAGTTCAATCCTTCGGTACATTGGTCGTGACATGTTCGGGCAGAGAGCAGCATAGTCATTAGACAGCTTGGTGTAGGTTTCAATCTCTGACCCAACCATTTTGAGCTCATAGTACTCATTCTCAAGCTTGTGGATGTCATCCCGGTGACAGTATTCATCCTTAATCATATCCTTGAAATCCTCCCACGCAGTAGCATTTGCAGTTTCCAATCCAAACATCTGAATCTGTGCCTTCCACCAAGAAAGCGCACTCCCTTCAAGCGTAGCAGTAGCAAACTTCACCCAGTTCGCAGGGGGACACTCGCAAACAGCAAAAACAGCTTCAATTTTCTCAATCCAATGCAGAAGACCTATGGCACCCTCAGTGCCGTTGAAAGGGAGAGGCTTGCAATCCATGAAAGTTTTGAAAGTACACACTGGTGGTTGCGCAGGTGCATGCTGACCTGTTCGTGAGAAGCGAAGCGTATAGGTTTAGAGGCGAAAAGTCGATGTGGCGGTAGGATCTATACATCCTAAAACAACGAGCTTACCTATAGGGTGAGCTGCGAAAGCTGCAGCCACGGTGTTGAGCAGGTTAGTGAACTGAGCCTGTGTCATGTTAATGTTTCCTCTTCCGCGTCCACTCATTGTCTTCATAACCAGAAAACACAGTATGAGTGTGATGTCGTAGTGTAGCGAGAATGGGATAGAAGAGAGAGGTGTATCTATCTAATTTAGGCACACTAATACGTATAGCATAACAGGAAACATAAAGTAAGCAACAAGTAAACACTGGTCCGAGCTATGAGGTCAAAAGTGTTGAGCCTTGCACTTGGAGTGTAGTGTCGTCACGAGTCACAGGTTATAGTCTGGTTTTCTCCAAAAAGATTTTTCCCTTTTTAAAACCAAGTTCACTATAACCAATGGCTCTGATACCAATCTGTCACACCCCCAAAATCCACCCGCGGATAACACCCGCTTCGAGGGCGTGACTGACCAGGATCCAGCCACCAATTATACCGAGTACTTAAGTTGATAACAAAAGTAATACTTACTATTCATAAGCTTAGTAAATATTAAGTTCGGAGTTTAAAGTTTTAAGTTCCAAAATAGCAACAAATGGCGGAAGCATAAGTACGGTAGTTTAAAACAAAGTTCATGATTCAAAATAAGGTAACACCCAACACAAGGGTGAACAGACACTACACGTTCCCAAGCTGCAAGCTCCTTCGTCACTGGTTACCTGCAAAGCATGCAGTAAGGGGGTCAACAATAATGCTGAGTGAGTCCACTAGTTGTCCAGTTTTAATTACCAAAAACTTTGTTTCACCGGTTAATTTATCCGTTTATACATGCCCTGGGGAGCTACCCCAAAAGTTAGCGACTAAACTGTTTTTTTCCAATACCGAACACTAGGTAACCGTTGCGTATCCGCAGGATGCCCCGATGTCAATGTTCTATCATCATTGACGGATTTCTGAGTACATTAGTTCACGACCGTCCCAAACCAGGGCACGGTGTGAGGCTGGTAAACACCTAAATAGCGCTATCAACTAATAACCCGCTCGCCTGAACCCGGCGACTAATCGGTATTTGTAGTAGGGACTTGAGTGATAGAGTTTCGTTTAGTGCCGTTAGTTGCAATCCGTATAAACAGTAATTAACCAAAAGGTTTCCCAATACCCGGGAAGGAAAAGTAAGTTTTGTTCCCAATAACTAGGGAAGGTATGTAAATGGTATCCCCTTTTACCAGGGGATAGGGTTGTTAGTCTCGTGTCCCAAACCACCGGGACGCATGCTTTTAAGTTGTGAACTCACCTTGGGTTGCTCGGTAGGTTTAGGTTATTTGTCAATCACGTTGGTCACCACGTCCTAACATGGTTACCGGTATGGGTCAGGTTCGGTATACAAACATTCACGTAAAACACATACTGGCACGTAACAAGCATATAGGTAAACAGTCATGGGGTTATTGGGCCGGCCCTAACAGTAACACAGTCAAACAGAACACAGCATCACAAAGTCCATTTTAACAGATAGTCCAACACAGTATGGCCCAATAACTAAAATGAACAGCCCACTCGCAACCAGCTGGTCTCGAGTCGCAACCAGGTGGTTTCGGCTTGTCACGCTGTGGTTGCGAGTCGCAACCGTGGTCTCGAGTTATCACGTTTTGGTTGCGAGTCGCAACGGCGTGGTCTCGAGTCGCAATCTCGTGGTTTCGACTTGTCATGCTTTGGTTGCGAGTCGCAACCGTGTGGTTTCGAGTCGGAATGCTGTGATTGCGAGTCGTAATGTCGTCGTTGCGAGTCGTAATCTGTCACTTTCATGTACACGTGATGATGCAGATATGACAGTCCAAATTGTACACATAAACTCAGACCCAGATTAGGAAACTACCAATAAGATTTCTACAAACACTTTTCCTCATTTGACCATTAAACCATATAGATCAAACTTTGCCATTTTAAATCTTCAAACCATCTTCAACTAGTTCATCAAGTTCATAGTTTCTAGGGTTTTCACCTTAACAAAATCATACATTTACTTGCACCAAAACTCACATATTACAACAAGATTGTTATTGCAAGAACAAAGAACATACAATATATATATATATATATCCGAAACTTATGTTTAACAACATCATCTTAGCAAGAACTTTAAAGCATAGTATAGTTGGCCATGAACACTTGTAAACTACCACTATCAAGTCATTTTCAAACATGTCATCATATATATTCAATCTTTACAAAACAACCTAAAGATCATGCATAAAATTACTAACAAAACATTTTTCTAGTTTATTAATCACACATAATTTCTATGCACAAAAGATAACACAAAAGGTAGTACTAACCGGTTATGAAAGGAGGAGCCGAAAACAAAGAAAAGAGAACCGAGAAGATGGTATGTCCGAGTGATAGTCTTGACCGAGTTTCTTGTCCGGGATCTTTGCTTGAACCGAAAAGAGAAGGAGAGAAGTGGTGTTTGTAGAGGGTTTCTAGTGAGAGAGTTCAAGGAGGGTTTGTGTGTGTAAAATGAAAGAAGTGGGGGAAAATGAAAGAAGTGGGGGAAAGGTGGGAATTTATACAAGGGGTTTTCGGGTTGGGCTTGGGGTTTCGGCCCAAACCGGTTACGGCCCAAAGGCCACTCGAAACCAAGAGGCCCACTCGCAACCGCCCGGTTGCGAGTCATGGTCTCGGGTCGTGGTTTCGGCTCTCATATAAATATATACACAATACATACATACATCACATATCATGCAAAAATCACGTTTCCATTTAATAATATTTATATACACACGAAATATTACAAGGTGATCGTTCGGAAAAACCTCGAGTGTCACATTATCCCCAAGTTTTAAGAACTTTCGTCCCGAAAGTTGAAGCAGCCACTGCCAAGCTAGCGTGTTTCAACGGGGTGTCACAGTGACAGTTGGGATGAGTTTGCTATGGTGTGATAGCCGATTGTACCCAGCCTTCCAGAGGTTTGAAAACGGTAAGTGCCGGTTTGCTGCTAACAAACTGTGATGACTTTACAATAGCAACCTGTTAATACCAACTTTCTGAGCCTATTAAAGAAATATTTTCAATACGTTTTAACTATTTATCCTTTGTTTTTAATTTTTAAGTGTAGGCTAGTTTGTTTCTAATATGATAGGTTAAAAATATGTCAAACACCAATGACCAGATACGTGTTCTTGAGCGTCTTGTAGATATTCTTGAAGATTTGATAGATTTCGATCGTTTGGTATCAGAAAAGTTAAATGCACTAATAGAGCGTGTTATGAGGGTAAGCGAACAATAGGTTGAACTTCAATTTGCAGTTGATGCGCTTTTTGTGTGTCATGTTTAGCTTAAAACTGTTAATAAGAACTGATATGTTTAGTTGTTAAAATAGTTTTTACAATAATTGTAAATTTTGTAATATTTTAAAATCAATGTTATAATGTATATTGTATGTAGTTGTAGTAATGCACAAATCTATGACAAAAGTTTCTCCCCACCAATTGTCTTTGAAGTCTGCACATGCACAAAGTTATTCCTGCCAGCTTTCTCCCCTCCAACATTTTTTGTACTCACGTCCTCTTGATCTATGACCGACCCAGAGGCCTCACCTCTAAATATCACACCATGGGGAGGAGTTAGAAGCTTTCCAGAGGAAGCCACTATTCCTCGCTAAAAAGGATCATAAACTCCTCCACCGCAGGAGTCACAACCTTACAAGGTGGTGGATTTAGAGGTGGCGCACCTGTTGCGACTAGCAAAGGTTTGTGTACTTCTGCCTCACTTGGTGTAACACCCCGAAAACAGGTTTGGTAATGAAACCACGTTAATATTTATGAACGGGTAAAATACCGTTAGTGGTAAAAAATTAACCCAGTAAATATTAGGGTTCAAATAATTAAACCTAATATTAAATAAAAAGAGAATAAAAGTTTTGAAAAAAAACAAAGCTTATGACAGGCCGACTTAGCGGGACTTAAATAAGTGAAACACCCCAAAAATATAAATCTATATATATATATATATATATATATTGAAATTGTGAAGAATTAAATAAACGAGAACAAACTAACCAGGATTAGATAACCCAGGTGGTTACGGGTCTTGTGATATCAAATAAATGGATGGAAACTCCTAAATTATAAATAAAACAATAATTGAGGGACCTAAGTTGTAAAGTGGGAAAACTTGAAAGATTAAAACAAAAATAAACTCCACCAAACACACACTTAGGTGCGTTTGGTCGATCAAAAAAACGCAGGGAGCGAACAGGAGCTCCTCACAGACCCTAGCTCTCACTAAATTGATCAATTGAAGGCTCTAATCTGGTCTAAACCGATTTTCAAGCATGAATTAGTGATCACCTTATTGAGGGGATCATAAGGTATGCAAAATCTTGATGTTTTGGTTCATCTTGAATTTTAGGTTAATTGTGAAAAAATGAAATTTAGCTTGATTATGTGTTGTATAGATGAAATTAGAAGTGATATGATGTCTAGGGATAAACCCTAGATGATTTCTTGTTAAAATCTTGCATGATACTTGTGGGGTTTATAATCACCATTGTAGGTGATTAATGGGTTTGTAGAAACTTGATAAACACTAGGATTTTGATAGTTATTCTCGTGTAATTTGAGTTCCATGAAGTAAATTCAAATTTGTTGATGCTAAATTCGTGCATGTGATGTTTTTAGGGTTTTGATTGCTAAAAATAGTGTTATAATGTCATAAACATGTTTTAATTGAAAGCTGAATTCAAACAACTTCTGATCAGAATTTACAGTCGACTTGTATTGGCTGTAACGTGGACAAAACATGACAAAAACATATGTTTCTTGAGTCTAATATGTAATTCTAGGAAATATCTTTAAAACCACACTAGAATTGCATTTTTTTCAACGAAAATTGAATGTTTGAATTTTTCGGTATCGAAGGTTCAGACTGCGTTTTCTGACAGAATTTGCAGCCCATTAAGAATGTCATAACTCAATTTAAGAATTGGATTATGATCTCAAATTTTTACTGCAGGTAGCTTAAGGTAATTCCAAAAATCTCCAACTGAAATTTCGTCAATCGGATAAACGAGGAATTTTAAATGAATTTTTTCGTAAGCTGCAGTCTGAAGTGACGAATTTGATTGCAGCTTAGTAAATGAATTTTTACGAATTTTTGGTAAGGAGTTAGATCTTGAAATTTTAACACAAGGCCTAACCCTCCGACAGGTACATAACATAAAACAATCATAATTTTTGAAGACTTGTAAACTGGTTAAACATGTCACCAAAACAGCCTATTTTCAGTGATGTGAACTTGCCTAATTAATGTTAAAGCTTGGCTAAACAACTAGTTATGAAACTTGATTATAATATGTATTCGGATGAATTCTAAATAGTATGATGAAACTGGTCTCGCTTATAAAAGGGAAACCTTGGTTCTTGCGAAAATGAATAAAGAAACTAGTCACGATAACCGTTTGAACTAGTTAAAGAAATTAGAAGTATAATGAATTTGATGAGAAAACTATTTAAAACGGTAGTGTAAGAATAATGCCTATCGGATATTTGACAAATTGCTTAAATGAATTGTTGAACTTGATTGGGTAGTTGCTCGTGTTATAGGCCGTTTGACTTTTAAAAGTCAAACTGACCAATAATGAAATCAATTGGTGATTTTGATATAAAGTCTATAAGGTGAGATAGTCTTGATAATAATGACTAATCTAATCACCTTGTGAATGATAAAAGGTAGGTTGACGCTCGAAAAGCTAGGTGGAAGCTTGGGTAGAAGCGGGTCAAACGGAACTAATACGCGTGGAAAAGCATAATCGGAATTCAAGGTAAGTAAAGCTTACGCCCCTCCTATTATTTATAAAATGCTTATAGTGAGTATGGAATATATGAATAGTAGTATGTAAATGAAATGAGATGTTCCGACACGAAGCAATGCGGGTCGGAATAAGTGAGAATGACAAAAAACATAGATTATGGTAAAAGGGTAAATAAGGAAAACTAGATGTGAAATGATGAACAAATATAAATTATCGAAACACTATGTTTTGGTGTAAACCGTGGTGGATAAAATAGTAAAGTAGTAATCCGGGTATGGATTAACGAATAAATAAAGGGTTTAGAAGGGACACCACATGGCGAAAGTCTTAACGGGTCAAATAAAATAAGAAAATGATTTTTTTCAAATGAGACATAATCATGGGAAAATCCGGAATAGGTTAAAGGATGAAACGGTAATTAAATACCATCTCATAATGATAATTTGTCATTTCGACTAAACGGGTCAAATGGTGTTGTTAACACCATTTGATAATAATGTTTGATGATCGCTTGTTGAGTTTAGTGATCACAGGAATTAGCACATGGTACGCGTTGCTATTAACTAGAAATTAATAGCGAAAGGTATTTAAACGAGTCAATCCTATGTCCCGAGCCAGGTACGCATTTTTAGAATTATAGTTAAAATGATATTTTGGTCAAAAGTGTTAAAAAGGGATTTCAAGCTGAGAGCCTGAAATCTGAATTTTTGAACTAGTTGAATATCAGGTTTTAACTCCATAAGATGGAGAATTAAATTACGATCGCGTGAGAAAAAGAATCACGCAAATCGGATAAGTAGAACAAAAGTTATGCACGAATTTGTGAATTATAAGTTTGAGTTTTTGAGCTGGGAATCTGCAGTTCAGCAACAAACAATTCTGGACAGAGCAGGGCATCGCGCCACGCGACGGAAAAAGCAACGAGCCGTCGCGCGACGCGACGGGTTCCTAAAATTCCAAAAAAATGTTTATTTTAATATTATATGCATTTCAAACCCGTTTAAATACGTTTTAAGCTACGTATGACTAATCTAACTCATGTTTTATGAGTTGTAGTTAAATTCCTAGTACCGGAGGACGATCAAGCTCAATGAAGAACCGAACATGATCAAGAAACAAGCTTCCGCACGACGTTTCGTTGTTACTTTTAAATGACGAAGTTAATTACAACATGTTGTAAACTTTTAAATTGTAAAAGGTTTTAATAAACCCGTATTTCCGATGTATATGTAAACTTAATTACATGATCCTTTTTGCAAACTATACGTTAAACCTTGATTTAATTTAAAGGGTGTTACTAGTTGGTAATCAGAGCTCATGGTTAAAGAGTAAATTGTGTTCGGTTCGAGGCTTGATCGCAAATCCGGTAAGTACAAGTATGTTAATGGTTTAGAATGATTAAAGTGTTGAGATCAACACATAGGATTATCGCGTAATACACGTTACACCAATCAAATCGATAAATGATTGATATAGTTAACGAAATTACGTGTGTTGACACATATAGTAAAAAGCCTTGTATTACAATACGTGTGTTTATTAATGTCGAAATTATGAACTTTTGTAAATGTTTAGTTGAAGGACGCTCGCATCTGAAGATGACGAGAGTTGAACGAATTGTGGATATGACGGTGGAACGGTCCGAGGTATGACAAGCAGAGCATACTTATTGAGGAACTAAATCGCGTGACGATCGTGAACAAAGTTAGCGGAAGAGAAGCCCGTTAGGGCAAGCATTACCAGGTGCACGCTTTTAAATTTAATCGCACAAGTAGTAATATGCAACAAACACGTAGGGGATAACGGTTGCATATATCTGATAAAACCTGAATAGGATATCTATTCAGGATGATGTTTCTAAGAGAAGTTTAATAGAAACATGTGTTATTCACGATGATGAATAACAAAGAAATAATAGGATTAGTTCATATGGAAACTTGGACGGGGGGTAATTATCCAAGTGGAAAACTCTCAATATAATGCTATTGAGAAAAGTAGCGATCACATTAACGAATGTGATTATATAATAGTCCGATAGAAAAGAAAAACATTTTATATGTTCAAATGTAAAACTAGTAAAACTAATGATTGTTGTTTTGCAATTTAATAAAGTTTTACTAAATGAAATCAGAGATATAAAATAAATAAAGGCATTACTTACATAGGGTGTGATGTGAAAGCTATAAAAAGGTCATGTGTATCATGTGCTGATCGCTTATTTTGGCCAAGTAAGTAGTGGCATATGATACCATGAACTTCTTGTAGCGGACACATTTACGTCCGATGTAGTAAGGGCGGGGTGAATGGGACTAGCTTAAATGGTACCCAAATGAAGCAAATAAATAAAATGTTTGATAGTAAACGTAAACGCAAGTCGGACGACGGAAGCGTATTACGTAAGAATGACGAGCCCGAGAGAAGGGACAAAGAGTTAAGTAAATGAAAATACAAACCAACTAATGAGAATGCTAAGGCATAGAGATAAAAGTTTGAATGTCACGAGTGATGAAATTCACACGGACAAGTCAAATGAATTAAATAAAGAATAAATGACTTGAATGAATAAAAGCGATTGATTTCGCTAAGACGACCGAATAAGTCAAAACGAAATTTTAATGCATACCGGAAGGGTGGCAAAAATAGTGACTCCGGTAAAGATACTCGATGGATGGGTAGGGTTGTGAGTGAACGCGTAAACCAAGGGACGGGAATGCGAATTGGAAGTCAGAAGACTCGGAATAAGAGTTATGACTAAAAGATGACAAGATTTTTGCAAACATAAATTTTGAAAATTACGTTCAACTATTTCAAAATTGGACGGGTTGAATAAAGAACGAAGTTTGACACTCATAAGTGATGAAAGTTCACCAAAATGAGTCAAACAAGTTAATTAAGGAATAACACTTGAAATAGTAAGGAAAACGCAAACTAGCGAAACAAAAATGTTAAAAACATTAAGATAAAGAACCCGGGTAACGGGTCGTAAAGAAGTATAGGTAAGAACCGGGTAACGGTAAGCGTAGGACAAACCGACACATAAATGACGTTAGATGTCATAAAATCGGAAAGATAATTCGAATGAAAACAAGTGTAGCCTCAGACTACGGTCAAGGTCAAATGAAATCCAAAAAGCAAAAGTAAATGATTCTTAACATAAAAAGGGTACCTTGACACCATAAATAAATAAATATATATATATATATATATATATATACAGTTAAGTAAAGACACGAATAAAAGATGATCTACGGGATCATCATAACCTACGAGATTATAATTAGTGTTAAAGTCTACAGGACCAAAAAGACCTTCGGGTCACAAATAGAAACAAACGAATTGCAGGGGTCTCACCTTAAAGGGGTAAAAAGGTGAAAATCTAAATAAATAGCCTACGAGGCTAAGTGAAAGAACCTACGGGACATATGGGTCAAGCGTGGGAATTCGTTATAAATTCCCCGCATTAAATAATAACTAAAAGGAATAGATCCTCGGAAGTAACATTCCTAGAAATGAGGGAAGACGTAAGACAAAGAGGAAACGTAAACTAAAAAAATTTAGTTTTAGTCAAAAGCAACGTTTTAACAAAACATAAGTGGTATGAGGTGAATTAGAAAATCTTAAACACACATGAGGCCAGAGATGGCAAAATAGTATACCCGGGTGACGGGTATGAAGTGACGGCGACTGATTAGTCTAGTCGGTAAAACTATTCGAAGTCAAGATAGTGTCATGACAAATACCAAACGCTTGTTAATATAAGACAAGCGCGGGATAAAACATGTTAACAAGACTAACGCGAATAAGTGGTCAAGTGACAACTCAGTCAATAAAGATAAAGGATAAAAGCTAAAAAAAATAACGGCCCGCGAGGCCTTACACATGAAAGACGTACGCGACAATATAAATTAAAACGTTAGATCGAAAGGAACGAATGAATATCTTGAAAACAAAACTAAGTTCGTTTAGTCTAAATTAAAAGAAATACGTAAATAAGGTTTCGGGGACGAAACCTATTTAAGGGGGGTAGACTTGTAACACCCCGAAAACAGGTTTGGTAATCAAACCACGTTAATATTTATGAACGGGTAAAATACCGTTAGTGGTAAAAAATTAACCCGGTAAATGTTAGGATTCAAATAATTAAACCTAATATTAAATAAAAAGAGAATAAAAGTTTTGAAAAAACAAAGCTTATAACAGGCCAACTTAGCGGGACTTAAATAAGTGAAACACCTTAAAAATATAACACTATATATATATATATATATTGAAATTGTAAAGCATTAAATAAACGAGAACAAACTAACCAGGATTAGATAACCCAGTTGGTTACGGGTCTTGTGATATCAAATAAATGGATGGAAACTCCTAAATTATAAATAAAACAATAATTGAGGGACCCAAGTTGTAAAGTGGGGAAACTTGCAAGATTAAAACAAAAATATACTCCACCAAACACAAACTTAGGTGTGTTTGGTTGATCAAAAAAACGCAGGGAGCGAACAGGAGCTCCTCACAAACCCTAGCTCTCACTAAATTGATCAATTGAATGCTCTAATCTGGTCTAAATCGATTTTCAAGCACGAATTAGTGATCACCTTGTTGAGGGGATCATAAGGTATGCAAAATCTTGATGTTTTGATTCATCTTGAATTTTAGGTTAATTGTGAAAAAACGAAATTTAGCTTGATTATGTGTTGTATAGATGAAATTAGAAGTGATATGATGTCTAGGGATAAACCCTAGATGATTTCTTGTTAAAATATTGCATGATACTTGTGGGGTTTATAATCACCATTGTAGGTGATTAATGGGTTTGTAGAAACTTAGATAAACACTAGGATTTTGATAGTTATTCTCGTGTAATTTGAGTTCCATGAAGTAAATTTAAATTTGTTGATGCTAAATTCGTGCATGTGATGTTTTTTAGGGTTTTGATTGCTAAAAATAGTGTTATAATGTCATAAACATGTTTTAATTGAAAGCTGAATTCAAACAGCTTCTGATCAGAATTTACAGCCGACTTGTATTGGCTGTAACGTGGACAAAACGTGAAAAAACATGTGTTTTTTGAGTCTAAAATGTAAATCTAGGAAATATCTTTAAAACCCCACTGGAATTGCATTTTTTTGACGAAAATTGAATGTTTTATGAATTTTTTGGTATCGAAGGTTCAGGCTGCGTTTTCTGGTAGAATTTGCAGCCCATTACGAATGTCATAACTCAATTTAAGAATTGGATTATGATCTCAAATTTTTAGTGTAGGTAGCCTCGGGTAATTCCAAAAATCTCCAACTGGAATTTCGTCAATCGGATAAACGAGGAATTTTAAATGAATTTTTTCGTAAGCTGGAGTCAGAAGTGACGAATCTGATTGCAGCTTAGTAAATGAATTTTTACGAATTTTTGGTAAGGAGTTAGATCTTGAAATTTTAACACAAGGTCTACCCCTCCGAGGGGTACATCACATAAAACAATCATAATTTTTGAAGACTTGTAAACCGGTTAAACAGGTCACCAAAAACAGCCTATTTTCAGTGATATGAACCTGCCTAATTAATGTTAAAGCTTGGCTAAACAACTAGTTATGAAACTTGATTATAATAGGTATTCGGATGAATGCTAAATAGTATGATGAAACGGGTCTCGCTTATAAAAGGGAACCCTTGGTTCTTGCGAAAATGAATAAAGAAACTAGCCACGATAATCGTTTGAACTAGTTAAAGTAATTAGAAGTATAATGAATTTGATGAGAAAACTAGTTAAAATGGTAGTGTAAGAATAATGCCTATCGGATATTTGACAAATTGCTTAAATGAATTGTTGAACTTGATTGGGTAGTTGCTCGTGTTATAGGCCGTTTGACTTTTAAAAGTCAAACTGACCAATAATGAAATCAATTGGTGATTTTGATATAAAGTCCATAAGGTGAGATAGTCTTGATAATAATGACTAATCTAATCATCTTGCGAATGATAAAAGGTAGGTTGACGCTCGAAAAGCTAGGTGGAAGCTTGGGTAGAAGCGGGTCAAACGGAACTAATACGCGTGGAAAAGCATAATCGGAATTCAAGGTTAGTAAAGCTTACGCCCCTCCTATTATTTACAAAATGCTTATAATAAGTATGGAATATATGAATAGTAGTATGTAAATGAAATGAGATGTTCAGGCACGAAACAATGCGGGTCGGAACGAGTGAGAATGACAAAAAACATAGATTATGGTAAAAGGGTAAATAAGGAAAACTAGATGTGAAATGATAAACAAATATAAATTATCGAAACACTATGTTTTGGTGTAAACCGTGGTGGATAAAATAGTAAAGTAGTAATGCGGGTATGGATTAACGAATAAATAAAGGGTTTAGAAGGGACACCACATGGCGAAAGTCTTAACGGGTCAAATAAAATAAGAAAATGATTTTCTCAAATGAGACATAATCATGGGAAAAGCCGGAATAGGTTAAAGGATGAAACGGTAATTAAATACCATCTCATAATGATAATTTGTCATTTCGACTAAACGGGTCAAACGGTGTTGTTAACACCATTTGATAATAATGTTTGATGATCGCTTGTTGAGTTTAGTGATCACAGGAATTAGCACATGGTACGCGTTGCTATTAACTAGAAATTAATAGCGAAAGGTATTTAAACGAGTCAATCCTATGTCACGAGCCAGGTATGCATTTTTAGAATTATAGTTAAAATGATATTTTGGTCAAAAGTGTTAAAAAGGGATTTCAAGCTGAGAGCCTGAAATCTGAATTTTTGAACTAGTTGAATATCAGGTTTTAACTGCATAAGATGGAGAATTAAATTACGATCGCGTGAGAAAAAGAATCACGCGAATCGGATAAGTAGAACAAAAGTTATGCACGTTTTTGTGAATTATAAGTTTGAGTTTTTGAGCTGGGAATCTGCAGTTCAGCAACAAACAATTCTGGACAAAGCAGGGCGTCGCGCCACGCGACGGCAAAAGCAAGGAGCCGTTGCGCGACGCGACAGGTTCCTAAAATTCAAAAAAAAATGTTTATTTTAATATTATATGTATTGCGAACCCGTTTAAATACGTTTTAAGCTACGTATGACTAATCTAACTCATGTTTTATGAGTTGTAGGTAAATTTCTAGTACCGGAGGACGATCAAGCTCAATGAAGAACCGAACACGATCAAGAAACAAGCTTTCGCACGACGTTTCGTTGTTACTTTTAAATGACAAACTTAATTACAATATGTTGTAAACTTTTCAATTGTAAAAGGTTTTAATAAACCCGTATTTCCGATGTATATGCAAACTTAATTACATGATCCTTTTTGCAAACTATACGTTAAACCTTGATTTAATTTAAAGGGTGTTACACTTGGAAACATGAACTGATCCGCAATTTGTTCCAACCAGAGTTTTTCTTTATCTCTAATCCCCCTCAAGCTCATCCCATCGGGCGAATTCTCCAAAAGAATGTTATACACCGCCTTGTTGGATTAAACCCTAGTGGACACACTTATGACGTGGCAACGTGACTGGCAGTACCTGAGTGGAAGCGTACGAGTTGTACCTGACCCAATTGGACCTAGACCCTATATACAGAAAGAAATGTCGAACTAAACCCTAAGTTACGAACTCAGTAATAAGAACGCGAAAAAAGTGATGTAACAAGGAGGAAGATTCAAGAGAAGATCAACAAGAAGATGATTCAAGGAAGAATAGCATACATGAGGTCGAGATATCAATTCTTACTGAGTTAGACCCTTCATATTTTCATTTTCTTTTAGATCTGATCACGTATTCAATGAATTCTTGTGATTTATTTCCGTGAGTAGCTAACCACGCTCTCTTGCTGGTTAGGGTAGGATGAATCTTAATATTATGTGAAGCTTGGATGATTTTGTTATGAAAGTATGTTTTTAGTAAGATTTGCTAATGAACTTGTGATTTTGTAATCTATATTATGTGTATTGATCATTGAATGAGTTTATGTGGATGATTTAGATCTTTCTATGAAGTTGTGCATTGCTAGATCTGTTTTTCTATCTTTAGGCTATAAATCAATCGTTAGTCTAGGGCTGGAAACTTAGTAGGTAAAGGACAAACTTGTTTAAGGGTTGGTAAGTCACACGGGTCACATGTTGGAAGAATCTTGTTAAAAAGGTTTCAAAGTTAGTTTGGGTTTGCTTTAAATTGAGTAGCATAAATAGCAATTTGCTCGGTTCGTGAATTTATGTTGCTAGAAGAATATAAGAAACTTTAAGATGACAAGGGATCAATAAATGACTTAATTACTTTGAACCGGATAGTTAGATGTATCTATAGCTTGGTTAATCGGGGACATGGGGTCAAGAGTGGGCTCTGGATTTTTAACACTACACCCTCATCAATGATGAGCTTTTCATAAAAACTATAATCAAACAACTTTGCAAAAGGATTAAGATGATTCTGATCCTAATTGGTTATCTTTCTTACATCTGTTTTCATACACTTCAAAATAGTAGTTTTGGTTACTATTTCTCAATCATAAAAGTTATATAGGTTAAATATTACGAAAGAGGATAGATTAATAAATTGTGTATCATAGAATTGATACTTGGTACCTTAGCTACACTATATTATGATAAGTAGGCTTGCTTAGAACGTGTATAGATGTTAGATAGTAGTTGGGTTATTACCTTATAACTAGTATGTCTTTGTGTGCAATTTATGTGTTACTTTCTAAGCACGTCAGCGTGATACTACACAACATGATCTTAAAGGACGATAGAAATGCATTCTCACCGGTTCACATCCCGGATTCTGTCATCCTACACGGTATGGGGCGTGATTGCCCTCCACTTCAACAATTTTTTTTATCAATAACGCCCCCACACCATACCATAGGTACTATTGGGTGGGTGCTGTTAAAGGCTAGCCATTGCAATAACAAGCATTTGCGATGTGTGTTGTGTGTGTGTGAGTTATGAAAGGTAGGGGCGCCATTGGTGAGAGTAGGAAAAGAGAGGGCTCCATCTCATACTATGCTAGCTATTGAGAAAAAACAATAAAGCCTTCTCATTGACATGGCATATTCGTAATGCATACGTGTCATAATAGAGTCCCTAGGAGACTCCAACCATACCCTCCAACCGAACTAATAATAAAATCAAATTCTATAAAATCTTACCCTTTAAAAATTTGTTTTTATCTTTTTCTTTATAACTTGTTAATGTCATCATTTTTGGATTATTCTTTTGAATATGTAGGTCAAACTCAGCTAAAAAAAACTAATTGACTAACACATAAATGGTTTGAACCATCATTTTTAATAGAATTAAGTTTGCACTCAATATCCTCCCTTCCATAAATCAAAGACATAATCATCAACTCTTTTCATTATGGATTTACTTGCTTTAACAAGATATCAGAACACGCTGGATTTACCTGATAGCATTCACATTAAAGTCTCTATCTTCATCTATTTAGTTTAATAAAAAAACATATATTTCTCTAAATTATGTTTACTTTTCAGAAACCATCCATATCCAACTTTCAATCTGTATCTCTATCATACTCACAATCACTCATTTTATTATTTCTTTCTCTTTTCTACACACTCACAACAAAAATATAAAGGCTTGGATATGAACATTTAAATATAGAGGTTTACTTTAATATCTATACAACTTTCTCTACTATAGAGATTCTAATGTAGTGGTGTCTTTGTTGTTTCCTCTATTTTTTCTTCAGGGCCATCTCAACAATTTTGGTGGCCTAAAGCGAAGTAAAAACTAGAGGCCTTTTTCCCCAAAAAAATTGAGTAAACCGCAATTGCCGCCCAAATACAATACTCCATATGCAGTGCCGCTACAAACCAGCTATACATCAATAATATCCATCGCAACCCAGCCCAAATATCATATATAATTATTACTAAATTTTTTTTATAAGTTGGAGGCCCTGTTTATTAAGAGACCCAAAGCCCAAGCCTCAAAATACTTAGGATTAGGCCTGCCCTGTTTTTTTATATTATCTAAAATCTATTAAAATAGAGACTCCGGTGCAAATGCTCCACCAACATACCATAAACACCGGGCACATCTAACTACTATAATAAAAGAAACCAACTTTGGACACGTGTCATTCATTGAAGGTATCCTCAAATTTATATTTACTTAAATAAATAAATAATAAATTAATATTAAATCTTATCATACTTTAATAAAATATCATCCTCAAATCTAAATTGTTAATTAAATATATTTTTAAAACAAATACCTCTCTTATCCACTTATCTTATATTAAATATATAAATAATAAATTAATATTAAATGTTATCCTAATTATTTAAAAACATAACTTTTGAATTACTTGGTATACAAAATTATGTTTATTCAACTCGAGTAAAACGCGAGGTTTTTAAGGATATAATTTTTTTTATTATTTGGTAGATTTTTCAACCCGACTATACACGAGTTTTTTTAAAGATACGACGCTTTTAGTATTTAATATACAAAATTACATTTTTTTAGGATATAACTTTTTTATTATTTGGTAGATTTTTCAACCCGACTATACATGAGTTTTTTAAAGATACGACATTTTTAATATTTAATATACAAAAATACATTTATTTAATCTGTGTAATACACATGGTTTTTAAAGATATAACTCTTTTTTATAACTATTCAACACGTGTAATATACGAGGTTTTTAAGGATGTAATTTTTTATTATTTGGTAGATATATTCAACCCGATTATACACGGGTTTTTTTAAAGATACGACGTTTTTAGTATTTAGTATACAAAATTACATTTATTTAATCTGTGTAATACACATGGTTTTTAAAGATATAACCTTTTTATTATTTGATATATAAAATTACATTTATTTAACCCGTACAATATACAAGGTTCATAAAGATATAAGTTTTTATTATTTAATATATAAAATTACATTTATTCAACCCGTGTAATACACGGGGTTCTAACCTAGTAATATATATCACAAAATGAGTTAAAGTGTAACTTTAATATCATGTAAAATAATGACCACATGCATTAAGGATAACTGTTTATTATTTATTACATACATAATTATTTCATATATAAATTAGCAAGTTTTTTTCATCTGAGTTGTATCTTATGTTTGGAGATTTTTTAAAAAAAAAAAAAAAAAAAAAACCTTGATTTTTCACTTTCAATCTTAAAGTTTTTTCTTTTACATTTTAACTCATTTGAAATTTTTACTTTTAACTCAAACTTTTTCATCTTTTCTTTTGTAATTTAACACAACACTTTATTATTTATAACTTTGGTCCCGCATACTTTTTATCTTTCGCAAGTTTTTTTGTTTTATGTTTCGTTCTAAATTTTGCGAGTTAATATGTTGTAGCGTGCATTTGAGGTTCAACGTTTTTGCTCTATTTTTTTTCATATTTGACAGACCCGTCGCAACGCGTCCATTTTTTCTCTTTTGAAAACTTCCTCGCAACGGGCGGGTCCTAGATCGACTAAGTTATTATTTTGTACGTTTTACGTTTCTGGTTAATTTCTTCGCATTAAGACACTGTAACGGGTGTGCGTGGTTCAACGATTTTAGTCTCCTTTTCGTTCAGTGTAATTTTTACCATTTTATCTATTTTATTTTTACGATGTTGAGAGTCGATGTCGTTGTGGCATTGGTGCTACTTGGCATAGTTTTATGAACGTTTTTCACCTACTAAATTTTTTACTAATATTTTGTGTCGATTAGCCCTATACTTCCTTTACTTAAAAACTATTTTTACGTGCATATTTTATGTACGGGAATGTATAAATATGATTTGTTCTACATTCTGACGTAAACTTTTTTTATAGACGAGTCAGATCAAATATAATACGTTTTCGTTTAAAGAAACAATTTTTACGTGCATATTTTTATGTACATTTTGTTATAAATTCAAATTGTTCTACGTTTCGACGTAAACTTTTTTGGAAAATGATTCAGGTCAAATATAATATGTTTTCGTGTTTATTTTATGTATGTTTTGTAAAGTTTTTTTCGAACCGAGTGGAGTCAAATTATGGTTTCTTTTTCTCTCCTTTTTTTCCGAAAGCTCTAATTAATCGCTTTCGATTACACATGCATATTTTCTTTCATACCCGTTATGTTTTCTATGTATGAGTTGAGTCACATATAATACGTTATGATTGTTCGATATGGATTCCATTTACTTTACGTTTGATCCAATCACAATGCTTATACAGGTTACACTGAGTTGATACGTCGAAATGTATGTTTTCATATGATTAACGCATCATATAACGTTTGGACTAATCCATTCAATTACATACATATATTGAAAACTTATATACTATTCAACATATTATATTCTCCTTATTACAATTTGGAAGTCTACATAAATAGCAGCAACTCTACGGAGCTATCACAAACTTTTGGTTAATTGGTTCATTTTTCTGCTCTCAAATGTCACACTTTGAAATTTTTGGGTTGAAATATTCATTTTCTTGGACATTGAAAGAGAAACTTATATATTGTTTAAGTAGGGAAGAATTTACAAAACCCTATGAATTTTCACCGTTTGTATTAGTAAAACTTTTAACTTTTTCTTTAAAGTTAATTTTACAGATAGTCATTTGGTTTATTGAAAGTAACACCTTTAATCACTGATTTTTTGTTAAGGTTCTATCATTTCGATTTGTAATGTTTTCATTATGTGGACTTTAGTAGCTCAAATATTTTGAACATTATGTTATGATATTGTTGCACAGACATTTAGATTCCTCTGATAATTAGATTCCAACGATATAACAACACACTCTTTAACTTATATATCCTCTCTAATAGGTAAGAAGAAGAGCGGTGATGTCATCTCTAATAAGTAAGATGAAGGGCGGTGGTGAAGAGAAGACGGATGCATGCACCTCCGGTACCAGGGAGTGGTGTTGAACTGATGTTATCAGGGAAAACAAAGGAAAAGGAGAGTGTCACATAAATGGTCCACCCACTCCGCTAAGTTACATAGTTAGTCCTTTAAACGTAAAAAGATTGAAATACCCTTGAATTTAATAGAAACGTTAACAGAATTTGGCGTTAATACCCAAATTAGTTATAAATTGAAATCATAGAACCTTAACCTGTTAAAAAAAAATTAGTACCCAAAAATGTTGCTTTCAACTAGAAATTTCAGACTTTTGTGCAGATAAGTATCTTTACTCTTTGTGAATACTTATCACACAATATATCAAAAAAGAATATACAATACATTGTCTCATCTATTGACTTTATGAAAAATAACATGGCATAACACTAAAAAGGAATTAAATGCTTGATTGTTGTGTTGTAAGTTGAGGGTGGGCCTTCTTTGAAGAGGGAAAAGCAATCCAAAGTGTATAAGAGGTGGTGGTCTTGTCTTTCTTTGCTGTCCCTTTCTTTATTGAAATTGATATTATCTAATATCTCATGCGTGTCCAACTTGACAATAACGGCTATCTTAATTTGTCATTAACCCTAAACTTATATACCTATGGCAAAAATTACCTTTTGATTTCTATGCTTTAATGATTTTAACTACTTGTTCAAAATCAAAATGTTTAACTCTCTGAGTCCCTAGCCATTTATAACGGTTTGAATCCAATTTTGTTCATTTTATAATTGTTTGAGTCCAATTTTGTTAAAAAAATTGGGCTCAAAAGGTTAAAATTTGGACTCAAAAGAACTCAAATGGTTATAAAAAAAAGTGTCTAGGGACTCAGGGCGTTAAACATTTTGATTTTAGACTCAAATGGTTAAAACCGCTAGAACACAGAGACTCAAAAAGTAATTTACTCTAACTTTGTTTTCACATTTTGTTATCATATCATCAAAAGTGATATTCATATTGACGGATCTAACCCAAAAATTTAGTGGTATCCCAATTTTTTTTGGAGCAGATATATCCTTTGTATAAACTGGAAAAAGAAATTAATTTTTTTTACGTTACATAGACAGAGTTGAGGGTATTTTTACACTATAGAGACGGAGTTAAGGGATAGCATGTGTTACCCCTGCTTCTACACTACCTTCACCCCTGCTCATATTATAACTGAAACGTTTAACTGTGATGCCACAATAAAAATAGTTTACATTCGGTTTAACAACTCGACAGATGATAATTCATAGGTTAAACTATAAGAAAACAGTAAAGTTCTTAATAGAAAAATATTTTTCAGTTGGATACGTTACTCATATAACAAGTTATACATTTCATAACTGGATTATTTTATATTCATAATCTATGGGCGTCTTAATTGTATGAGAGTGATGTTAAACCAATGACACATCAATTTCAATGTCCATAAAAATGTAAGGATCAAATTTGGACAACAATGCTAATATTTTATTTGTCATAATTATTATTTTTCTAACTTATACACAATCAACTATGTAATTCAATAAAATAGACAATTTCTAGTTCTCTCAAATATGTTTTTAAAAGTAGACAATGTATCTTTATAGGATTTACCAACAGATATATGTTAAATTTGTTGAGATTACTTCCAAGTTGCTTAGAAAGAATAGTTAAAGACATTTTATAATTTTTGATAAATAACGTTTTGGAATTTAAAAGTGAGTTATTCTGCAACTTGTTGCCCGTTTACCTGCCACTTGTTTGTAATTTATTATTTTGGCATTTTAAGTAAAATTTAAATCATCAAAATAATATTAGATGATTGTAGGAACTTGTTTTCTGAAATATAAGAAATTATGTTATGCCAACACTTTATGGTGTATTGGTGGCCCATGGACTTTCAAATTGAGGTTATGAGTTTGAGTCTCGTCTGGAGCAATAGAAAATCCATTGTTATTACTAGAAAGGCCAATTACGAGTTTGTTATATTTATATAAAGTTAGAAAGTTCCTTTTATGTTTAATATTTATATAAATATAAATATAACTATGTATTTATTTAAATTAAAGCGAACATAAATGAATGAACATAAACAAATGTAAATAAACGAATATAAATGAACGAACATAAACGGACGTTTACGAACATAAATGAACGAACAAAACATGTGTTCATGTTCGATCGTTTATTAAATAAAGAAACATAAACGAACTATCCGCCGAACAAGTGTACGAAGAGTTCATTAATGTTAGGTTCGTTTATTTGCCTAGTTGTTGATAATCTAGGTTCGGGCTGTTTAAACGAAAATATCCTCACATGGTACGCTCTTTTTTTCAGTGGTATGTTCTTTAATTTCAGCGCTTAGTACTCAAGTTAAGTGAATAACATACTAGACCCTTTTTAACAGCTTAAATTACATCAAATCCGTCTATTACTGGACTCGAACCCTTGACCCAAAGGAGAGTAACATCTTAACTCCAATGACTTTGCCAATTAGACTCAACCCCTAATCCTATATTATATGAAGTAACATGCTCCAACGTGAAGGACTACAAGCCCGAACGACCACACCCGACTCCCTATCAAAGGGTTCAACTAAGGTTCCGACTCCGGCTGTCTATTTACTAGGAAGGTCTCACATACACAACTATCTCCGAAGCTACGACTTTGAACCATTACAATTGTGACTAGACATATGGCTCGAGTATAAGACTTGTTTCAATATGCATATTCTAGCTTTTAATTGTTTCTCTCAAAAGCTGAATATACTGAGAATAAATGACATAATATGTGGGCCGCCATTGACTTGAGGTACCCATGTTCCTCATTTTTTTCTACCTCATGATTACTTAAATGTTGGTGACCACTTAATTTTGAAAAACTTGGCACAAGCCAAAAGTCCCCACTAGCACATCGCTCAGCGATCACGCTATGAATTCTGAAAGTACCGCTTTCTCTCGCCTACTAAGGAATGTTAGATTGTGTTAGTGTGTTACTTCACCCTTGCGGCCTTGCATACATTACACGCAAAAAGCTATACTATTTTCACATTGGATCGTGACGCAGAAAGAAATATCTACTCAGTATGACAAGGCCAGTAATGTTCTAGGCTTGAGATCATACTTCGTTGCTCACAAATCATCAAGCTAGAGCCTCGAGTGACACTTTTGTTTGTTTCAACAACTAGAAAAAACAAATAAAATGGTCTATGTTGGTATTTCTCTAATTCGAATGTTCCATATATCAAAATTGAAATCACACTTATCTTGGTTCTATTTGGTGATAATTTTTTTTTTTCAAATCAACTTTAAAGTAGTAGTTTTAGTGAATTTTTTTTCAATAAATAATAATCAAGATCATAACCATTTAATTTAAGTCATTAAGAAAATAATTACTAAACTTTAACCAAAATTCATATATGTTTTACATTAATTTTGTTAATTATTTATGAAAAAAAAAATTATAACATTGAAGCACCTAATTAAAGTTGAGTGCATTTAATATTACACTTCGGAAAATTTGGTTATTGTAAGTTTTTTTTTTTCAAATGACGAAGACATACCCCACTAAAATTAACACAATGCCCAATTTGCGGGACTCGAACCCGTACTAATTTGATGAGAATAAATACTTTGATGCCACTAAGCCAAAAGGCCATCGGCAATTATAATATATTAAAAAGAGTTAAATGTCATTTTAGTCTCTTTGGTTTGGGCCATTTTCCAAGTTTAGTCCAAAGGTTTCATTTTTAACCTGTGGGTCCAAAAAGATTTCACAGTTGTCATTTTAGTCCACTGGGTTAACTTCATTCATTTTTTCTGTTAACGAGAAGGCCAATTCGGTCATTTTATATGGCTGAATTGCCCTTTTAGTTAACAGAATTACATACAAAATGACCGAATTGACCTTCTCGTTAACAGAAAAAATGGATGAAGTTAACCAAGTGGACTAAAATGGCAACTGTGAAACCTTTTTGGACCCACAGGTTAAAAATGAAACCTTTGGACTAAACTGGCAGAATGGTCGACATTTAACTCTATTAAAAAAGTTCAGTTAACATGCCAGGTATAATCATGAAATTAATACGTTTACCAAGCTGATAAATCTTTATATTCATGTATGTAAGTTTTTAGAAAAATAATAGATAAAAAAAGTAAGGGTGAAAAATAAGCCATCCAAAGACAAACATGCAACTTTCATTGACAATTACGTGTACTAAAAGAAGGTTGCGAATAATCAAACATGGTTAGGATAAACAATATTATCATATTTTTTTCCGAAATGTGTCAAATCGACGAAATATAGACGCATATTTTTACTTTTTAATATTTCATATATATAATAGTTAAAAGTATTTGTAATATTTTATATTTAAATTCAGGAAAACAAAACCAATTGTATCATCAAGATAAGATTGCAGTTGTATTCATTGATTTAAAGATGTAAAACCTTTAATTGCACCTTCCGTTGTCTAGCAGAAACATTCGGTCTTAGGGAACATTCGGTCTTAGGGGTTGTTTGTTTACTTCTTAATGAGGCTATTAGTGGTTCAGACCTCTTACTGGTTCAACATTTAATGATTTAGACTGTTTGTTTCACGAGCAGATGTCTGAATGGTTCAGACATTTGCCTCTGAATGGTTAAGCATTATACTGAGTCTGAATGATTAAGACCTCTAATATAAATTGGTCAGACATTTGCCTCTGAACGGTTAAGCATTATACTGACTCTTAATGATTTATACCTCTTAGTGGCTCAGTACTTAATGGTTCAGATATCTTACTGATTCATCACTTAACTATTCAAAAGTTGCTAAACAACCCCTTAATTTTGGTGATAACCATAAAAGTTAACGGTATAGGGTCACTCGATATATGTCTTTACATGATTTTAATATAATTTAACAAAACATCTAACGGAATTAAACATGAAACAATGATTTGAAAACCAAGTTTGTCACCGTTATTCATGAGTCGTGACAATAAGCCAACGGAATTAAACATGAAACAATGAACTCAAATCCGATAGGTAAATGTAAAACCTGAAACATTAAGAGTGGGTATTCAGGTATGGGACCAGTATGGATTAGTTTTGAAAATTTTCGCAGATATAAAATAGGTATGAGATTAGATGATACCTGACTTAATTATGCAAAACACATATCTGTTTCGGAACCATATACCTAATATTTTTAATTTTTAATTTATTTTTAAATGGACTCTAGTCCAGTAATGGTTCATGAAGTAATGGTTCATGAATATGTATATTATAATTATGATATTATCTATATTTTTTTATGATATGTAGCATTAACTTAGCTTTTGAGATATATATCATCAAGAATTATATATTTTTTATATTTTTTTACTTTTTATAGTGATAATGATATGTATGGAATTAGTCATACTTTATTTTATTGTAGTTGTTAAAAACATAAAATTATAAAAAAAGTGAAATGGTAAGAAAAAATGTATTTCGAAATCACAACGGGTATTTTTTAAAAAATTAATGGGTATATTCTATTTCCATAGGTATGACCGAAACACGACATGTACTCGACAAAAATTGATCCGGTATGAGGTACAATTTTACAACTGAGTATGAGATTAGGATTGGAAATACCTATCCCAAACCCGTTCCAATACCATTCCTAAGTGTACATGAATCCCAACATGTTTAGTGTCAGTGATATATAGGCATACTTGACAAGTAAATTAAATTCATATATCACAGAAGACAATCGTTGATTTAGAGAGATGCCATATTAACTCAAAAGGAAGATTACAAAGGCAAGATGAGTCAACGTCAAATATAGCCATTCCTCTGTATTTAGCATTTTAGCTTCAATGGAATTTTTCCTTAAGTGATTTAACAATTTAAAACACATAACAAAGCGAAATCACCAAATTAAGTAGCATTTTTAAAATCACTATTACCCTTGGATAAATCCAATGCAATTCTATAAGTCATGATTTAACATATTTAATTAAATTGTTTTATAATGTCATAATAATAACAAAAAGTAGTATGTGATATAATATTATTACGACGGTTTGAACTGTAGGTGTCCTACGTTGGTTCTGCTTCTAAGAAAACGTGTTCTCTAGGCATTGTAGGTCTATAATGATTTACCGTAACCTTGCGGTTGCCCTAAGTTTACTTTTGTTGAATCTTTGTAACACCCTAATTTTCTAATTGACTAAAGTCGCAGCGGAAACACGTACCATAAAATTTCTTTCCTTATAGTTACCTTGACTTACTTAAAACTTCATTTTAATACAACTTTTTTTTTACATGAAGTCATCAATTGACTCATTTACAATTAAATGCATGACATGGGTTTTCTAAATTTCAACACCAACGTTTCCGTACAATCTGTCTTGTGACTCGATCCTCGATCTCAAATCCTTGCAGATCCTCGTAACTCGTACAACCTGCACTCACCACATTCATTCATACATTAGCACACATTATATAAACAAGATTCATTCACAAACACTTCACTGTTCGTCATTTTTCAAACTTTAAGCATTACATCTGCGTATCCATTTCCTGGTGAGGCTTCAGTAATGTACCTGCATTACCTTTCATTCTCAAGGTACACCATTAAAACGTTAACACTCAACGTGTCTAAATCATGCTTACATTCATACTTACATACAAACATACATTCACATCTACATACATACATATCTTTCCTACAACTTTACATACATGCATACACTCATACATGTCTTTACACATCCATACATACACAATTACATACATACATACATACATACCTTTCCTACATCTCTACATTCATGCATACACTCATACATATCTTTATACATACGTACGTTCACATCTACATACATACATACCTTTCTTACATCTTTACATACATGCATACACTCATACATACCTTTATACATACATACATACACATCTACATACGTAAAGGAAATTCTTAACTTAGAATTCCACATTTAGGTACCATATTACTACATATTCTTTAGGATCCCACATTTAGGTACCATATTACTACATATTCTTTAGGATCCCACATTTAGGTACCATATTACTACATATTCTTTAGGATCCCACCTTTAGGTACCATATTACTACATATCCTTTAGGATCCCACCTTTAGGTACCTTATTACTACATATCCTTTAGGATCCCACCTTTAGGTACCATATTACTACATATCCTTAGGATCCCACCTTTAGGTACCATATTACTACATATCCTTTAGGATCCCACCTTTAGGTACCATATTACTACATATCCTTTAGGATCCCACCTTTAGGTACCATATTACTACATATTCTTTAGGATCCCACCTTTAGGTACCATATTACTACATATCCTTTAGGATCCCACCTTTAGGTACCATATTACTACATATCCTTTAGGATCCCACCTTTAGGTACCATATTACTACATATCCTTTAGGATCCCACCTTTAGGTACCATATTACTACATATCCTTTAGGATCCCACCTTTAGGTACCATATTACTACATATTCTTTAGGATCCCACATTTAGGTACCATATTACTACATATTCTTTAGGATCCCACCTTTAGGTACCTTATTACTACATATTCTTTAGGATCCCACCTTTAGGTACCTTATTACTACATATCCTTTAGGATCCCACCTTTAGGTACCTTATTACTACATATCCTTTAGGATCCCACCTTTGGGTACCTTATTACTACATATCCTTTAGGATCCCACATTTAGGTACCATATTACTACATATTCTTTAGGATCCCACCTTTAGGTACCTTATTACTACATATCCTTTAGGATCCCACCTTTAGGTACCCAACCCGTCGGCGACGCCCTCTAGTTTTTGCAGTTTTCCGCAGGTTCGTTTCGTCGTCCGTACGCACTAAAACGCACGTAACTTTTGAACCGTTTACCCGTTTGACCTCCCGTTTCTTCCTACATGCTTGTAAATTCACATTCTATCATATGAACTTAAAATCCCATATCCGGATTAAGGAAATTCTTAACTTACACGCTATCGCCTTATTATTAATTTATGATTTATTCGACCCGTTCATGCCTTCATCCACAAAACTAGTTTGTTTGACCAAGACTTCTTATGAACCTAATAATGTCCACATTGTATATCATACAAGATTAAGTTATCGGATGCCTTGCATCCTCTTGACCCATTTTCGCTCAAGAGCTTATTTTGACCCGTTAAGGGTATTTGCGCATTTTAAGGTCTTTAGCTTACGACAACCATACTTCTCGCTTTCTTGTTTTTTCAAAACATTCATTTAATCAAATAGCTTGTTTGTAATCAACTTTTAAGACCATTTGCTCGTTTTACCCATCAAGGGCGTTTTTGTCAACTTTGCTCTATCCTTAACAACAAAGGACTCCCTTGCATAAGTAACCAATCCTACTACTTAGCTACAGTTCTTAATCACATATACCTCGCTCGGAGATCCGTTTGATACTTCATCGGTCTCATACAATTCTTTCCTACTTGACCTCGATCATCATACTTAATTAAATTGCACATAACTTTCCATAAACAACTAAGAAGTGATTACAAAGAAATCACTTACCTCGTGCGTCCATGTTCATACTCGTTTCCTCGCCACTTTTGACCCGTTAGCCTTCCGTGCTTGATTCCGTCTCGACATGATTCCTATACTTCCATGTCATCGAAAACACATTCTTATTAGCATACATATTATCATCACATTTTGTCCACTTCATCTAACAACAATTCACCATTTCTTATCCAATTTCTTTAAACACTCACACACATGTATGATTCCAAACATTGTTAACATAAGTAAATCATCAATTTACATTACATCATCTAAAACCCACTTCATAACTACTTATTAATCACTTACAAGTGATCTAATCTTAATTTCTTCATAATTTCATCATGCTTTTGATATGTGTACTACCTTGTAAGCATAGTGTACAACTAGTTCATGCATATCCTTCTAATCTCATACATAATTCATCAATTTCTTCCTTCTAATCAACATGAATCATACATGCATAAACATCAAACATACTAGTATCACATTTCTTTCAATTCCCCTCATAAGAATCCATCTTACAAACCAAAATACATCAATTTTAAGCAAGAATTTAGACATAGATGATTTATCCATGTCATCATCTTCACCATAACAAACGGGTTTCACCCTTAAACATCAAATTAACCTAAACCATGCATAATCCATGTTCTATATGATGATTATAACACATACCAATGCTCAATTTCACTTGAAATCACGGATTAGAACATAACCCATTTTACACATGATCACCAATCTTAGATTTTCGACATACCTTATGATCCCCTCGTGTTGGAGATCATTAATCCATGCTCGGTTATGGATTTGAGCTTCATCTTGCCTTCCGATTTGAGCATAAAGATGGAACTAGGGTTTGAGGCTCCATGGGAGCCTCCTGCTCTCTCTTTCGAACACACGTATGTGTGTGTTTGTGTGTGTTAGATATTTTATAACTTAACTTTCATTTGTTCCATTTTAGCCCCTTGGTTTACTTTTAAAACATAACTGACATTACCTTTATCATTTAAGACTTTTGACCATACTCTTAACTAGGTTAAATAGCCTAGTTATTTATTTCCTGACGTGTCACATAATAACATACAACAAACATTAACATTCAGATTTTGGGTCGTTACAAGTCTACCACCCTTAAACAAGGTTTCGTCCCCGAAACCTTTCTCACTTTCATCGAACACACATTATCTTTTCTTCCAGTCCATCCATACGACCACTAGCCCATAATTGCCTGATCATTCTTTCCTATTTCATTTGCATTTTCATTTACTTGACCTGTCAATAACTGGTCATTACACATACTCTTCCATCCTTTAATATGATCCATTCTCAATGGATCTAATTACTCCATCTCACCTCTAAAAGTTTACATTCTCTACATACTCTGTATAACATTCAACTTTTGTTTTGTTACCACCACAAAACTTACTATTTCATAGTCACACCTACGTGCTTAACTCTAACGTTAATCTTACTCTACGTTTTCGACAGTTACGTATACCTTGCATACCTTTATATTATCTTTAAATCATTTCGTTCATTTTACATTACTATTACTTTCTCTTCATGCATTACTTAGTTCACGTATATAAATAGTTCATATTTCTCCAATCATGAGTTAAACATTTCACTAACCTCTTTTTCATTTCCTAAACCACGATCTGCAACCCAGATCGATCATCTTCTCCTCGAGTACTAACAGTTTAGGCCAACTTTCATTCCTTCGTGTAATGAGCTTCCGCTCGTGCACGTCCTTTCACCAATACGATTGGTTTCATCACATCACTAATCCAACATTATCACCAACAACATCAGCGGTTAGCATATATCATTCAATCATTCATTACACTAGGTGATTACCCATCTATAACTCTTCTACAATTTTCCTACGTACATGCTATAACACATTCCATACTTCATTCCTTACATGCAATTCTTTTACTCTAGTTACTTATTTTGTCACCCTTGCGGTTTGACCCTTCAAGTCCCACTGACATCTCTTACTTATCATAGATGCATCGAGGTACACGTTCGTGCTTCTTTCCATTCATACTTACTTGAAAAGACATTCATTACATTATTCTGGTACTCGTGACCAAGCTCACCCTTCTTATTCATACTTAACTTATTGTTCGGGTGGTAGCTCGCCTTACCTTATGACTCCCATGAGTCGATTACTAACACATCTAACTCATCCCGGTTTCAAAACTTCTTTCTTTCATTTTAAAATTAAAAATTTGGGTTTGCATGCCAATCCTAATCATTCTTTCATCCAGTTACTTTACACTTACTCACATGATTCGTTTGACACAACCACGGTCAAACTATTGACACATCGCGATGTGGGCTATTTTCATCATTTCTATATTTTAACTCGTCCTTCGGACGCAATCATAGCATCCATACCTTTCATTATTTCTATGTTTTGAATCCGTCTAGCGGTTTCGAACATTCTCTTCATGCATTTCATACCTTGAATCCGTCTCACGGATTCAAACATATCATTCATGCCTTTCATCCTTGAATCCGTCTCACAGATTCAAACATTGCATTCATAACTTTCATTCCTTGAATCCATCTCCCGGATTCAGACATATTATTCATATCTTTCCTTCCTTGAATCCGTCTCACGGATTCAAATCATTTCATTTATACATTGCATTCATATCTTGTTGATCCGTACCTTCTTACGGATTCAACATTCTTCATTTTTTTTATCACTCATACTTTTCATTCCTACATAGTACTCTCAACTTCCCGAGAGTCTTAATTCCCATTTCCCCCACACGCCCGCCTGCTACCCAACTCTACCGGACATACCTGTAACAATTATCATAATCTCACGAACGTCATACGTTTCTCGTGTACTGGCCAGGTACGCAATCCACATAGTAGTTTCGTGCCTTCATGTAATTGTCACCTTATGTCCGTAGACTTAGGTTTCGGCGCGTGTATCACTTTCAGTACCTCATTACATACAATCCTTGTCTTTCATTTAAAACTTTTCCTTCCTTTAATGAACTTTACCATTGCTTACATCCTTACATTAAATTCACATACCTGGGTTCATTTGCCTACTTGTCTTATTACCTCTTTGCCTACCTTAGTATTCATTCTAGGCTGCATTCACGGATCATCCTCTTCCAACACTTATGCTTACCTTGCACATACAAAACCGTCAGTTTTGTTATACGTATACATAAATGCATACTTTCATCAACCCTTTACCTTTGGATCTTGATCGAGTCTTGGATTGTACGGATTCTTTATCTCGAGAGCACACAAGTTTGAGTTCAAGTACTTACCTTCTCGTACTTGATTCCCTCAAACCAGGGCTCTGATACCAACTTGTAACACCCTAATTTTGTAATTGACTAAAGTCGCAGCGGAAACACGTACCATAAAATTTCTTTCCTTATAGTTACCTTGACTTACTTAAAACTTCATTTTAATACAACTTTTTTTTTTTTACATGAAGTCATCAATTGACTCATTTACAATTAAATGCATGACATGGGTTTTCTAAATTTCAACACCAACGTTTCCGTACAATCTGTCTTGTGACTCGATCCTCGATCTCAAATCCTTGCAGATCCTCGTAACTCGTACAACCTGCACTCACCACATTCATTCATACATTAGCACACATTATATAAACAAGATTCATTCACAAACACTTCACTGTTCGTCATTTTTCAAACTTTAAGCATTACATCTGCGTATCCATTTCCTGGTGAGGCTTCAGTAATGTACCTGCATTACCTTTCATTCTCAAGGTACACCATTAAAACGTTAACACTCAACGTGTCTAAATCATGCTTACATTCATACTTACATACAAACATACATTCACATCTACATACATACATATCTTTCCTACAACTTTACATACATGCATACACTCATACATGTCTTTACACATCCATACATACACAATTACATACATACATACATACATACCTTTCCTACATCTCTACATTCATGCATACACTCATACATATCTTTATACATACGTACGTTCACATCTACATACATACATACCTTTCTTACATCTTTACATACATGCATACACTCATACATACCTTTATACATACATACATACACATCTACATACGTAAAGGAAATTCTTAACTTAGAATTCCACATTTAGGTACCATATTACTACATATTCTTTAGGATCCCACATTTAGGTACCATATTACTACATATTCTTTAGGATCCCACATTTAGGTACCATATTACTACATATTCTTTAGGATCCCACCTTTAGGTACCATATTACTACATATCCTTTAGGATCCCACCTTTAGGTACCTTATTACTACATATCCTTTAGGATCCCACCTTTAGGTACCATATTACTACATATCCTTAGGATCCCACCTTTAGGTACCATATTACTACATATCCTTTAGGATCCCACCTTTAGGTACCATATTACTACATATCCTTTAGGATCCCACCTTTAGGTACCATATTACTACATATTCTTTAGGATCCCACCTTTAGGTACCATATTACTACATATCCTTTAGGATCCCACCTTTAGGTACCATATTACTACATATCCTTTAGGATCCCACCTTTAGGTACCATATTACTACATATCCTTTAGGATCCCACCTTTAGGTACCATATTACTACATATTCTTTAGGATCCCACATTTAGGTACCATATTACTACATATTCTTTAGGATCCCACCTTTAGGTACCTTATTACTACATATTCTTTAGGATCCCACCTTTAGGTACCTTATTACTACATATCCTTTAGGATCCCACCTTTAGGTACCTTATTACTACATATCCTTTAGGATCCCACCTTTGGGTACCTTATTACTACATATCCTTTAGGATCCCACATTTAGGTACCATATTACTACATATTCTTTAGGATCCCACCTTTAGGTACCTTATTACTACACATCCTTTAGGATCCCACCTTTAGGTACCCAACCCGTCGGCGACGCCCTCTAGTTTTTGCAGTTTTCTGCAGGTTCGTTTCGTCGTCCGTACGCACTAAAACGCACGTAACTTTTGAACCGTTTACCCGTTTGACCTCCCGTTTCTTCCTACATGCTTGTAAATTCACATTCTATCATATGAACTTAAAATCCCATATCCGGATTAAGGAAATTCTTAACTTACACGCTATCGCCTTATTATTAATTTATGATTTATTCGACCCGTTCATGCCTTCATCCACAAAACTAGTTTGTTTGACCAAGACTTCTTATGAACCTAATAATGTCCACATTGTATATCATACAAGATTAAGTTATCGGATGCCTTGCATCCTCTTGACCCATTTTCGCTCAAGAGCTTATTTTGACCCGTTAAGGGTATTTGCGCATTTTAAGGTCTTTAGCTTACGACAACCATACTTCTCGCTTTCTTGTTTTTTCAAAACATTCATTTAATCAAATAGCTTGTTTGTAATCAACTTTTAAGACCATTTGCTCGTTTTACCCATCAAGGGCGTTTTTGTCAACTTTGCTCTATCCTTAACAACAAAGGACTCCCTTGCATAAGTAACCAATCCTACTACTTAGCTACAGTTCTTAATCACATATACCTCGCTCGGAGATCCGTTTGATACTTCATCGGTCTCATACAATTCTTTCCTACTTGACCTCGATCATCATACTTAATTAAATTGCACATAACTTTCCATAAACAACTAAGAAGTGATTACAAAGAAATCACTTACCTCGTGCGTCCATGTTCATACTCGTTTCCTCGCCACTTTTGACCCGTTAGCCTTCCGTGCTTGATTCCGTCTCGACATGATTCCTATACTTCCATGTCATCGAAAACACATTCTTATTAGCATACATATTATCATCACATTTTGTCCACTTCATCTAACAACAATTCACCATTTCTTATCCAATTTCTTTAAACACTCACACACATGTATGATTCCAAACATTGTTAACATAAGTAAATCATCAATTTACATTACATCATCTAAAACCCACTTCATAACTACTTATTAATCACTTACAAGTGATCTAATCTTAATTTCTTCATAATTTCATCATGCTTTTGATATGTGTACTACCTTGTAAGCATAGTGTACAACTAGTTCATGCATATCCTTCTAATCTCATACATAATTCATCAATTTCTTCCTTCTAATCAACATGAATCATACATGCATAAACATCAAACATACTAGTATCACATTTCTTTCAATTCCCCTCATAAGAATCCATCTTACAAACCAAAATACATCAATTTTAAGCAAGAATTTAGACATAGATGATTTATCCATGTCATCATCTTCACCATAACAAACGGGTTTCACCCTTAAACATCAAATTAACCTAAACCATGCATAATCCATGTTCTATATGATGATTATAACACATACCAATGCTCAATTTCACTTGAAATCACGGATTAGAACATAACCCATTTTACACATGATCACCAATCTTAGATTTTCGACATACCTTATGATCCCCTCGTGTTGGAGATCATTAATCCATGCTCGGTTATGGATTTGAGCTTCATCTTGCCTTCCGATTTGAGCATAAAGATGGAACTAGGGTTTGAGGCTCCATGGGAGCCTCCTGCTCTCTCTTTCGAACACACGTATGTGTGTGTTTGTGTGTGTTAGATATTTTATAACTTAACTTTCATTTGTTCCATTTTAGCCCCTTGGTTTACTTTTAAAACATAACTGACATTACCTTTATCATTTAAGACTTTTGACCATACCCTTAACTAGGTTAAATAGCCTAGTTATTTATTTCCTGACGTGTCACATAATAACATACAACAAACATTAACATTCAGATTTTGGGTCGTTACAATCTTACACAAAAAAAAATATTAATTTTTGTAATTATTTTGTATGATATTATTTAAAGGGTATTTAAATTTTCTTGTATTTACTTAGACCAAACATATGTGGTGTGTGATTTTAGGTGGATGTTATTCCCTTGATAAAGACAAGGCCTAGATTTTGGACTATATTAGTGAATTTTGTCATCACTTTTGTATGTGTATAAAATGACAAGCGATCTTGTATAATACTTTATTATACAAGAGTAACTCGACTTCTACATAGGGAACTTGATGTTCTTTTTATAAAACTCATATATGTTATAAAATTGTTTTTTCAGTATAGACCGAGGTTAATATAATTACTTTATGAAGTCTTTAGTGAATAAAAATTTGACTTGATATATGAGTATCAGCAGTGGCGGATTCAGGAAGTTTTTCAGGGAGTTTCTTTTGATAGATTCTCACTAATTATCGCTATTTTTTTTTTCAAATCATACAAAGTTTCTACTAATTTTTTTCATTTTTTTCCAAATCGATCGGCCCTTGAGTAACAGAATTTGATAACTATGATATAGAAGATTTAGATATGCATCATAGGAATATCTAGACTTAAATTTCAGGGTGCTCAATTTCTGTGTGTGGGGTGCTAAATGTTATATGGTTTGTACTTAAACCGAAATTAATGACTTGAGACACTTTGACATACATGGTAACAGTTGCATGTTAACACCCTAATTTGACCAATATTACTATATAATAACAACGAGTTAACGCTACTCCGCGCATTGCAGCGGGATGTTGATAATGAAAGTCTTTAGATTTTTTATTATAAATATTGAAATAATATGTTCGATCTTAATGAGTATATAACTTTGTAAAAGTCGATTAATTGATTTCCGTTATATGCCAAACGTGTTCTCCAATAAAAGTAATTCTAATGATGCTAATACTTGTATTAGTTTAATTGGTTATATTCTTTTATAAAACTTTAGGGTTAAATATAATTATGAACAAACTATAAGGTGTAAGTTGTAATTTCTTAGATCTTAGAGCTTAATTTTGAAAAATTAGAACAAATACACACTTGATTTTGTTCGTCACTTTCGCAACTGCTACATGTGATGGCGACGTTCAATTATTAGTATTGTCGCGATGGCGGTTAGATAGTGGTGGTGGTGGTGGCGCTCACACCCCACCCCTCCGTGTGTCTCCCTCTCTCGTTCTATATACACACATGTACTTTATATGATGTTTGAACGTAAATGATTGCTTTTTTTATATATAATTTTCAGCTTATTAAATATGGTAATTAATAGTGTAAGTGTGGAACTTACCATGTTTGATTATGGGTTGGCAATGCTTACAAATCCTGGTCAATGTTTTTTTTTTTCGACAATTTCATTATGGATTGGCAATGCCGAAAAAAAAATAAACATTTGCTTTCTTTCAAATAACTTTTGTGTGTGCTTAACCAACCGTTCGGTTATAGATGTATTTTTAATTAATCACGTAGAAAAATAAAACACATAAGGTTATTTTACTATTTTAAATAATAATCAAGCGTGGATGCTGGTTCATGAACCGTCGTGGCTTTTTATTTGAACCAACATATCCCTTATTTTTTATGTTGGCGGTTAAATCAACATGCCGTATGAACTGATGTGATGGTCCGCATGGCGATTATATGATCAAAATAGATTGAAGGATCATAACTTTTTGTTACATGATAAAAATGAAAATATTAAATTTTCAATACTTGTTGATTAAATAATCAAATAAAAAAGAAAGTTAAAAATAAGGGAGAACAACAAAAGTAACAAAAAAACAAAGTACATATTCAAGATATTACTTCACGCATGTTGACATATCTAACCATTTATATCATTGCCGTTAAAAAGAAAACGCATGTATATCATTTTTTTTTTTTTTTAATTTGGATGAAAGGTAGTATTAATAACCAATTTATCTGGGAAATGAAAATTCGCGTCTTTCAAAACAAACCGTTTTGACTTTTGTAATTTTTTCAATTTAATTATTATATTCCAGTAATTTTTTCAATTTAATTATTATATTCCAAATGATAGGAGTGGTATTCATAACCGTTTTTTCGCCACTTCACTTTAGGGAACCTTTTCTAAAAAAAAAAAAAAAAAAAAAAAAAAAAAAAATTCTAATGGACGTGACTTAATGGATATGACTTTTGAATAAAGAGAGGTCACCCAAGTTGGTAATTGTATAAGAGTATAATTAGGGTAGACTCTTGTCTACAATAACAAGAAAAACTATAATTTTAGACATAATTACAATAATGCCTTACTCCAATTGCATTTTCTTTGTCACCGCATAAGAATAGCGATGGATTTGTATAGTAAGTTTACATTTTTATTTTTATAGTAAAAATAAAAATAAGTTTTTCTTTGTCACTCCAATTGTTTTATAGTAAGTTTACATTTTCAGTCCTCATGCTTATATGCTTTGTTTTTGGAACTAAAAGATTTGTATTTTCTTTTTTCTTTTGGGTTTTTGAGTTAAAGTTTTTTTTTTGTAAATTCAAGTTTGGCTACATTTTATGCCAGTTAATGGTATAAGTTCGTGTTTATCTTTGGCAACATTTATGTCACGTGACGATATAAATTTGCGTTTTTGTTTTACAATTTTCTCGGTTTTGGTCATTATTTGCTTACTATTCCTTGGCATGGTTTTACGACCCACACACCCGCAACGTGGGGGTTAAACACTAGTTATTTTCAATTCATAGGTACAAATACAATATGAATGAATGTGAGTGACCGTTAAACAAATAGGCCTAAGCCCAGTGAACAACACAATAGTCAAGCCCATTTAAATTACAACCACCCACATTTCTTTCTCTTTTAGTTTGGCCCATAAAAAAGAACAAGGTCCACACAAAAAAGACACTTCTTAAAGTATAGCATATGTTTGTAGTGGTCTACAAAAAAACCCGAACCCGGACCCGAACCCGAAAATAAAACCTGGAACTGGGTATTATAAAACCCGGGTTTTTTATACCCGAACCCGAACCTGACCCTACCCATAGGGTAGGGGTTGGGTATGCATTTCTGTTATAAAACCCGAACTCAGAACCGGGTTTTTTTATACCCATTTTCAACCCAGGTTTTACGAGTACCCGGTTTCAACCCGGAACCGGATTTTTTCAATACCCGGTCCGGGTTTCCCAATACCCTGTTCAGGTTTTTTCGTTTTTTTTTTTATTTTTTTCGAGTTTTGTACCTTGGTAACGGCTATATAGCTGTTAGAAAGTGTATTATGATCATTTGTTTGGTTTACATTGTATCTCTATACCCTATAAAAGGGGTCTTTGATGACGAACAATAAACGAAGACGATCAAGTTATTCGAATCTATCTATGTTCATCATCTTATTCGATCCGGCTCAATGATTATTTAGGTGTCATATATTTCTATGTTTTATGAAATAAAAAGGTTTTACATTTTATATTTCTATGATTTATCCAAAAAAAATGAATACACGAGGCATACCCGAACCAAACCCGAACCCAACCCGATCCATACCCGAACCCGAAATTAGGGTATTATAATACCCGGGTATTAGAAAACCCGACCCGAACCCTACCCGAACCCGGGTATATAGGGTATACATTTTTTATATAAAACCCGGACCCGGACCCGACCCTGGTATTGTTAATACCCGATTTTGTAGAACCCGATCGTACCCAAACCCGATTCCATACCCGAAACCGGGTATTCAGAAAACCCGATTTGTGCACCACTATATGTTTGGTTGAAATTAAAATGATTAATTTGAACACAATATTGGTATCTTTTATATCATGTGGTATATTTTTTTTTTTCACAATGAGTTGCATAAACAAAACAAGTAATTACAAGACATCACTATCTTAGACCTTGGGAGATAATTTATCATCTTTTTGTAACATAAAATTTTAGGGATAATATCAAATAAAAAGTTTATTTTGCCTAAGTAGAATTAGAAGGAATCTTAACCATTCATTTTTTAAATCAATGGTTAAGATGAGAGTGTAGGAGAAAGGAGGAGCGCAAGGGTATCTTGGGAAAATCCTATTTATGGACTTTCTCTCTCCAAATGCAAGACACATGCATATTTCACCCCATTTTTTAAACGTTCGTAACTTTTTTATACGACATTATTTTTTCATAAAAATTTCACCGTATAATCGAGCGTCTTTTTATCTTTAATTTGAGTACCATATTGCTATATAAAAAATGAAGACTAAAAAAACCCACTAAAATGTGTTGTATTTCTATGTTGTATAACATTTTTTTGTGCTGGATTTTTGTACTATATTTTTGTGCTAAATTTTTTGGCTGGATTTTTTTATCTTAAATTTTTTTTCTCAATTTTTTGTGCTAGATTTTTTTGTATTACATTTTTTTTGCTGATTTTTTCGGGCTATATTTTTTTGTACTAGATTTTTTTGTGCTATATTTTTTTTGTACTATATTTTTTGTGCTATATTTTTTTGTACTAGATTTTTTGTAATAGATTTTTTTTTTGTGTTATATTTTTTACATTTTTTGTGTTATATTTTTTTGTTGTATTTAAAAAAAAAAAACAAAATGGGTGGCACATGTCATATTCACTCCTATTTATAAGGACCAAAATCCCTTCATTCCTACTTATTAGGAGTGTCACATATCATCATCACAATCCTTAGGCTACTTAGAGAAGGCGGGCTCGTGCGTTATAGTATCACGGCCACCATCCATCACGCGTTATATCCCACCGCCGGCAACAAGTTCAACGCGTTAATCTTCAACGAAATCAAATTTTCGTTATCTTTATCTTTATCACGCGTTAATGATTTGTTTTGGGAGGGTATTTGTTGGTTGGGGGGAAATTGTTGGGTATGGTGATGAGTGATAACCACCCCCACTAAGGGTGAAGGGGGCACCCTCGGTGACTCCCTTCGGGGACTGATGTTGCCGAGCGGTGATGGTGCCGCCAACCAAGAGGGGAGGGAAATCGGGGAGGGGGTTGGGGGAGAAGTCACCGAAGAAGAAGGAGAGAGAAGGTGGGCCCATAGCTTGTAACAACCAATGAAAACTTTTCTTTTTTTTTTTTAATAAAAAAACAATTCCCCTAAGAGGGGTGCACCCTGTACGTTTTTGGACAAGAGGGAAGTTATAGAGGGGAAATGACATGGCAACGTATGATTGGGTTACAAAAAGTTTCCCCTCACCTCATTAGGCGGGTGCCCCCTTCACCCTAAAAAAGGTTGTGAGTGATGGAAAAAATGGTCGATGACATGGCGAAACTTGATTGGTGCTTGTGAGTGATAAATTCTATCACTAGTGAACCCCCCCCCCCCCCTCCCCCTAAGCAAAATCCACTTTTTAGTGGATCTTTCCCTAAAATTTTATATATACTTATTTAACATATAATGTCGTATTTAAATATGTATTTGGACCTGACCACATGAAATTTCAATTGAAAATTATTTTTAAACAGAGCTAGTAAAGCAATAATAATATACACACACGCGAAGTATCATATCAGAACACTAAATTTTTACGAAAATACGCATAAGTGCGCGAGCTAACTAGATGCACGAAGACGAAAATGAATCTTTGAAAAAACTGTCAAGTTACCCGAGGCGTTTTATATATACGACTAAATGAATACAGATTTATATAACTATGAACCCTTACAAGTTCATATCACATAGCAGCATATCTTGCAGCATACTTGTGCTTCAGTTTAAAACATATCTTCATGTTCATCATTTAGCAACATCACAAGCTCTTCTTTGATTATACACATACGAATTCGCTGCATACAAGTATATAACAAATGCGACCGCACTAATCCCAGCAAGAAGGTAGTAAAAGTAATCAACATGTCCCTGATTCATATTGTCCGATATCCAACCATCTTCACCATCCCGAGCTGTGATTTTCACAACGGTAGAGATCAGAAAACTGCTCAGAAAGTTACCAACACCCGAGACACTAAGGTAAAGAGCTAGACCGATGCTCCTTAGCTCGCTTGGAACTTGGTCATAAAAGAATTCTTGCATACCCACAATTGCAAAAACATCAGCAGCCCCAACTAACACATATTGAGGTAATAACCACCATATCTTCATTGGGATCACCGCCCCCGGATCATCTATTAACCCGTATTCTGTCGCAGTTTTTAGTCTTTTTGACTCCACGAGTGCTGAAACCACCATTAAAACAATAGATATGAAGATGCCTGTTCCAATTCTTTGCAGCATTGTTATACCGAACGGTTTCTTTGTAACAGATCTCATAAGAGGGACTAGAATGGTGTCATAGATGGGAATGAGGATGACAATCGAGAGCCCGATGAACGATTGAAGTGTTGCAGCGGGAATTTCAAAGTTTGGCCCGATTGATCGGTCCATGGTAGCTCCTTGTTTGGTGAACAAAGTTGTTTGTTGAGATGATACAGTTGAGTAAGCTAAACAACTGGCCCATATTGGAATGAGTCGAAGAACAGACTTCGCTTCTTCCACCTCGTCAATGCTGCAAACGGGCCCGCTTTCATTCGATCCATCAGGTGAAAGTAGGGCTTTGTTGAGAAACCTGAGTGACCCCAGTATCAGAAAGAAGTTTGCAACTTATTTGATATTTTATCGGGTTGTATTTAGTGGTGTAAACTTTTGACACGACATGACCCTAACATAAAATTTCTCGATTTGAGTTTAGCCTAAATTGGTTCAGGTCAGTTTTGGGTCAAACCCTCAACGGGTCTGCTGGTTGACCTATTTAACGTGTAAATATTAAAGAATTAAAATGCCTTTATATCGTAAGTATATCTAATTGGGCATTTATAATTTTATATCATAACTTAAAAGATTAAAGTTAAACAAAATGAGAATCATTCTTTTATAGTATATTTGCATTTTTGGTTGAAAATTTGTAATTTTAGAGTATTAATATACAAAAAATAAAATAAAATAAAATAAAATGTGGGAATAATTAGGTCGTGTTCGTTTTAACCTGCAAAACTCATGTCGTGTTCGGGTTCATGTGTCTGGCACAATTATGAGTGCATGTTTGGTTAGATTGAAAGCGACACGTTCAACACCTCTAGCTCTTTTTACTCATACCTGAACTGCTGAGAACCCTGACGAGTGAAGGTTTCACAAGCCTGTTCCTCTAGAGATACCGTTGACTGTGTCGTTCGCCAGTTTCGTGCTGCTTCAACAAACACTTGACCGATCCTCACGAAAGCACTTTTATCCTCAGTTTTCTTTGGAAACCGATACGTCATGGTTCCGAGCAAGAAAATGACCAGGGCCAAACCCATGACAGCACAAGGAATCCCAAACCCAAGACCCCAACTAAGGTATTCTTGAATGTAACTAAGAACAAAGATCCCAACCATAGGACCAATACACATTCCAAAATACCACCAGTTGAAGAATGAACTTTTGGCTGTACATTCATGTGGGTCACTTGCATCAAACTGGTCAGCTCCAAATGCTAGAACACAGGGCTTGTGACAACCTTGAGCAAATGCAACAAGATACAGTGACATGAAGAACATGATGACTTGGAAGTGAGGAGAACATGAAGTGGCACCACCAAGAGTTTCACACTTAGATGGGATCAAAGTTGTAAGGGCCAACATGCCAAGTGCCTATAAATCATATTGCATCAAAGTTTATTACAAGAGTTGAATGCCATTTTAGTCCCTGTAGTTTAGGCTATTTTGCCAGTTTAGTCCAAAGGTTTCATTTTTCGCTTGTGAGTCCAAAAAGGTTTCATCGTTGCCATTTTAGTCCATTGGATTAACTTAATCCATTTTTTCTGTTAACGAGAAGGGCAATTCAGTCATTTTATATGTAATTCTGTAAACTAGAAGGGCAATTCGACCATTTAAAATGACCGAATTGCCCTCCCCATTCAAAGAAATATTGGATGAAGTTAACTCAGTGGACTATAATGGCAACGGTGAAACCTTTTTGGACCCACATGCGAAAAATGAAATCTTTGGACTAAATTGGCAAAATAACCCAAACTACAGGAACTAAAATAACATTTAACTCTTATTACAAATAGTAAAACTATTCCTTTAAAATAACTGAACAAACACGAACACCTAAAAGGAACGAGTTTTCTTGTTTATGTTCGTTAGTTAATGTAAACATGTTTTTCGCGTTCCTTTATATTTGTTTGTTAATATTCTAAACGAACATAAACGAGCACAAACATATACTAAATAATTCACTAACTAAAAGTAAACAACAATATTCAAATCACAATATACTAAATAATTCACTAACTAAAAGTAAAAAAAAAAAGGAGTTAAATGCCATTTTAGTCCCTGTGGTTTGGGTCATTTTGCCAGTTTAGTCCAAAGGTTTCATTTTTAACCTCAGTTGCCATTTTAGTCCACTGGGTTAACTTCATTCATTTTTTCTGTTAACGAGAAGGCCAATTCGGTAATTTTATATGGCTGAATTGCCCTTTTAGTTAACAGAATTACATACAAAATGACCAAATTGGCCTTCTCGTTAACAGAAAAAATGGATGAAGTTAACCCAGTGGACTAAAATGGCAACTGTGAAACCTTTTTGGACACATAGGTTAAAAATGAAACCCTTGGACTAAACTGGCAAAATGGCCCAAACCACAGGGACTAAAATGACATTTAACTCAAAAAAAAAAAAGTAAACAACAATATTCAAATCACAAATCAGAGTCTCTCTATCCAGGGGCGGTTCTTAATAGGAGACTGGTAGGGCCACGGCCCGGACAAATTTTTCGGCCGTAGTGCTAATTTTCCGCATTTCGATCGAAATTTTTTATATATACTATGTTTGGCCCGGGCTTGCCCGGGCTTTTTTTAGTGCCTGTGTCTTTCGGCCATGGAACGTTCAACGGGCAAGATCCGCCACTGTCTCTATCTATATATATCACACATTTTTAAAGTAATTGAATGAATATGCAAAACCAAACGGATATAAACGAACCTTAATCAACAAACATAAACGAATGTTCACGAACGTAAATGAACGAACAAACTATTATTAACCAAAGCAGAAGTTTATTTCACTTTGGGAATTTAAAGAAAAGATGAAGAGACAACAAACCAGAATATAGAGCAGAGAAGCCATTATTATCGTTCGGAATCGACCAAGAAAACCATCAGCAATAAAACCACCAACTAACGGGAGAAGGGACGCTGTTCCGAGCCACACGTTCACGTTTTCGGCTGCAGTAGCAGTAGACTGACCCAAGGGTCCGGTCAAGTATGTGATCAAATTCGAACTAACACCAAAATATGCAAATCTCTCAGCCACTTCAACACCTGCATATATACAAGTATACAACATTAAAACAACTAACTAGAAGTTAATAATAATAATAATATAAGATGATGAGGGTTAACATTATTACTGATAATAAATATTGCAGAACGCCAGAAGCCGGATATGGATCTGATGGCTTGACGGTTTTTGTAATCGACGGCGCCGTCGACAAAGTTGTTAAGCAGCGGAATATCGAGTCCGGTTGTGGTGGTCTCTATGTCAACGTCAACTACATTCGACTCTTTCATGTTTCACAAACACTTGTGAGTTATGTGAGGTTTGAGTGGATAATTTTGAAGGATTTAAGAAACCATGCTGACATGTGAAGATTCTGTCCGTTTCTTTCCTTCTTTGTTTTTTTTGCTTGTTGTTTATTGTTGGGAAATTAACTTGAGGATTTGGCAAACGAATATTTGAATTTTTATATGGCCTCTTGCCCTCTTGCTCTACTCTACTTGTATGTGTTGTTTATTGTTGGGAAACTTGAAGATTTGGCAAACAAATATTTGACTTTTTTACATGGCCTTTTGGTCTATTTGCATGTTTATTAAGTAGTGTGGGTCGGCTGAGTGTTATCACAGTACATGGATTTTAGAAGTTTTGTTATTGTTTAAATTTTTTATATAAAACCAATGTTTATTTCACTAAATAATTTGCAAAGTTAGATCATAACAGAAGGTAGACGGGGAACAAGTTACGTCGCTACCCCTTTCTGAATAGCAAACTCTAACCTTCCAAAGACAAACCCCTGCCCCCTGGGGCTGAACAATTGCTGTTGATGACCCGTTGGACCCTGGTTAAGAAGTAGACAACTTATGGGGTTAGGGAGCCAAATGTATCAAAGGCAAAGGGACAAAGACATGCTGGTTCTCTGCGCAAGTTTTAGCGTGCTTATCCACTTTCTTTGATTCTGCCTTTCTTGCTATTTTTCCAGCTACAAACCCATTTTCCCTTAAACCAACCAAAAGGGAAACCCTCGTGAGGTCCACACAAGCATGTTCCCCCCAGCCCAGCCAAAGACGAGCAGATCCGCTGGTCGCAGAGTAGATCTCCCTTCCATAGGGTCTGTAAGGAAATTCATAGGGGCCTCTTTCTTAGTAGAAATCCTAGCTCTTCTCAGGATGTCCTACAAAACATCTCGCACCTAGTCATGCCGATATTTGAACCCAGGGAGCTCTTTACAATGAAATGCGTGCTCCCCGTATTTATCCATACAAGCTTTACGGCATATCTGGCAAGTATCATCTTCCGGGTACATAAGGATCATCTACCGGTATTTGAGAATGACTCTGTATTCTACTGCAGACATGCATCGTCCCAACCTCTCAATCGAGATAACGGTCAAAAAATCCTGAGCATGGGGACCCTTCAGGCACTCAAACACCGCCTTCTGGCGGGGTGACAAATCAAAAACTTCTCCCAGGATTTGAGCGATTTTGCTAAACAGAGCATTCGCCAAAGTTTTTTATTGCTTCGAGGGGGCGGTGCCTTATTAGAGAAACCGCCAACATCAAAATCTGGGAGAGAGACATTTAAGCGTTTAAGCGCCTGCTGAAAGTCTGGGTCAAGCCCGACGATCCCACTGTTTCAAAGTATATGATCCTGTAGTTCCTAAGACTGAGCTCTAAACACCATAAATGCATAAGCCCCAACATCTCAAGATGAGAGGAGGCCCAAATCACCTAGACGCATTGGCAGAGATGCCAGACGCCACTGGAGGTCACTAAAGAAGGGGCCTCCACCCACGACTATGTCTTCTATAGCCTCCTGGAGGGCATCATCGAATCGAGATACCACATCCACCATCAAATGGGGTTGACAAGTCCGTAGCCCAAAAAGTAACTTAGCAACCCCCATGCACGACTTTAGCAGAAGGAGTTCACATTGGGGATCCCTAAGGCAGGGCAAGAGTTTCATGAGGTCAACCGCCACTGAGGCCGCCGCTCTGCCAACTCCCCAATAAAGCTAGGATCACGACTAACAGCTCCACCAATGAGCTTAACTCCCCTCTTTGGTCTACCAATCCCTTTCGGGAAAAGCCCGTCATGAACTTTCCGCCTGTTGCATGTCGGCAAAAAACCTCTGTTTTCTTAATGTTGAGAAAAAGCCCCAAAGATGGCCCCTCCTTGTTGATGATGTCTAAGGCCTTAGCAACGTCAGACGCGTTGCCGATAATCGTCCCATCATCCAAGTACCAAGCATGAAACGGGAGGTTACAACGGTCCTGAACCCAAAGAATAAGGGGGTGTAAGACAAGGGCAAAGAGAAGGGGCCCCAAGGGATCTCCTTGTTGCACTCCGGTAGTAGCCCAGTACACTCGTTACCAACATACAACCTAGCAGGCTGGGCGTAAAGGAATTATACCCACCGATAAATTGACGGGCAACGCTGATGAACCTCTTAGAGGAAGGCTGTGCGGTCAACCATGTTAAAGCATTGGAGAAGTCCAAAGTAAGCAAGGCCAAGGAACCATCTGCATGAAATGAGTTGAGAAACCTGTTCGCACTATGAAGCACCGCCTCTGCCCCATTTGGCGTCCCTACCCCAAATTGGAAGTCCCCCAAGTATGGGCCATGTCTTTCCCGACCTTTTTCATCGCCACCTTGGAAACCCCCCAAGTACTGGGCCGAAAAAGGGTTAATGCGGCTAAGAAGATGTGTGTTTTGCTTTTGGTTATCAACATTATGTTTTTGAACATTTGAAACAACTTAAGATTGCAATTGTAGGTCGAAATAAGACCTCAGTCGTAAAATTATAAGAAGAAAGTTACTACATTCATAAAATCCGTAAAAGATATCAATAGTATAATATAGCTATTGACCATAAATGATTTCATAAATGTCACTTTTATTCGATCGCCTTAGCCTATTGGCTCATAACAACAACAATACCCACAGTGCCTAGTAAATCTGAAAAATAACAAAGCTATTGGTAGGATTTGAGAAGGGTTAGGTGTATACAAACCTTACCTCTATCCCTAGGAAATAAGGATAGAGAGGTTGTCTTTAAAGAGACCCTCGACTTAAAAACAACTTATTGAGTCATAAATATTGTAACTTTATTTCAAAAGTCAGCCTATGTAAAGTCTTTTAATTCAGTAATTCATTGAGCATGAACTGACCGGATCAAAATATTTCGATCATATGATTGAGTATTGATTAAGGAAGAACGGATTGGATCAAAATGTTTCGATTGTATGACTGGTAGCGTGACCGCGTATAACATCATAAGCTTGCAGTGTACCTATGCAAGACCTACTCGTCTTTATTGAACGAAATCCAAATCATAAGATCTAAAAAATCATAATCTTCATAAACATGATTTAAACAATATTGTTTAGAAAAGAAGAATGCATTATTAATAAACACAACTATCCTGTCCATAATCCACCGGTTTTAACAACTTTTAGTGACTTAGCCCTAGAAACCCAATCCGACACTCCAATCATAAACCACTTGTTGAATTTTATATACAATTAATTAAATCGTTTCCTAAAGGAACCTCATGTGGGAGGGATGGATTGAGGGCACAACACATTTTGGATGCTTTATGTGGAAAGGGGCCTGCTAGTTTCCACTGATCTCTTATCCGCTATCACTGCGGTAGTCAACTTATGGTTAGGGGAAAATGCCCATCATGTTTGGCAGAGCTTATGGCGTCTGCTCCCCTTACACCGCTCTTAAAAACCGAAAATGGGATTAGACCTATTGCAGTGGGTACTATATGGAGGCGTTTGATTTCCAAGGTTGCTATGAAGGGTGTTGGTAAAGAAATGATCGAGTACCTTAATGATTTTCAATTTAGGGTCGGCGTGTGGGGTGGCGTTGAGGCCATTTTACACACCGTCAACAGGGTTTTAAATGAACGTCACATTGATGGGTCTCTTGCAATGCTTACTATAGATTTTTCTAATGCTTTTAACCAGGTGGATAGATCAGCCTTACTTCGTGAGGTTAGGATGAGGTGCCTTTCTATTTCTTTGTGGGTAGAATTTCTATACGGGCAACCAGCAAGATTGTATCTTAGAGATGGGCACATTTGGTCTACCACGGGAGTTCAGCAAGGGGATCCATTGGGACCACTTCTTTTCGCTCTTATTTTGCACCCCCTTGTGCATCAAATTAGAAACAAATGCAAGCTTCTCCTTCATGCTTGGTATCTTGATGATGGGACTGTCATTGGAGGTTCAGAAGAGGTGGCTAGAGTGTTGGACATCATTAAGGTGATGGGCCAACATTGGGTCTTGAACTTAATATTAAGAAAATTGAGCTATTTTGGCCTTCTTGTGATGGTAGCAAGTTTCGTGAAGGGTTATTTTCTACGGACATCGGGAGGCCATTAGTGGGGTGAAGCTTCTTTGGGGGGGGGGGGGGGGGTTAGTAGAGATGCAAGCTTTATTAGTGGGTTGGCAAAGAAAAGAGCTGCTAAGGCGGTAAATTTGATGTGTATTCTACCCAAATTAGGTGACCCGCAGAGTGAACTACTTTTGCTTCGATCCTGTATGGGCATTGCCAAACTTTTCTTTGGCTTGAGGACATGCCAACCTGTACACAGGGAAGATGTAGCGTTGTTCTTTGACAAAGGTTTGCGTGAGGTGATTGAGGAATTGATAGTTTGTGGAGGTCCTTTCTTTGGAGGCTTCAAGTGGTGACTTGCTTCCTTACCTATTAGGTTTGGGGTTGTATTCGGATGTAGAAGCTTCATCCTATGCTTTTGTGGCTTCGAGGGCCCAATCGTGGGTGTTACAAGACCACATCTTAAGAGACAATGGCATATGTGTATGGATTCTGATTATGTTTGTGCTTTGGCTTATCTTTGTGACACGGTTCCAAGCTTTGACTTCAGCGGTTTCACTAATAAGTACACCGCACCCCCTAAAGCCCAACATGCATTGGCGAGTGCTCTTTTTAGTAAAATTGTCCACGACATTGAAGTACAGTTTGACTTGACCGTTAGATAAAAAGCCATTTTTGAGTGTCTACGAGCACCACATGCACAAGATTTTCTTCTTGCTATACCTATAGATGGGTTAGGCCAGCATATGTCGCCGATGGAGTACCGTACTATCCTTAAGTATCGCCCCACGATTCCTTTATTCCCAGTTGATGAGGTATGCCCTGTTTGTCATAAGGTGTGTTTGGATTCTTTTGGGGAGCATGTAGTTCATTGTAGAGAGCTCCCGAGGTTCAAATACCGACATGATTTGGTTAGCGATGTCCATTTTGACATATTCAGACGCACTGGTATTTCTGCTAAGAAAGAGACACCCGTTAATTTCTTAATTGAACTGTTGGAAGGGAGATCTACACTTCGACCAACCGACATTTTGGTCTTTGGATGGGTAGGAGGAAAACATGCCTGTGTGGATCTAACAGGGGTTTCCCCGCTTGTGGGCTTAGAGGGTAGTGCTTTCACGGTGGGTCATGCTACTTTAAAGGCTGCTTCGGGTAAAGTGACCAAACACAAGAAAATGTGCCTTGACAACCAGCACGTGTTTATCCCACTTGCCTTTGATACTTTTGGTTTTCTGGCGCCAGAGGCTATGGACCTACTTAGTCGAGTTCAAAGGGTCACGCATAGTAATGTTATGACACCGAGATCTATTGATGTAGTTTTTAAAAGATTTAGTGTTGCTATTTAAAAAGAGGTAGCGGCGCAGCTTGTTGCCCGTTTACCAACTATCTAGATGTAAATTCAAAAAATAATTGATATACAAGGATCATATTCAGTGGCGGACCCAGAATTTTATTTCAATGGGGTCCATTTTCGGGTCGGTCCTTGTTCGGGTCGAGTTAAAGTGAGGTTTGAACTAGATTTAAAAAAAAAATAAGAAAAATGGGCTTATCAAGGATTGAACCCATGACCTCTTGGTGAAAAAGAGGGAGATTTACCACTACACCAGCTTTCTTTTTATTTCTATGGTGTCCACCTAATTGTATTTATGGGGTCCATATACAATTTAATATACCGAATCTACTATTTTTTTAAAAAAGATTGGGGTCCAGGGACCCCGGTGGCACCAATGTGGGTCCGCCCCTGATCATATTGAATTTTTTTTCTTCTGATTTATAATATCTATCATTACGAATGCCTCATTATAGCTGATAATAAAATAAAATAACAAAATTTGGATTTATATCTTAAAAAACAAACATTGTTTATCCAAACCACCAACCTTGGATTTACATCTTAGAAAACTAACATTGTTTATCCAAACCACCTACCATATGAAAGTGACACAATACCCCATGAAACAATCAAAGTTCAATCGTGCACCTCATACCTTAGATGAGGTCAAATTTCACCAACTATCAACCACATTTAGAATGCCACATATTATTAATTAACCTATTATATAGAACTTAATGATAAACTAAAAATGAATAATTTAAAATAAGAAGGAAAAGTATTTTTACATAAAAAACTGACATATTAAATCTAGTCTAAAAGAATTTTCATTAGAAAGATCGATAAGATATGCTTATCCAACCAATCATGTGTCAACATTGCATAAAATTTGTTCTTAAATTAGATTGATTATCTTAGCTATTATTAAGCACTTTTGCCTATCTTAGCTATTATAGCATTTGCCTCTTACCTTTGAATTGTTAAACATTATACTGCCTTTTAATAGTTCAAACCTCTTACTGGTTCAACACTTAATGGTTCAGACTCTTACTGGTTCAGCACTTACCCATTCAAAAATTGTCGGCCCCGTAGTCATAAAGGTTTTATTGTACTAGAAATCCCAAAGAGAGTTTTATTAGTAAGAAAGAAGGTAGTAAAAGCCAAACCTACATCCACAAATTTAAGCAACCATTGCAACAATCACATCCTTTTGCATCCATGAAATCAATTCAAAACATATCTTCACTACTTACAACATAATTCAGCAACGTCACAATACAATGCGCCGATACAAAAGTTAGCAGACTAATACTTAGACGAGCTACGCAGAGGCAAACGTGGCAACAACATCACATCACATCACATGCCTCTTTCTCTATTATAAACATAAGATTTTGAAGCATATATAAACATCACAAATGCACCTGCACTGATTCCAGCCAGAAGATAGTAAAAATAATCAATGTGCCCTTGATTCATGTTATCGGATATCCAACCATCTTGACCGTTTCCACCAGTCGTTTTGTCAACGATCGAGATTATAAAACTGCTAAGAAAGCTACCAATTCCCATGATACTCAGGTAAAGTGCTAAACCTATACTCCTCAGATCACTTGGCATTTGGTCATAAAAGAATTCTTGCATACCCACCATTGTAAACACATCACCCGCTCCAGCCAACAGATATTGAGGTAATAACCACCATATCTTCATCGGGATCATTGCATTCGGATCGTCTAATAATCCATACTCTCGAGCAACTTTGAGTCTTTTTGTTTCAACGATTGCTGCAACAACCATTGAAATAGTAGATATAAAAATGCCGGTTCCAATTCTTTGAAGCATTGTTATGCCAGATGGCTTATTTGTAATTGCCCGCGTAAGAGGGACTAAAATGGTGTCATAGATGGGAATGAGGATGATAACCGAGAGGCCGATGAAAGATTGTAGGGTGGCTGGTGGAATCTCAAAGGTTGACCCGATTGACCGGTCCATGGTAGCTCCTTGTTTGGTGAAAAATGTGGAAGTTTGAGCAAATACAATTCCATAACCTAAACAGCTGATCCATATTGGAATAAGTCTAAGAATCGACTTCGCTTCTTCCACCTCATCAGTGCTACAGACGGTTCCGTCTTCATTTGACCCGCCACGGGAAACCAAAGCTTTGTTGAGAAAGCTGCCATTTTACCCCATATCAACAAGATATTACAAACTTATTCCATGTCACATAATATGAACCATGGTTCAAGAAGTCGCTAGGCGTTCCCAGGTCGGTTAACTGGGAGTTGCGAGTACTCGGTCTAGACGGAGAGTACTTGGGGAGTACCCGGACATGATAAATCATAAAGAAATTAATTTTTGGTAAATTATATATATGTCAAATATGATAATTTTACTAATATTTATAACAAAATACGTGAATACCAATATAAATAAAAAAGATAAATGTTCAAATACTGAAGTCTTTAAAGTATTTCAAAAATTGATATTTGACATATAAATTATGTTTCATTTTTTTTTTTACTTTTAGTCAAACTCATCCCGAGTTGGCCGACTAAATCCGATTCTAGCTTAAGTTGACTATCTCTAACTGATTCCGAGTAATGACGTGGAGTTGCAGAAAATCGCATCGGCACTGTACCTTGTAGCGATTACTCGGCGAGTACTCGGCTTTCTAGACATTGTTTTACAACATTGAATTATGAACGGGTCATTTTGGGTTACTTTTGTTAGTTAACGGGTCAAAAGAGAAAAATTTAAAACATATAAACTTAAAAAGAAACTGGTCATAGGACTTGAATGGGTCGAAAGTCGCCATAAAGTGTGCTTAAAATGCATACAAGCTTTCGACCCGTTACACAACTTGTCCGACCCGCCTGTCTTTCTACCTCTAACCAAGATCCATAAAGCCCTTTACCTGAATTGTTGAGAATCTTGATGATGCATTATGCCAGAAGCTTCCTCTTCGGCACATATTTCTATAGACGTAACCCTCCAATTCCGAGCTGCAGTAACAAACACGTGGCTGATTCGTGCAAACGCGTTTTTCTCTTGGGTTTTCTCGCCAAACCGATAAGTTACAGTTCCAAACAAGAAGATTATGAGGGCAAAACCCATGATAACACAAGGAATTCCAAAGCCAAGACCCCAACTAAGGTTATCTTGAATGTAACTAAGAAAAATGATCCCAACTGTAGGACCTGCACACAATCCAAAATACCACCAGTTGAAGAATGAGCTTTTGGATTTGAGTTCTTCTGGATCATCTGCATCAAACTGGTCGGCCCCGAAAGCCTGCACACAGGGCTTGTGTCCGCCTTGGGCAAATGCCACTAGATATAAAGAAATGAAAAATATGATAACTTGCAGCTGAGGTGAACACGATGAGCCGCCATCAATGGAGTTTGTACAGTCGGATGGAATCAGTGTTGAAAAAGCCAGCAATGCAAGTGCCTGTTAACCGTTCGTAACAACTGTCAACCTAATTTAGTTAACGGAAACTAACAAAAATATTTATATTGTACAAGGAAATTAACAAAATAAACTTGATTTTTATTAGTTATATATAGATATAAACATAATTATATTTCAATAGTTATTTGTATTATACATTATTATTATTGTGTCAGTATACTTGTATGTATGTAACGATGTAGACCAGCGGTTGTGACGGTAGGTTAAACGGTTCAAACTTGACGGTTACTCCCGCCAAAACCAAACTACCTAGTAACCGTTTATCTATCCAATATATATACTTGTTTCCGGGAACATCCCTTGGTACCAAGACATTCATAACATTTGTTATTGTCTGTCCATCTTCTATTCAAGTTTATTCATTCACACTGTTATAATCATGTCTTCCAATTCTGGTAGTAATCCACTGTTTCGTGTCAAACCTCCAAAACCCCACTATAATGAAGATGAAGATCAACGGCTTCCGCCAACAAGTGGTATCAGAGCCGGTTATATCAGTGATGATGATTTAAAGCCGTCGTCAACCGTGATGCCATGCATGCACTGTACTGAAGAAAAACGTGAACGAAAATGGATGCAGCGATGTTGCTATTACTGCAACAGACCAGGCCACAAAATTTCTGCATGCCAAGAAAAAGAAAAGGATGAAGAAAGTCAGTTATTACGTTTAGCGGTCAATACTGCAACGCAAAAACGTCTAGATGAAGCGATCAATCAACAAAACAATCAGAGACAGGAATATACGGTGATCGGAACTGACGGTGGATACTGGTCGGATATATGGTATGTTAGTAAAACTTTCAAACCTCATTTTTCTGGCAATATAGACATGTTTAAACGTATGAAAAATATGTCTTGTGTTGAAACGGAGACGGGGGAAAACAATTTTTTCTTTATTAGAGGAATCGGTGCGGTTGATGTTATAACAGGATCCGAAAAGATTCGAGTACAAAGTGTGTTCTACACACCAGACATTGATAGAAATGTCTTGAGTTTCGATCAATTAATGATACAGGGATTCACAGTGAAGTTCATGGGTGATGTATGTAAATTATTCCCAACATTTAGTGTTCCTGTATACAATAAAAGGAATGGTCATACCGGTTTGACGAAAGAAGAGGAGATCGGAGAATTAGAAAAGCAATATGTGGTTAGTAAGAATTCCGATCATGAGAAATTCAAAACAGAATTTCTAAATGAATACTTCGAAAATTTAAACATCTCAACCAATGAACCAGACTGGAACATTCTGATTTTACAAGCAATGTCCTTTAAGAACTTTCAAGACTGCAAGGCTTTGCTTAACATGCTTGAAGATGAAGACTATGTCATCAAGTATAAATATTATCTGGAAACTGCATTCGATAACATGATAGAATGGTTTATTAAAGAAAAACTGGAAATTCGCTCAAGACCGTTGCCTGCATATGCAACAAGAAATCGGAAAGTGGGATTATTAGACCTGTATATGGCGGTGAAGAGAGAAGGGGGTCACCGGCGAATCACTGAGAATGGTATGTGGGCGATGATAGCAAAGGATACAGGATTCGAGTATGAAGATGGTGAATACATGCGTCTGATATACGCCATGTATCTGGACGTACTTGTATACTACTACAAATTCAAGGTAACACAGGAAAAGGCAATCGGAATGGAGGAAGAGAAGACGGTGGATCCCAAACAGAGCATGAGCGAAGGAGATAAGGAAATTATAACTGATGCAGGTCAAACGGAGATTGCTGAATGTTCAAGTAGTACCGGTGCAGTGGAGAAGGAAGTGAAACATTATGCCTTATTTACAAATCAAGCAGGTGCAGTCGGTGGGTTACAAGAACAGTCGGAAACAATTCAAGATATAGCTGAAGATCATTATGCATTCTATGGTGGTGGTGATTGGCATGGACTCAAGAAACTGAAACAAAGGAAAAAGTTCGATTTCTCAAGGGCAAAGAAGGCTATAACTGAAGCTAACTACAGCGTCATCAAGAACTCCCATAAACATAATTATGTTTAGGGGAGAGTATTAGTTATATATAGATATAAACATAATTATATTTCAATAGTTATTTGTATTATACATTATTATTATTGTGTCAGTATACTTGTATGTATGTAACGATGTAGACCAGCGGTTGTGACGGTAGGTTAAACGTTTCAAACTTGACGGTTACTCCCGCCAAAACCAAACTACCTAGTAACCGTTTATCTATCCAATATATATACTTGTTGCCGGGAACATCCCTTGGTACCAAGACATTCATAACATTTGTTATTGTCTGTCCATCTTCTATTCAAGTTTATTCATTCACACTGTTATAATCATGTCTTCCAATTCTGGTAGTAATCCACTGTTTCGTGTCAAACCTCCAAAACCCCACTATAATGAAGATGAAGATCAACGGCTTCCGCCAACAATTTTGCGCCACATTTAAGTTTCAAAAAATAATGTTTTTATAATTCCACGTGGGCTGACATATTGTGTCAACTTGACCTGTTAAGACCCGGGCACGATAAAACACGAACCCGAAACAGGTAACCACGACACAAAATCTTATCGTGTCAGATTTTCCAAACACGAACAGGAATCTGATAATAAACAGGTTACACGAAACGACCTGTTAAGACACGAAAAATTTACCAACGTATCATACCCTGTTAAGACATGAACATGACCTGTTAGTCTGTTACTACATGTTTGATATTTAGCCGTCAACTGGTCTTAACAGGTATTGTATAATGGTATTAAGCCTTAACAGGTCATATCGTGTCTGACATGACCTGTTAAGACACAAACATGATAAGACACGAACACGAAATAGGTAAACACGAACACGGCACAAAATTAAACAGTCTTATCGTGTCGACCTGTTATAGACACGAAACCTGTTAACTTCATGTAGATACGTGTCGTGTTACCGTGTTCGTGTCAGAATTGTCAGCCCTATCCATGTTTAAGTTTCAAAAAACAATAATGTTTTTTTTTTCCTTAACTCGTGGGGGTCTATGGTGTAGCTCTATGGATCTGCCGCGGCATTTATGGATCTAACCCACACTACTTTTGTGGCAAGCAATCTAGTTAGCCAAATTAAAATCTATTGAGCAAATCAAAGAAGACTCCTACTTGTGGTTAAAGCATCGTTCGAAACTTCCAACCGTGTCATGGGTGGGTTGGTTAGATTTTGATGTTTCGGGTCTTTTGTAATCTGTTTTTGTCGTCTCCTCTTTTTTGTAAGCTTTCCAAGCGGCTTGGTGACTCTTTATATACAGATATAAAGATGATTTGCCGTTAAAAAAATCTATTGAGCTAAAATACACTTGTCATGCTTAGGTTGATCCGAATTTAATAAAATAATCAAGGCTTATTTTGTTAATTTTCTCCGCCAAAACAAATATTTTAATGATAATCCATTTGGTTAATCCGGTGATCATTAATATCTCATAAGCGAAGATGAAAAGATCTACAAACCAGAATATAGAGCAGAGAAGCTAATATCACAGTCAGGTATCGACCAAGAAACGCATCAGCAATAAAAGCTCCAACAAGGGGAAGAAGCGACGCCGTTCCGGCCCAGACGTTGACGTTCTCCGCCGCCGTAGCCGTTGACTGCCCCAACGGTCCGGTCAAATATGTAATTAAATTTGAACTCACCCCATAATATGCTATTCTCTCTGCCACTTCCACACCTGCATATTTTCAACGTCAAAAACTTATAAACCTTATTATAACAATTATAATAATAATACTAATAATAATAATAAACGTTACCGATGATGAAATATGCAGATCGCCAGCAACCGGATTTTGATCTGAGGACTGGACGGCCTTTGTAGTCAACGACGCCGTACACGAAGTTGTTGAGTAGCGGTGAGTCGACTCCGGTGCCGGTGCCGTTATCGTTGTCATTCTTCATGTCAATGACAGAAGTATTTTGAAATTTTAGGATATTATTGATTCTCTCTCTCCATCTAGACTATTGTCGGTCGTATCATGTGAGTCATGTGCAGATTTTATATTGGGAAGAGTAAAATATACGGATAATCCCTGTGGTTTGATGAAATTTCAACTTTAGTCCTTAATTTTTTAAAATTACACTTTTAGTCCCTGTGGTTTGACAAGTTGTTACTCGGATAGTCCCCAAAGCGGATGGAGGTTAGTTTTTCTTGTAAAGTGGGTGTGAAATGACAAGGACTATCCGAGTAACAACTTGTCAAACCACAGGGACTATCCGAGTACAACTTGTCAAACCACAGGGACCAACCGAGTAACCTTCATCCGCTTTAGGGACTATCCGAGTAACAACTTGTCAAACCACAGGGACTAAGAGTGTAATTTTGAAAAGTTAGGGACTAAAGGTGAAATTTAACCAAACCACAGAGACTATTCGTGCATTTTACTCTATCGGGAAAATCTCCAAAATAGTCTTTGATCAAACATTTTTTTAAAAAATAGCCATCTAAGTTTCAAATGGTTTAAATACATGTGTATACAAGCAATATAATGTTATTGGGCCAAATGTGTTTATTGTTTGAGGGTTGATCAATTTATTGGGTTTTAAGACCTGTATAAACCGTATATATATTTAGATAACGTTTTCAATATCCGGAGTTTGATGGTTTGTTTGTAGCTAGGGTTCAGAATGCTTGAATATGGTGATATTAAAACACTGTACACTACATGTAAACACAATGGCTTTGTGATGCAAGAATCTTCGAATGCGATATGTACGTTAAATTTCATTAAATAATACTGTTATTCATATGTTAAGTACCAGATGGAGTCCTTTCGTGGTCTAATCATATCAACTAAGAGAGAGAGACCTTTAAGTACGGATCCTACAGCTGCATTTGGAACAAGAAGTCCACCAATTCGTTCATTATATGTTATTGTCTCAATGCCCACAACACGCAGTCCCTGATGGGCTTTACGGACCTGTTGTTGTTTAATAAATTTTAGTAATTCTTTACATAGCATTTTTAGTATCCGGAGTTTGTTGGGTTGTTTGTAGCTAGGGATCAGAATGCTTGAATATGGTGATATTATTGAAGGAAAACACCTACCATAGGTGAACCCTCTAGAAGAAATGGCAGGCTGATACATAAAAATATAACAAGTTATCGTCTTCTGAACCTTAACAACTGTTCATGTGGGTTGTCGCCAGAACCCTGCCGATGATCGTCTGTTAACTACCGGATGGAGTACTTTCATGGTCTAATCATATCAACTATTCACTACATGTAACAGATAACGGTTTGTTGGGTTGTTTGTAGTTAGAGTTCAAAATGCTTGAATATGGTGATATTAGAACATTGTACACTGCATGTAAACACAGTGGCTTTGTGATGGGAACCATATATTTGTGTGTTGCAGTTTGAAAAGATGACCGGATATAGATCTGATATTGAAATTTGTGAGCCTTCAAATTATTTTCAGACAATTCCTAACAACTGTCCATGTGAAAGTTAGGGTTTGTTGGGTTGTTTATAGCCAGGGTTCAGAATGCTTGGAGCATATTATATAACTTTTTAGATGGTGTTTGTAAGGTTTAATTGCCTTGTGTAACTTTTATTGACATCTATCATTGACATCTATGCACGGAATGAGATTCTTCGAGAACTAGAAAATGAGAAAATACGGAACGAGATTATTCGAGAACTAGAAAAGGAGAAAATGCAGAAGGAGATTCTTCGAGAACTAGCAAAAGGAGAAAATACGGAACAAGATTCTTCCAATAATTAGTTTGTGTTCAATCTTGTGAATTGTTGACATCATTAGTTTCTACAATCTTGTACTAGAAAAGCTCTTATTTGTCCCGTTATTTAACCCGACTAATTTACCAATACCACCTCCAGTCTAAATTAATTTCGGTATATATGGTAAAAAGGCAATGCTAGACATGGACAGTTAGTAACATGTCATTAAATCTAGAGTAATTAAGTAGTCATAGAGGCTTCATTGTGCTAGAAATCCACTTCTATTAGTAAAAGGGTTGTAAAAGCAAAGTACATTCAGTAATTCAAGCAACCATTACATCGAACTGCATCTATGAACATTAATTTACAACAAACCTTCACTAATTTCACCATAGTTATAAACAAGATCACTTGCCTCTTTCTCCATTATAAACATAATATTTTGCAGAATATACAAACATCACAAATGCAGCTGCACTAATTCCTGCAAGAAGGTAGTATAAATAATCAATATGCCCATGATTCAAGTTATCAGATATCCATCCATCTTGACCATTTCCACCAGTCGTTTTCTCAACGATCCAGATTATAAATCCGCTCAGAAAGTGTAACACCCTGTTATTATTTTACGTTTTTCGTATATTTTACGTCCATAATCATATGATTACAACCACAATTACAAGTAAAATACGGGGTTGTTAAAACTTTTCTAAACTTGAAAGCAAAACAACATAGAGTAATTTAATTCATCGTTTTAGAATAACGACGAAACAGCATTGCGGAAGCTTCGTATAACGTGTGTTCGGTTCTTGCTCGATGCTTGATCTTCATCCGGGACTCTTGACATTCACCTGTGATCAAAACCAACTTAAAAGTTAGTTTTGATAATTAAATAATTAATACAATAAGGATGATTGAGTCGAATAATTGAATTAAACAAGGAAATCGAGAAATTCCAACATGGATGTCTTGATTCCAAAAACAAGGATATAAAACTGACCTCCACCGTAACTTACGGTGGCACCGTAAGTTACGGTGGCCCCTGGTATAAAGTGCTCCTACCGTAAATCAGTAGGAAGCTATCGTAAAGCTTTCAGCTCCACCGTAACTTACGGTGGGCACCGTAAGTTACGGTGGCCCCTGTATCAGAACTCTCATTTTTGCCGTTTTTGACACGAAAACTTTCGTATCTTTCAATCCGCTTGTCCGTTTGACCTATCGTTTCTTCCTACGTGTTTGTAATTTAATCCTCCATCACATGGAGTTAAAATCCAACATCCGGATTAACAAAATTTAAGACTTTTAAGTCTTCGGCTTATTACCCTTCTTACCAAATTTTGACCCGTTTGCGATTTTAACAAACAAACATGTTTACTTAATCTATAAACTCGTGAGAATCACAATTCCAATATCTCCTATCAAATTAATCATAAATCATGGGTTTCTTACTTAGTTAGAACCCGTTTACGCTCAAGTGTTTATTTTGACCCATTAAGGGTATCTAAGCGCTTTAAAGCTTAAAATCGCTTTCATTCATTTCTAGCATTCATATTCCTACATTTCTTATCAAGTAATCTTCCACCACAACTATTCGTGTGGTTGATTAAATGTGGATACCTATAAATCCCTAGTTTTACCCCTCGGATTATTGTTTTACGTCAAAGACTCATATAAAGTCATTCGACCCAAGAATTTACATCTTTCACTATCTTTTCTTATTCTAAGCATCTATTTAATCATAAAACTCGTTTCCGAACCCCTTTTTAAGGGTCGTTTGTTCAAATTAGCCTATAAGGGCAATTTGGTAAATTTTTCATCCTTCTTATTATTACAAGGAATTTTTAAATACTTGTTTGACTCAAAATCTGACCTTTTAACCATAGTTCTTGTTTGTAAACCCATGTGCTTCTAAAACATTATAATCATAACTCAATTTATTCGGCTTACCTAAAAGATAACCGAATATCTATAATTTAACCTTGTCTAACTCTTATAGAACTCCAAATTCTACATGATGAGTTGAATCATTATACATACCTGGCTCGGATCAATATTTTGACCAGTTTCAATACCTTGACTTATTAGCCACTAAGCAATAGCGATGTGCGTATCCATTTGATATTTATTCCTATAAACATGTAACTCGACAAACCATTAGTCGATATTGTCAAAGGGTGATAAGTTCACCTTTTGACCCGTTTATTTACCTAATGATCTTCGTCACTTCAACAAATTTCCAATTCCATGCATCATGCTAATTTAAAGTCTACTAGCGAGAATACAAAATCAAGCATAACGTAACGGAATCGTAGTTACGTACCTTTTAAGCATCCTTTTCAAACGCGTATTTCCACCGGCTTGTCCACTTGACGATCCGGATTCCTCGCCTAGAGAGTTCAATTCACAATCCGTTTAGAACCCTTTTTATAAGTCTTAACGCACAATTTGCCATATCCATCAAACATGCGTTTTTGTCCGATTTTCAACATTTATTTTTCATTTAGGCATTTTAGCGAACACCTAACGGGTATAACTTTACATAATTCAATAACAAGCTCATAACTTGTCATATAACCCGAATTTGCATCAATCAACTATCTAACACAATTATTTGCCTTTACAATTCTGAAATAACTTTACATATGTCAAATTACACTAGAACAACCCCAAATTTCCTAGTGTTTATCAAGTTCTACATAACCCACTAGTCACCTACAATGGTGACCATGGATTTCACTGGAATTAGCAAAATTTCAACATCTACTTGTCTAGGGTTTACTCCTAGACATTTTAATGTTCCTAATTCATCTACAATTCATACATGCATCATCAGATTTCAAGTTCTCTAAATTCATGAGAATTTCAAGTAGAGAATTTTTGTCAAATTTTACATACCTTATGATCTCCTTGCAATGGGGATCATTAATCTATGCTTGGATTTCGATTCGGGCTTGATTTGCTCCTTCAATTTGATGAATTTCTGTGTTTTAGGGTTTGAGCTTGAGAGCTCTTCTTGTCTTCTGTGTTTTGTACGACCAGAACACACACAAAGGTGCGTTTTGGTGTTTTTAAATTTTAATTAATAAAAACCCATTTTCTCCACTTTAACCATTTTAGTCCCTCAACTTTACCCAGGTTTATAAAGGTTACTACATCAAGTTCCTCATTATTTTTAAAACACTAGACTAACTAGGTTGATATTCCTAGTTATTTAGTGGGTTCCGGGAGTTATAACTCGTTTTATTTTAAGTCCCGTTAACTCAGGCTCTTATAAACTTAATTCCTTAAAACTTTGATTCGTTCGTATAAAATATTAGGATTTCTTATTTAAATCCAAATATTTACCGGGTTATTTTTACTATTAATGGTACGTTACCCGTCTTTTAGTATTAACGGAGTTTGACTACCAAATCCGTTTTCGGGGTGTTACAAGTCTACCCCCCTTAAAGAGGTTTCGTCCTCGAAACCTTTTCTTACATAATTCATTGAGTTCAAACTCAATGTATTTGATCTGAGATATCTTTTAAACATTACTTATACTTTTAACCAATTGTTCGTATTACCAGATAAGTATGGTAACATCTTTTTGGTCACTAATTGTCTACGTATCTCAAACAACATAGTGTAACTTGAAACAATGTAATCTCGTTATTTCCACTAGTTTAGTTAACTTAGCGATATCCATCGCTATCATATACTATCGAATTCTTTATGAATCCGTTACTTTGACCCGTTTAAAGGTCTTTAGTGAAATCTTTCACTTTTAGCAACAAATTCTATTGTTTTCAAATTTATTTATTCGGTTCAGTTATACCGAATCTACCGCTTACAAGCAAACCAAATTTCTTGATTTGAATTACTGACCTTAACCGGTCTCACTAACTAGACTTATTAGTCCGGTTATTTCTACCGCTCGCTTGGTTATAATGTGATTCTACCCCACATTGCATTTCTTGACCGTGATCGCGTCACATCCTGTTTAATTTATATCCACCTTTCATTTTCGAAAATATCACTTTTCGAATATATCGTCTTGCGCCTATCAGTGTCAAGACTTGTATCTTTCATGCTTACTATTTAAGTTCCTACCAGAATTTATATTTGTAAAAACGTTATCTCTTACTAAAACTGTATTTTAGTTGAACGTTTTATCTTTAATTTATGTCAAGAAATTTTGATGACTTGACATTTATTCTTTTGCAGTCTTTGTTTTATGCGAGGATTCTCAACTGATTCCCTCACTTTGTCTAATTAACCCGTAGGTTTTATCACTTAGCCTTAGGGCTATTTTATCAGACTTTCACCTCTTTAAGGCGAGGTACTCATAATCTATTTCTTTCTAGTCATGACCTGTAGGTCGTTTTAGTCTCGTAGACCTTTTCATTGTTTATAACCCTAAAGGTTATGTTGACCCCGTAGATCATTTTTTTACTCATGTCATTCTTAAAATACATGTTTGGTGTCAAGGCACCCTGTTTTTGTTTTAAAATTATTTATTTTTGCCTTGGTATATTTCTTTGACCTTGACCGTAGTCTAAGGCTACATTTGTTTCCTTTCGGAAAAATTTTCTGACTTTATAAATTCTCACGTCATTTATGCGTCGGTTTATCTTATGCTCACCATTATCCAGTTTACATACATTCGTATTTGATTATGTCCCATTACCGGGCTCATTATTCTTTTGCTTTTAATGTTACTATTGTCCCGCTTGTGTTTACTCATGCCGTCCGGCATGATATTATATTCGACCCGTTCAACTTTAAAATAGTTGAACATAATTTATTCACAATTCTATTTACATTATCTTGTCATCTTTTAGTTATGACCCTAAAACCCGAGTCTTTTAACTTTCCATCCGAGTTCCCGTTTCTCGATCTACGCATGTGTTTAATTCCTACCCATCAACCGGGTGTTCTACCGAAGTCGTTATTATTGCAACCCTCCCGGTATGCATTAAGATCTCGCTTCATCTTTATATTCCGACTTTGTCCTCGAGTTTGGCATTTTACAAAACGACCCATTTTGAGACATATTCGCATTTTCCGGGTTCGAGGTAAGTACACCCCCTCCCAGTGCATATCTTGATCATTCTACATGTTTATATTCTTCGGGTTCGAGTGTAAGTACACCCCCTCCCAATACATGTCTACATCATTTTACATGTTTCCATGTCTACATGTTTATATTCTTCGGGTTCGAGTGTAAGTACACCCCCTCCCAATACATGTCTACATCATTTTACATGTTTCCATGTCTACATGTTTATATTCTTCGGGTTCATTATACTAATATAATATGCTTCCGTCACTCGGCTGTGCGTTTACATTATGATCAAATATTTTGCTTATCTGATTCATTTGGGTACTTTTTAATTTGTCCCACTCACCCCGTCCTTACTACATCGGGTGTAAGCATGTCCATTATAAAAAGTTTATGGTACCACGTGCTCACCACTTACTTGGCCAGAGTAAATGATCAACACCTGGTATACAAGCCCTTTTTAAAATTTTCACATTACACCCAATGCAAGTAATGCCTCTATTCGTTTCTCTTGGAAACCATATCCCGGATAGGTTTTCTATTCGGGTTTTTCCAAGTTTTCAATCTGCATATGCAACTTTCAATCTCAACGTATTTGTTGCATATTACTATATGTGCAATTAAATTTGAAATGTGCACCTGGTAACTGCTTGCCCTAACGGGCTTTCTTGCCATTACTTATTTGCTATTGTTACGCGATTTAGGTCCTTGATGAGTATGCTCTTCTTGTCATATCTCGGACCGTTCCATCATCATACCCACAATTTGTTCAACTCTCGTCATCTTCAGATGCGAGTGTCCTTCAATTAAAACATTCACAACAGTTAGTAATTTTAACTTCAATAATCGCCCGTATTATAATACAAGGCTTTTTCTACTATACGCGTCAACGCGCATATTTTCGTCAACCATATTAATCATTTTAATTGGGGTAACTGTATCACACGATAGCCCTATGTGTTGTTTACAACACTTTAGCATGCTAATCTATTAACATACATGTACTTACCGGATTTGCGATCAAGCCTCGAACCGAACACACCTTACTCTTTAACCATGAGCTCTGATTACCAACTTGTAACACCCTGTTATTATTTTACGTTTTTCGTATATGTTACGTCCATAATCATATGATTACAACCACAATTACAAGGAAAATACGGGGTTGTTAAAACTTTTCTAAACTTGAAAGCAAAACAACATAGAGTAATTTAATTCATCGTTTTAGAATAACGAGGAAACAGCATTGCGGAAGCTTCGTATAACGTGTGTTCGGTTCTTGCTCGATGCTTGATCTTCATCCGGGACTCTTGACATTCACCTGTGATCAAAACCAACTTAAAAGTTAGTTTTGATAATTAAATAATTAGTACAATAAGGATGATTGAGTCGAATAATTGAATTAAACAAGGAAATCGAGAAATTCCAACATGGATGTCTTGATTCCAAAAACAAGGATATAAAACTGACCTCCACCGTAACTTACGGTGGCACCGTAAGTTACGGTGGCCCCTGGTATAAAGTGCTCCTACCGTAAATCAGTAGGAAGCTATCGTAAAGCTTTCAGCTCCACCGTAACTTACGGTGGGCACCGTAAGTTACGGTGGCCCCTGTATCAGAACTCTCATTTTTGCCGTTTTTGACACGAAAACTTTCGTATCTTTCAATCCGCTTGTCCGTTTGACCTACCGTTTCTTCCTACGTGTTTGTAATTTAATCCTCCATCACATGGAGTTAAAATCCAACATCCAGATTAACAAAATTTAAGACTTTTAAGTCTTCGGCTTATTACCCTTCTTACCAAATTTTGACCCGTTTGCGATTTTAACAAACAAACATGTTTACTTAATCTATAAACTCGTGAGAATCACAATTCCAATATCTCCTATCAAATTAATCATAAATCATGGGTTTCTTACTTAGTTAGAACCCGTTTACGCTCAAGTGTTTATTTTGACCTATAAGGGTATCTAAGCGCTTTAAAGCTTAAAATCGCTTTCATTCATTTCTAGCATTCATATTCCTACATTTCTTATCAAGTAATCTTCCACCACAACTATTCGTGTGGTGGATTAAATGTGGATACCTATAAATCCCTAGTTTTACCCCTCGGATTATTGTTTTACGTCAAAGACTCATATAAAGTCATTCGACCCAAGAATTTACATCTTTCACTATCTTTTCTTATTCTAAGCATCTATTTAATCATAAAACTCGTTTCCGAACCCCTTTTTAAGGGTCGTTTGTTCAAATTAGCCTATAAGGGCAATTTGGTAAATTTTTCATCCTTCTTATTATTACAAGGAATTTTTAAATACTTTTTTGACTCAAAATCTGACCTTTTAACCATAGTTCTTGTTTGTAAACCCATGTGCTTCTAAAACATTATAATCATAACTCAATTTATTCGGCTTACCTAAAAGATAACCAAATATCTATAATTTAACCTTGTCTAACTCTTATAGAACTCCAAATTCTACATGATGAGTTGAATCATTATACATACCTGGCTCGGATCAATATTTTGACCCGTTTCAATACCTTGACTTATTAGCCACTAAGCAATAGCGATGTGCGTATCCATTTGATATTTATTCCTATAAACATGTAACTCGACAAACCATTAGTCGATATTGTCAAAGGGTGATAATTTCACCTTTTGACCCGTTTATTTACCTAATGATCTTCGTCACTTCAACAAATTTCCAATTCCATGTATCATGCTAATTTAAAGTCTACTAGCGAGAATACAAAATCAAGCATAACGTAACGGAATCGTAGTTACGTACCTTTTAAGCATCCTTTTTAAACGCGTATTTCCACCGGCTTGTCCACTTGACGATCCGGATTCCTCGCCTAGAAAGTTCAATTCACGATCCGTTTAGAACCCTTTTTATAAGTCTTAACGCATAATTTGCCATATCCATCAAACATGCGTTTTTGTCCGATTTTCAACATTTATTTTTCATTTAGGCATTTTAGCGAACACCTAACGGGTATAACTTTACATAATTCAATAACAAGCTCATAACTTGTCATATAACCCGAATTTGCATCAATCAACTATCTAACACAATTATTTGCCTTTACAATTCTGAAATAACTTTACATATGTCAAATTACACTAGAACAACCCCAAATTTCCTAGTGTTTATCAAGTTCTACATAACCCACTAGTCACCTGACCATGGATTTCACTAGAATTAGCAAAATTTCAACATGTACTTCTCTAGGGTTTACTCCCAGACATTTTAATGTTCCTAATTCATCTACAATTCATACATGCATCATCAGATTTCAAGTTCTCTAAATTCATGAGAATTTCAAGTAGAGAATTTTTGTCAAATTTTACATACCTTATGATCTCCTTGCAATGGGGATCATTAATCTATGCTTGGATTTCGATTCGGGCTTGATTTGCTCCTTCAATTTGATGAATTTCTGTGTTTTAGGGTTTGAGCTTGAGAGCTCTTCTTGTCTTCTGTGTTTTGTACGACCAGAACACACACAAAGGTGTGTTTTGGTGTTTTTAATTTTTAATTAATAAAAACCCATTTTCTCACTTTAACCATTTTAGTCCCTCAACTTTACCCAGGTTTATAAAGGTTACTACATCAAGTTCCTCATTATTTTTAAAACACTAGACTAACTAGGTTGATATTCCTAGTTATTTAGTTGGTTCCGGGAGTTATAACCCGTTTTATTTTAAGTCCCGTTAACTCAGGCTCTTATAAACTTAATTCCTTAAAACTTTGATTCGTTCGTATAAAATATTAGGATTATTTAAATCCAAATATTTACCGGGTTATTTTTACTATTAATGGTACGTTACCCGTCTTTTAGTATTAACGGAGTTTGACTACCAAATCCGTTTTCGGGGTGTTACAGAAAGCTACCAATCCCCAAAACACTTAGGTAAAGTGCCAAGCCTATACTTTTTAGTCACTTGGCATTTGGTCACAAAAGAATTCTTGCATACCCACAATTGTAAACACTTCACCAGCTCCAACCAATAGATATTGAGGTAATAACCACCAAATCTTCATCGGGATCATTGCATCTGGATCATCCAGTAATCCATATTCGCGAGCAACTTTGAGTCTTTTTGTTTCGACGATTGCTGCAACACCCATTGAAATAATAGATATAAGAATGCCGATTCCAATTCTTTGAAGCATTGTTATGCCAGATGGCTTCTTTGTAATTGCTCAGGTAAAAGGGACTAAAATGGTGTCATAGATGGGAATGAGGATCATAATTGAGAGACCAGTGAAAGATTGTAGTGTGGCAGGTGGAATCTCAAAGCTTGAGCCGATTAACCGGTCCATGGTAGATCCTTGTTTGGTGAAGAATGTGGAAGTTTGAGCAAATACAATTCCATAACCTAAACAGCTGACCCATACTGGAATAAGTCTAAGAATCGCCTTCGCTTCTTCCACATCATCAACGCTACAAATGGTTCCATGTTCATTTGACCCGTTAGGGGAATCCAAAGCTTTGTTGAGAAATCTGCCATAAAACCCAATATCAACAAGATCTTAGAAACTTAATCTATATCACATTGGATCATAATTTACAATCTTACAGCTATTTTTATTCCATAGTAGCAACATGATTTGTGTTATGCTAGTTATAATACATACAACTATATAAGTACACATAGATCTAGTTTATAGGGACTCATAATTCAACCACTAGAAGTGACAGTTTCAACCCGTTTACTTATAAATCAGTTGATTTAAGATTTTTTTATACTTAACAGGCCCAAAGAGTACTATTAAGAAAATAGAATCTTAAAAAGAAACTGGTCACGAGACTTGAATGGGTCGAAGGTCACTGCAAAGTGTTCTTTTAATGCATACAACATTCTATTTCAGTTTTACCGTTACTATTAGCATAGTTATATAGCTATAATCATACTCATCTAGACTACTTATTTATTGTTGGAAAATCTGGCCCTTAATCGAACATAAAAAAAGACACGAGATTGAACAACTAGTTCGACTCATTTAATTATAGCCTTGACCATCTATTTATATTAAACTAAACCCAAATCTACTATGACTCAAACACCAATTAAATAATTATTAAACCCAAACTAGATAAATATATCCCATTAAAATACTAATACTTATCTAGACCCAATATCTAAATAATAATAAATAAACCAAACTTCATCTACAACTCGTTTAAATTATCTTGAACCCACTTCAACTCCGATTAGAATTAACCCTTTATTTATAAATAACTTAAAAGTTTTGGGAAAAAAACTACAACATTACACTTTTGACCCGTTACCCAACTAGCCCGACCGGTCTGTTTTTCCACCTCTAGTCAGGGTCAATAAAGCTTATTACCTGAACTGTTGAGAATCTTGATGATGCATTACTCCAGAAGCTTCTTCTTCTGCAGATGTTTCTAACACCGCGTTCCTAAATGGACATCTTGATCATGCTTAAGTCTATTAGGATTCTACTTGCCATAGCCGCGTATTATGACTATGAGATATGGCAAATGGATGTTAAAACCGCGTTCCTAAATGGACATCTTACAGAAGATGTCTATATGGAGCAACCTGAAGGTTTTGTAGATCCTAAGAATCCTAAGAAAGTTTGCAAGTTGAGTAAATCCATTTATGGATTGAAACAAGCATCTCGAAGCTGGAATCTTCGTTTTGATCAGAAAATCAAACAATTTGGTTTTATCAAAAATGAAGATGAGCCGTGTGTTTACAAAAAGGCAAGTGGGAGTTCTATTACTTTTCTAATCCTGTATGTAGATGACATACTTCTCATTGGAAACAATATCCCGATGTTGCAGGACGTTAAATCCTGGCTTGGTAAATGTTTCTCAATGAAGGATCTTGGAGAAGCTGCTTATATTCTAGGAATAAAGATTTATAGAGATAGATCTAAGCGGCTACTTGGACTTAGTCAAAGTACATATATTGATAAGGTCATTCGACGTTTTTCAATGCAAGATTCCAAGAAGGGTCTCTTGCCAATGGCAAGTGGAACCGTACTGAATAGTCATCAGTGTCCCAAATTGGACAAAGATAAAGAGGATATGAAAAAGGTTCCATATGCCTCTGCTATCGGTTCCATCATGTATGCCATGTTATGTACTAGACCGGACGTATCGTTTGCTCTGAGCTTGACTAGCAGATATCAACAGAATCCTGGTAAAAGTCACTGGATTGCTGTGAAAAATATCCTAAAGTACTTAAAAAGAACTAAGGATATGTTTCTGATATTTGGCGGTTTGGAAGAAGAGATGAGAGTAAAGTGTTACACTGATGCAAGCTTCTAAACGGATCGTGATGATTCACGATCTCAGACAGGCTATGTTTTTACTTTAAATGGTGGTGCTATAACTTGGAAGAGTTCTAAGCAAAGCGTGGTGGCCCAGTCGACCACTGAATCAGAATATATAGCGGCTTCAGAAGCTGCTAAGGAGGCTGTTTGGATGAAAAAGTTCATTGCTGATCTCGAAGTTATACCAAGCATACAGAAGCCTATCGAGATATTTTGCAACAATACAGGTGCAATTGCTCAGGCAAAGGAACCAAGGTCGCATCACAGCACGAAGCATATTCTCAGAAAATTCCACTACATACGGGAAGTTTTGGAAAGAGGAGACATCGTAGTAGAGAAAATTGATACTGATCAGAATCTAGCGGAACCGTTTACTAAGCCTATACCTCAAGTGAGACACGAGAAGCATGCTGATAGTATAGGTCTTAGATATGCTAGACAGTGGGTCTGATTTTGTAATTTAGTAATTTGGTGCATATTGAACTGTAAACATTATTTTATGTTTATTTGAATTTAATGGTTGAATGTCTTTTAAACTATTATATCTGTGTTCAAATATTAGTACGTTAAGTATCTATGAATATTGTATTCTAAAATGTCCGTAGTCTATCAGATTCGTGAGAACTAATCTGGTAAAAGACTATTGTGAATTAGATGGTTGATCCATATAATGGATACTCAAAGTGTTGAGAACTATATTCACTGATATGATTAGTTGAATCATATTGGGCGTAACTCGTTTCAAAATGATCTTCATGGATCTTAATCATAAGACATTTTGAATAGGTACGATCATTGTATCCTTAGACCTGCGGTACATACTAGAACTAACTTAAATGAATGGTTTCTCTTTGATTCTATCTAACGCTGTACGTAACTGGCAGTAATAAGGATAGTTTTGGGAATGATCTGAAGTTTAGTGGGAGTTGTTTGTAGCCAAAGGGATCTGTGCTTCTATACTTAGGAGAGGAACACTCTGGCGCCTTTCGTTGGTTTGAACTGGTGTTAACGCGTGGCCACGCTCGAACTAGTAGTAGTTTGATAAACCACTTCAAATCAGGAACGAAATTAGAAATGGTTGAATAATATATGAGAATGAATTGGATCCATGTCTCATGTTCAACAAGTGTTCAATATAGAGGGATAAATGAGTCGATAACTAGGGCTATAGTATTTGCATAACCAAAGGTTTGATTAGTGCAAAGAATTAGTTGACATAAATTTGTCATACCTTGTCGGGGGCAATATGATGCAGCTAGGCACCCACTATTGTCTACATTGAAACTTAATCGGCCAATCGACCAAGTGGGAGATTGTTGGATATAATGTTCAATTGTCGATTATAATTCAATGTTGTCGTCAAGGTACGACCCAAAGAGTTACACTTTGGGCAACGAACATGCAACGGTGTTTAAATCGTTAATCATCGGATCACGAATAATAAGCGTAATGAAAGAAACGGGTAATTATTTGGAATAATTACGGAGAGCCGATTAATATTATAATTAACTTGTTAATTATGATAAATCGTATATATATATATATAGTTAATTATCTAGATAATTAAAAGGAGGGTTTTAATTATGAGATAATTATGGAGGAGTTGTGATTAGATTACAATTCCTAATCCTTGTGTATCTTTAATAAAAGACTTCCATAAAAATCTCTATGATTATCTATCAAATGTTTTGATAGCTATGAATTAAAAAGATATACGGAAGTTAAATAAAAGGATTACTAATTAGTGTCAAATAGGACTCTCAAATCAAAATATATATATATGGAACTTTAAAAGGTTCGAAGGTTTTTTTGAAAAAGGGTCAAAAAGAAACAGAAAGGAGAAAAAGGGATAGGAACTTCATTGTTCTTGTTCGTCCAAAAAGGAAAAAGAGAGAGAGAGGAGTAATTCTTTAAGTTCGTGTTTCTTCAATTACGCAAAAAGGTAAGTAAAGTTTTTGAACTTTATTTTTCTTTAGTTTAAAGGTTTCGTTTGAAATCGTTTCAAACGAACAAATATGATTTCGTGGTCAACGATCATCTAGCGAGATCGTTCGTTGAACCAAGGTGTCTTTCTTGGATGTCACGATTCATTAGTTTTATTATAACCTATTTTGATTGTAATGAGATCACTGGTGGAAACGGTTTAGAACCGAACCTCGTGTACATGTTTTCCGCTGCGTTCAGTTTGTTTGAAAATTGGCTAAAATTATTTTCTAAAAGTTACACGAAATTTCCAACATTGGTATCAGAGCCACCTTACAAATCAAAGTAGGTTAATGTGTTTATAGATCTATAAAATAGTTATAGAATTGCATGCTTAAAATCGAGTAGATTTGGCATAAGAACCTGTCACATACAATAATTGTAGGCAAGTTTGTATTAAGGCCAAAACTAACACTTGTCAAAGTCTTCTTTGAAATAATTTTTGGCCTTAACCTATTTCGTTTAGCTTAATGATCGTACTATGCAAATTCGGGTTTAGAATTTTTTTTTATGAAACGCGCACATAATTAGTTTTGTAGCTACGCGGTTAAATAAATTAAAAAGTTGGAAATATTGAAATAATGATTTTAATATCAAAGCGATATATTTTTTTTTATTAAGAAAAATCAGAACTCATTAAATTTTTCCTTATCGGAAATTTAAACAAACAAAAAAAAGGAAGTTTTTTTTAGGATTGGATCCAAGATTAAGTGGGAGCACAAAAGGGTTTGTGCTACACTTAATGGGCTCGGTTCGCGTTCTTGGGCTTGAACGAACCGAACATATTATGAACCCGGAATTGCATATTTATTTATTTATTTTGCGTTTTGCCATGAGATGTTTATTACGCCATAAAATTAATAACTAATACACGATCATTAAAACGACAATTTTAATAAAAGGTTTATTAAGTATTGGATAGGTAATTAAAATAAACAGTTTATTTTAAAATACAAAAAATCAAAATTGGTTTTTCAAAAATTAAAAGTTAATTTGAAAATCGTAATTAATAAACGTTATTAATTAAAATAAATTTGCGACACGACCAACTTAGATTAAATAGGGTATTTAAAATTAATCGGTCGAGTGATTGAAAGGTGTTTCAAGTCGTCACAAATTAAAACGTAAAATTGATTTTTACAAAGGAATTGTATAGCCTATGTTCATGCCATAGGCCGTACAAGTATTTTAAAACGACCCGAACTGGTAATTTTAAAATATAACCCAAATTAAAATCGATATTCTACGCCACCCTAAATTAAGAACACCCGAACTGATCTATCCGAACCCCTGGTGCTAGTGTTTACCCTGCATCCAGGCCTACGGTTTTGGTTAGGGGTAGTTCCGCGATTTCCATGCTTACATGGGCCGGGCTACAGTTCTGATTTGAGGACAAATATCACTTTTGCGACACGAGAGCGAATGTTAGTGTTTACCCTGCATTCGTCTTCTACGGTTGTGAAAGTGGGTGTAGTTGGGGTTAACGTACCAATGCTTGACAACACTCGTCATGCGACCCCAAACCGAGAATTGTGTAGTTGACACAATTGGTGATCGTCACCTACCCTTCAATCTATGCCAGTGAAGAGTGCTAAGTCCATTCCCTGAGTTATGGGGAGAAGGGATCTCATCCTAATTCCTAAAATTTTGAAAAATCTTGGGTCAAAATTGAATTAGGTTATTGCATGAAAATTACTAATAAAATTTTCTTCTAAATTCTACAGATGTCTACAAACAATTCCGATAACACCAAATTCTCGCTTAAGTCCATCCTTGAAAATGCTAAACTTGATAATTCTAACTTCATGGATTGGTACCGCAACCTGAAAATTGTTCTCAGGGCGGAGAAAAAGGCTTATGTCCTTGAAGGACCAATTCCCGAAGCACCTGCTGCTAATACGGGTGCAGCCCGTAGGACATGGGAAAAACATGTTGATGATTCCCAAGATGTGACATGTCTTATGCTTGCTATGATGATTCCAGAACTTCAGAAGAATCTGGAAAACTTGGGAGCATATGAGATGAGTGAGCAGCTGAAAAACATGTTTCAGTAGCAAGCTCGTCATGAGCGTTTTGAGGTGATGAGATCTCTCATTACATGTCGCATGCAGGAAGGTACTTCGGTCAGTTCTCATGTACTGAAAATGAAGTCTTTCGTTGATCAACTGGAGCGTCTGAACGCACCCCTTAGTAATGAGTTAGCCACGGATGTGATCCTTAACTCGCTACCCAATTCATACCATCAGTTTGTTTTGAACTATAACATGAATGGGTGGGAAAGAACGATCCCAGAGTTGCATCAGATGCTGAAAACTGCTGAGACAAACATCCCAACTAAGGGAACTCCAGTGCTAGCGATCAGGGAAGGAAGAATTACCAAGAAGAAGCTATCCAAGGGAAAAGTCAAGGCGAGTAAGCAAGACAAGGGCAAAGGCAAAAAGGTTGCCACTCCGAAGGCAAAGCCTCATAAAGATGCCAAGTGTTTTCACTGTGATGAGATCGGGCATTGGAAGAGGAATTGTCCCAAGTACCTGGCTGAGTTGAAGCTTAAGAAGTTGCAAATAGGTGAATCCTCAGGTATACATGTTATTGATCTATTTTCCTTTTCGAGCAAATCTTGGGTGTTTGACATTGGATGTGGTTTTCACATTTGTAATGATTTGCAGGGACTAAAAAGGATTAGGAAGCTGAAGCAGGGTGACTTAGAGCTGCACGTTGGGAACGGGCAGAATGTTGCTGTGAAGGCAGTTGGAGAATTTATTCTTGAATTACCTTCTGGATTGTTTATTACTTTAGACAATGTTTTTATGTTCCTAGTTTGACTAAGAATATTATTTCTGTTTCTGCTTTAAGAGAACAAGGTTTTAATTATGCTTTTGATATTGTTAATGGTAGCATTTCTGCATTTTTAAATGGTGTGTTCTATTTTGAGGCTAAGCCTCACAATGGTGTCTATGAAATAGATACTTCTAACAATAGATCAAATAATATGGTATGCACTCTTTCCTCTAAACGTGTTAAAACTAGCTTTAATCAAACATATCGTTGGCATTGTCGTCTTGGCCATATTAACATCAATCGCATGAGGAAGCTCCAAACCGCAGGGATTCTAGAATCCACGGGCCAGGAGACTTATGATTTATGCGAATGTTGTCTAAGTGGCAAGATGACTAAGGCCCCTTTTACCGGAACTAGTGAAAGGGCCAAAGACCTGTTAGAACTCATACATACTGATGTATGTGGTCCATTCAGGACTATGTCAAGGAACGGGGAAAGATACTTCGTTACATTTACTGATGATTATAGTAGATATGGATATGTTTATCTTATGAAGTTTAAACATGAAACCTTTGAAAAGTTCAAAGAATTCCAAAATGAAGTACAGAATCAACTAGGGAAAACGATTAAGGCACTTCGATCCGATCGAGGTGGTGAATACATTAATCAAGAGTTTAATGAACATCTCAAGAAGTGTGGGATTATATCCCAACTAACTCCACCCGGAACACCACAACTTAATGGTGTGTCTGAGAGGAGAAATCGAACCTTATTAGATATGGTTCGATCAATGATGTGTCGTACAAACTTACCACACCCCTTTTGGAGTTATCCTCTTGAAACTGCTACACGTCTTGTGAATATTACTCCTACTAAAAAGGTAGAAAAGACACCATATGAGATGTGGCATGGTAAACGACCTAAAGTCTCTTACCTTCGCATATGGGGATGTAACGCTTATGTTACCAGTGAGTCTTCGGACAAACTTGATCCTCGCGGTGAAAAAGTTGTTTTCATTGGATATGCATATCCGGTTGGTTATTATTTCTATAATCCTGCTGAAAATAGAGTTTTCACTAAGCGTCGAGGAACATTCCTAGAGGATGAGCTTATGGCGCGAGGAATTGGAGATAATCTTGTGGATCTTGAGGAAATTCGAGAACCACAAATTGATCAACCAATAGTCGAATCTGCCTCTCAACAAAATATTGTTGGACCTGAACCTGATAGGATTCAGGAATCTGATGTAACACTAGGCGTCCGCAGAAGTACGAGGGATCGTCATGAACCTAATCGGTATTCACCTGATAGGTATGTCTTGATAATAGATCAAGAAGAGCCCTCAACCTACAAAGCTGCGATTTCAGGTAACGAATCTGAAAAATGGCTCGAAGCCATGGGCGTCGAGATGCAATCCATGTATGACAACCAAGTCTGGGATTTGGTTGAACTTCCTCCCGAATGTCGGACTGTAGGAGAAAAATGGGTTTTCAAGTTGAAAACAGACATGGATGGAAATGTGCAAACCTATAAGGCTCGGTTGGTTGCTAAAGGATTTACTCAGACTCAAGGAGTTGATTATGAGGAAACCTTCTCGCCAGTAGCCATGCTTAAGTCTATTAGGATTCTACTTGCCATAGCCGCGTATTATGACTATGAGATATGGCAAATGGATGTTAAAACCGCGTTCCTAAATGGACATCTTACAGAAGATGTCTATATGGAGCAACCTGAAGGTTTTGTAGATCCTAAGAATCCTAAGAAAGTTTGCAAGTTGAATAAACCATTTATGGATTGAAACAAGCATCTCGAAGCTGGAATCTTCATTTTGATCAGAAAATCAAACAATTTGGTTTTATCAAAAATGAAGATGAGCCGTGTGTTTACAAAAAGGCAAGTGGGAGTTCTATTACTTTTCTAATCCTGTATGTAGATGACATACTTCTCATTGGAAACAATATCTCGATGCTGCAGGACGTTAAATCCTGGCTTGGTAAATGTTTCTCAATGAAGGATCTTGGAGAAGCTGCTTATATTCTAGGAATAAAGATTTATAGAGATAGATCTAAGCGGCTACTTGGACTTAGTCAAAGTACATATATTGATAAGGTCATTCGACGTTTTTCAATGCAAGATTTTAAGAAGGGTCTCTTGCCAATGGCAAGTGGAACCGTACTGAATAGTCATCAGTGTCCCAAATTGGACAAAGATAAAGAGGATATGAAAAAGGTTCCATATGCCTCTGCTATCGGTTCCATCATGTATGCCATGTTATGTACTAGACCGGACGTATCGTTTGCTCTGAGCTTGACTAGCAGATATCAACAGAATCCTGGTAAAAGTCACTGGATTGCTGTGAAAAATATCCTAAAGTACTTAAAAAGAACTAAGGATATGTTTCTGATATTTGGCGGTTTGGAAGAAGAGATGAGAGTAAAGTGTTACACTGATGCAAGCTTCCAAACGGATCGTGATGATTCACGATCTCAGACAGGCTATGTTTTTACTTTAAATGGTGGTGCTATAACTTGGAAGAGTTCTAAGCAAAGCGTGGTGGCCCAGTCGACCACTGAATCAGAATATATAGCGGCTTCAGAAGCTGCTAAGGAGGCTGTTTGGATGAAAAAGTTCATTGTTGATCTCGAAGTTATACCAAGCATACAGAAGCCTATCGAGATATTTTGCGACAATACAGGTGCAATTGCTCAGGCAAAGGAACCAAGGTCGCATCACAGCACGAAGCATATTCTCAGAAAATTCCACTACATACGGGAAGTTTTGGAAAGAGGAGACATCGTAGTAGAGAAAATTGATACTGATCAGAATCTAGCGGACCCGTTTACTAAGCCTATACCTCAAGTGAGACACGAGAAGCATGCTGATAGTATAGGTCTTAGATATGCTAGACAGTGGGTCTGATTTTGTAATTTAGTAATTTGGTGCATATTGAACTGTAAACAATATTTTATGTTTATTTGAATTTAATGGTTGAATGTCTTTTAAACTATTATATCCGTGTTCAAATATTAGTACGTTAAGTATCTATGAATATTGTATTCTAAAATGTCCGTAGTCTATCAGATTCGTGAGAACTAATCTGGTAAAAGACTATTGTGAATTAGATTGTTGATCTATATAATGGATACTCAAAGTGTTGAGAACCATATTCACTGATATGATTAGTTGAATCATATTGGGCGTAACTCGTTTCAAAATGATCTTCATGGATCTTAATCATAAGACATTTTGAATAGGTACGATCATTGTATCCTTAGACCTACGGTACATACTAGAACTAACTTAAATGAATGGTTGCTCTTTGATTCTATCTAACGCTGTACGTAACTGGCAGTAATAAGGATAGTTTTGGGAATGATCTGAAGTTTAGTGGGAGTTGTTTGTAGCCAAAGGGATCTGTGCTTCTATACTTAGGAGAGGAACACTCTGGCGCCTTTCGTTGGTTTGAACTGGTGTTAACGTGTGGCCACGCTCAAACTAGTAGTAGTTTGATAAACCACTTCAAATCAGGAACGAAATTAGAAATGGTTGAATAATATATGAGAATGAATTGGATCCATGTCTCATGTTCAACAAGTGTTCAATATAGAGGGATAAATGAGTCGATAACCAGGGCTATAGTATTTGCATAACCAAAGGTTTGATTAGTGCAAAGAATTAGTTGACATAAATTTGTCATACCTTGTCGGGGGCAATATGATGCAGCTAGGCACCCACTATTGTCTACATTGAAACTTAATCGGCCAATTGACCAAGTGGGAGATTGTTGGATATAATGTTCAATTGTCGATTATAATTCAATGTTGTCGTCAAGGTACGACCCAAAGAGTTACACTTTGGGCAACGAACATGCAACGGTGTTTAAATCGTTAATCATCGGATCACGAATAATAAGCGTAATGAAAGAAACGGGTAATTATTTGGAATAATTACGGAGAGCCGATTAATATTATAATTAACTTGTTAATTATAATAGATCGTATATATATATATATATATATATATATATATATATATAGTTAATTATCTAGATAATTAAAAGGAGGGTTTTAATTATGAGATAATTATGGAGGAGTTGTGATTAGATTACAATTCCTAATCCTTGTATATCTTTAATAAAAGACTTCCATAAAAATCTCTATGATTATCTATCAAATGTTTTGATAGCTAAAAAGATATACAGAAGTTAAATAAAAGGATTACTAATTAGTGTCAAATAGGACTCTCAAATCAAAATATATATATATATATATATGGAACTTTAAAAGGTTCGAAGGTTTTTTTGAAAAAGGGTCAAAAAGAAACAGAAAGGAGAAAAAGGGATAGGAACTTCATTGTTCTTGTTCGTCCAAAAAGGAAAAAGAGAGAGAGAGGAGTAATTCTTTAAGTTCGTGTTTCTTCAATTACGCAAAAAGGTAAGTAAAGTTTTTGAACTTTATTTTTCTTTAGTTTAAAGGTTTCGTTTGAAATCGTTTCAAACGAACAAATATGATTTCGTGGTCAACGATCATCTAGCGAGATCGTTCGTTGAACCAAGGTGTCTTTCTTGGATGTCACGATTCTTTAGTTTTATTATAACCTATTTTGATTGTAATGAGATCACTGGTGGAAACGGTTTAGAACCGAACCTCGTGTACATGTTTTCCGCTGCGTTCAGTTTGTTTGACAAATTGGCTAAAATTATTTTCGAAAAGTTACACGAAATTTCCAACACAATGATCGCAACTGTAGGACCTGCACACAATCCAAAATACCACCAGTTGAAGAATGAGCTTTTGGATTTGAGTTCTTCTGGATCATCTGCATCAAACTGGTCAGCCCCAAATGCCTGCACACAGGGCTTGTGCCCACCTTGGGCAAATGCCACTAGATATAAAGCAATGAAAAATATGATAACTTGCAGCTGAGGTGAACATGATGAGCCGCCATCAATGGAGTTTGTACAGTCGGATGGAATCAGTGTTGAAAAAGCCAGCAATGCAAGTGCCTGTTAACCATTCGTTACAACTTTCAACCTAATTTGGTTAACGGAAACTAACAAAAATATTTATATTGTCCGAGGAAATTAACAGAATAAACTTGATTTATTTGAAAATCACGAAAATAGTTGTACTTTTTTTATCTTAAATTTCCACCTATCACTGGAGGACATGCGTCACAATAATTCAGGAGTGAAATCTTTTGCGCCACATTTAAGGGGGCGTTTGGTTCGCATGAATTCAATGGAATTTAAGTGAATTGGAATTTGAATTCCATCTCCTAAGATGTCTGGTTCATAGAATTTCATGGAATTGGAATCCCAATTTCAATCTTCATGTGTTTGGTTGACAATGAAATTGGAATTGGAATTAGGCATGAATTCCTTCAAATTCCTTTAACTAAAGGAATTCAAAATCCTTTCTATATGTGAAGGAATTAAAGTAATTCATTGAAATCTTCGACCGTTTCGACTAGCACCGTTTCAACCCGTACCGTTTCGACCCATACTGGTTTCGATTCGAACTGTTTCGACCCATACCGTTTCGACGCGAACAGTTTCGACCCGTAACGTTTCGACGCAAACGGTTTCGACCCGTACTGTCTCGAATCGAACCATTTCGACGCGAACCGTTTCGACCCGTACCATTTCGTCGCAAAGCATTTTGATGCAAACCGTTTCGACCCGTACCGTTTCGAATTGAACCGTTTCGACGCGAATTGTTTCGACCCGTACCGTTTCGACCCAAACCGTTTTGACCCAAACCGGTGGTTGTTGGTGCCAGGGTGATTGATTCCAATTCATTTGACAACCAAACACAAAAAAAATGGAATTGAGATTCCAATTCCAACAATTTCCAATTCTAATTGGAATGTTTAAATTTCAAATCCAATTCCTATACAAATTCCAACTCCAATTCCAATTCCAAATCATTCCGCTAACCAAACGCCCCCTAAGTTTCAAAAAATAATGTTTTTTTAATTCCATGTGGACTGACATATCGTGTCAACACGACCTGTTAAGACTCGAACACGATAAAACACGAACATGACACGAAATCTTACCGTGTCAGGTTTTCCAAACACGAACACGAACCTCATAATAAACAGGTTACACGAAATGACCTGTTAAGACACAAAAAATTTACCAACGTATCATACAACCTGTTAAGACATGAACATGACCTGTTACTACATGTTTGATATTTAGCCGATGACTAGTCTTAACAGGTATTGTATAATGGTATTAAGTCTTAACAGGTCATATCGTGTCTGACATGACCTGTTAAGACACGGACACGATATGACCTGTTAAGACACGAACATGATAAGACACAAACACGAAATAGGTAAACACGAACAGGACACGAAATTAAACAGTCTTATTGTGTCGACCTGTTATAGACACGAAACCTGTTAACTTCGTGTAGATACGTGTCGTGTTACCGTGTTCGTGTCAGAATTGCCAGCCCTATCCACGTTTAAGTTTCAAAAAACAATAATGTTTTTTTTTAACTCGTGGGGGTCTATGGTGTAGCTCTATGGATCTGCCGCGGCATTTATGGATCTAACCCACACTACTTTTGTGGCAAGCAATCTAGTTAGCCAAATTAAAATCTATTGAGCAAATCAAAGAAGACTCCTACTTGTGGTTAAAGCATCGTTCGAAACTTCCAACCGTGTCATGGGTGGGTTGGTTAGATTTTGATGTTTCGGGTCTTTTGTAATCTGTTTTTGTCGTCTCCTCTTTTTTGTAAGCTTTCCAAGCGGCTTGGTGACTCTTTATATACAGATATAAAGATGATTTGCCGTTAAAAAAATCTATTGAGCTAAAATACACTTGTCATGCTTAGGTTGATCCGAATTTAATAAAATAATCAAGGCTTATTTTGTTAATTTTCTCCGCCAAAACAAATATTTTAATGATAATCCATTTGGTTAATCCGGTGATCATTAATATCTCATAAGCGAAGATGAAAAGATCTACAAACCAGAATATAGAGCAGAGAAGCTAATATCACAGTCAGGTATCGACCAAGAAACGCATCAGCAATAAAAGCTCCAACAAGGGGAAGAAGCGACGCCGTTCCGGCCCAGACGTTGACGTTCTCCGCCGCCGTAGCCGTTGACTGCCCCAACGGTCCGGTCAAATATGTAATTAAATTTGAACTCACCCCATAATATGCTATTCTCTCTGCCACTTCCACACCTGCATATTTTCAACGTCAAAAACTTATAAACCTTATTATAACAATTATAATAATCTAACTTATAATAAAAGACTCCAAATAATGCCATATGGCATTCTCTCATTCAACCTCATAAATTTTATTTAAATTTTTTTGATAAATTTCTTTTAATATTAATATTAATTAATAACCAATATATAGACATCACTTATTTTTATCCTTATCTTTATCTAAAATTAATAAATAACTTCAATTTTGCAATTTAGATCCTTTGTTTTTTTTTTTTACTTTTTATCCAAAGTTTTCATCTTTTGCAATTTAATCTCAACTTTTTTTTATTTTCAATTTTGGTCCACCATACTTTTCATCTTTCCCAAGTTTTTCGTTTCGTTCTAAATTTTGTGACTTAATGCACCGCAACGTGCGTGTGGGGTTCAACATTTTTTCGTATATTTTTTCCCGTTTGACTGGCCCGTCGCGTCACATCTATTTTTCTGCATCTGACAAGTTCGTCCAACACGCGGTTCCCGGATGGACTTGGTTATTTTTTTTGTATGTTTTACATTTCGGTTTAATTTCTCAGCAACGAGCGTGCGTGATTCAAAGATTTTACGTCTGCTTTTAGCTCGGCGTTATTTTTTCCCGTTTTTATTTATTTTCTTTTTATGAGCTTTTTCAGATGTTGGTGGTCGCTGACAATGATATAGTATTGCCACTACTTAATACAGTTTTATGACAACCGCTGCAACGCAGGGGCTTAATACTAGTACTAATAATAATAATAACAAACGTGACCGATGATGAAATATGCAGATCGCCAGCAACCGGATTTTGATCTGAGGACTGGACGGCCTTTGTAGTCAATCACGCCGTACACGAAGTTGTTGAGTAGCGGTGAGTCGACTCCGGTGCCGGTGCTGGTGCCGTTATCGTTGTCATTCTTCATGTCAATGACAGAAGTATTTTGAAATTTTAGGATAGATAACATTATTGATTCTCTCTCTCCATCTAGACTATTGTCGGTCGTACCATGTGACTCATGTGCAGATCGTTGTAATCTCAGATATCCGGGCATTCTCGACGGGAATTCTGAACTCCGTCTATAAATCTTTTACATCAAAGTTCAAACAATTCAAGAGGCTTTTACTCGAGGGGGTGCTCCTGGGCCGGTGAATATCGCTTATTCTGGTGTTTATCAGCCATTTTCATTGTTACTGTTCCGGCTGTTAAAATAAGGTCCGCTTGTCTAGGACTTCCTATACTAATAAACAAAAATCTTTTTTGGACACGTGTCACTCTCTGGTAATTTCTCACACTTATTTTCTTATTTATCTCTTTTATTAAATAACTAGGTTATCACCCGGGAATGCTTCCCGGATAGTTTTACTTTATTACTTATTAAACATGTATACTTTTTTAAAATATAATGTATTATTTCATTAAACTTTGTCAGGACATTCTTATTCTTAATTCTTAATACAATAATACGACATAGTAATGTCTTCGCTATAAGGAGTTATAAATTTTTTATAAGTTAATCACGAGTTGTGAACGTGTAATAAGACTTAAAAACTTATTGATTGTTTATGATTCGTGTTTATAAATTCCTTTGTATTAAAAATTGAAGGATTTTTTTTAAAACAATTAAAAAATTAGTTAACATATTACACATAAAAAGTTTGTTCAACAAATTTTAACGATAAGAAATCAATACAATACTAATAATAAGTGAATAGATGAATGAAAACATCAAACTCCGTAAATGCTATTTCGCTCCATGACCATTTAAAAACACAATAATCACCAATTGACATGTCCTCTCCTCTTATCAAATCACACCAATCAATGACATTATACCTAAAGGGAACACAAAAATTATACATACGGATATATATTATTTAATAAATCAATTTGTCGTATACTTAAAAAAAACTACAAACCTTGTAAACGTTAGAAGCAAGTTATTTATATTAATTATAATAACAATTAATACATAATTTCAATCAAACAAACAAATTGGCATATTACATGATTGAAATTGAAAAGGTTAAATTAGTAACACTTCAACCCCACATGGTTTAAACGTCACCCAAATTGTAACATCACGCCAACCCACTTTGACCCGTTACACAACCTCAATGGCCCATCGTATTTGCCAGTATTTTATAGGTTTTCCTCTTGAAACTACCATTCATATAGATACTCAACTGAGATGTTCCTGAACAACAAAATAAAATGAAACAATAATGTACCAGTAGAAAAAAAAGGGGCTCTTTACATCAAAATTTGTTCCATTGAATGCCCTTATATCCGGTTGAATGCACTTATATCCGGTTGAATGCCTCTTAGTTATCGAGATCAGACTGATGATCATCCATTGTTGGAGGTTGGAGCATGAGCAGGGGCCTACAAGTAGTTGTACATTTATAACATTACTTATTTATAAGATTACAAAATACACAATATAGTGTTTGTGGATCAATCTAATACATATGCCTGTTCCAAATATTTGTAAGGAACTTCATATGACTGACATTAAGTTAATATATTCCATTACCAGTGCTAAATAAGAAAACATAGAAAAGAAAGATAATTACAATGGGCCAGTTAATTATTTTTGCTCCTGTCTTCTCATTGAGGTCACCTTGTTGTGCCATATATAATTCGGCAAGACCAAGCAAAATTTCTGCAAAGACACAACATTAGTCTCAAATAATTATTTTCTTACAATAATCGAATACAAGAAAGTAAATGCTTTTGTTTTAGTATAAAAATTCAATATAACGCGTACAATTAGCGAGACGTGCACAATTTCACATCGGCTAGCCAATTGGTGTCAGTTTCTTCAACCTAAAAATGCAAAGAACAATATTGAAACAATAAATAAAACTAAACTTTGGCGAGATGGGCAACATGGGAAGCTTTCTGTATTGAAACAGAACAAAAACTATTATACCAAAAGCAAAGAATTACGAATGCTTCCAATTTGAATGCATCCATTTAATTAGATAAATAATAAACCTAACAACCACAACATGGAGTTTGATCATCAGCCTACAAGTTATTATTACAAAAGTCAATCGCAACCAAAAAAAAGCAAATTTCATGGATTTCGAGTACACATACTGATCGGCCAGAAAGAAACCATAAATCACAAAAAAATATAATGTCAATTTTTTTAAGCATGAAGAAAATTAGCAGATCTGATGGTAAAAGAATCAAAAAGTGTTCGAAAGACTTAGATATCTGAATAGTCATATTTACCTTCAACCCATGGTATTAAGTGAGTCAAAAGTTTATAACTTGCACCCACATGGTATTAGGTGAGTCAAATTTGAAGTAAGAAAACAATGATTTGGTTACTGTTAGCAAACAAAAACCTTGGTGAGAAGAGCAAAACAGTTGGTGGTCCAGTTGGTGTTTAAAATGATGTGAAGATCTGAGGCGTATTCCCTCTTTTTGACACCCACAACAAACATGGGAGCAACCCTACTGGATTCTATGGTTCTTGGGTTAGGAACACTTACCCACTAAGATGAATGATTGAAGATCATGATTCTCTCCCGTTGCTAAGCTTTCTGTACTGACCTAAAGCAACAAAAAATGACCATAAATAATAATTAGATTATTATTAAAAAGTGACTTAGCGAAATGAAGTTCCCGGTATTCTGACCATCAGCTCTAAAGTAATTGTTTGAAGGATTACCATGAATACTAACAGGAATGTGCTTAGTAACATCGATTTTTGCAGCTGTCACATTGTTTGTTACTGGTGTTACAGATGGAGCAAATTGTTTAGCCTTTTGGGATGGATTTGGTGCTTCATCACTATCAAAACAAATAGCTCAAAGAACTCTGGCCACCACCATTGCTCACTCATTGATTCATATTTTCACCTTCTTAATGATCAAAACACTAACCTTGCACATAGTTTTTAACTCCATTTCAGAGACAAACAAACAAACAATATAAAATTGGCCTTAAATCTTGGATTTACCACACATCGGGAGTCTTTAATCATTCAACACCCACTAACCACTCTTAAGACTATTCTTACTGAACATTAATTCTCAATCATTTTCAAAAGCAGTTTACACTTGAACGCATTAAGAATAATATTTAAAATAAATGCGTAATTGCAAGTCCTAAGATAAACAAACTAAAAAGAAATAAAAAAGAACACAAGATTACCATCTTCTCGATACAAAACACACCACCCTAAAATCCTAAAAACCAACCATTTTAAAACAATGTACCAGTATGTTTTGTGTCTTTAGAAACCAGATGTAAATCACATTCCAGAAACCATAGAAGCCAGATCTACGGCCTACACAACACAGCCGAAACAGAAACGAAAACAACCTGGTTTGTGATGAAATTAACATAACGAACACAAAACAATGGTGAAATCGAAAAGAGGATAAAGAATACCAGAGAGCGAACGAACAGTGACTCGATTGAAGATATCAATTGCCAGACCCAGAGAACAATATCGGTTCAAATTATGGCTTGTCATCACGATACCGGTAGTATGAGTGATATATACCGATATAATTTCTAATACAAAAGGGCGAAAACATATCAAATACGTGAAATCAAAAGGAATAAACTGAAAAATTTCATAAATTAAAAGATGTACATATACATGAATCTATATTTAAAGAATTGTTACCTGTTTGGTGAATCATTTGGGGAAGACGATGATGGATCCAGTACAGGTTGAATGAGAGGGAGGCTAGGGTTTAGAAAAGTGAGGTTGTAAAGTAATGTTGTTTGGAAAAGACAATATATACGATCCAGTTATTTTGACCCGAATTCAGATTCCAACCCGATTTAGAACCGGATCCCGTCTCCCAATTTGCTCATATGTTTTCCCGCCCAAAAACCTATTGAGGTTGCATCATCACAAGCTGACACGTCAGCCCAAATATATGTTTATTATATATAATAGATGGAATGGGATCAAATACAAACACTTAAGTTTGTAAGAACTATAAGAACCAATACATAATTGACAAGTGTCCATCAATAAAAAATTAGTTTAGGGGTAATTTAGACTTTTTGACCATATTTATTTATAACTAATTAAAAATAATTACAAAAAATATAATCAGCACAACACTATATAATTAGCACAACATCATTAATCGTTCTTCATTATCAGCACATCGTCCTCGAATCGTTCTCCATTATCAACATAAACGACATTAGCACAACATCTTCAATCGTTCTCCATTATCAGCACACCAGATGTGCTGATTATATCTACTTTTGGTGTTTGTTTGTATTATTTTGTAATTAACACATAATCAGCACCTTATTAGCACAAATATAAAACACCTTTTGTTAACTTTTTTTAAAAAACACTTTTATAAATACAAAAAGGTATAGCAATATGGTACTCATATTAAAGATAAAAAAATACTTGATTTTATGGTATATATTTTTAAAAAAAATAATGAAGTATATAAAAGTTATTTTAGTTTAAAAAACCTTGGTGGAATTTGTATTTAATAGAAAATGGTCAAATGACTAGCAATTTTACAAAATTACCCCTAATTTGTTAGTAGTAATTTTTAATTATAAGAGTTTTATTTATAATCAATATCAACCCTTGATTTAAATTAACAATGGTTCAGATCTGTTCTTACGGTTCTTATAATTAGCACTGTTTGTACAGGATCTCAAATAATAATATTAAACATCAATTTAACTAAATCTATTTATCTCTTTTGTTTAATTGATTTATTTTTTAACTCTAAAATTTCAATCTTTGGCAATTTAAGTCTAAAGTTTCAATCTTTGGTATTTTAACCCTTTTGATTAATTTAATTTTTCACTTCTAATTCAGAAGTTTTCATCTTTTGCAATTTAACCCCTTTATTTTTTTTTTACTTTCAATCCAAAACTTTTCATCTTTTGCAGTTTAATCTCAACATTTTTTGTTACTTTCAACTTTAGTCTCTTATATACTTTTCATCTTTCATAAGTTCTCCGTTTAACGTGTCGTTCTAAATTTCCGACTTAACACGCCGCAACGTGCGTGTGGGGTTCAACGTTTTTTCATCTATTTTTTCCTGTTTGACATGTCCGTCGTAGCGCGTCTATTTTTCACCATTTAATAGGTCTGTTGCAACATGCGAGACAGAGATCGACTTAGTTATTTTTTCCTTGGTTTTACACACAGGCTCGTGGTGATGTGAGAAACATTTGCCTTTCATCTAACATGATATATAACTATTGAATCCCCCGCCGCATTGCGGCGGTTGGTAAATCTAGTTTTATATAAGGAAAAATCTCCAAAAAAAAAAATTAGGCTTTGGTCAAACATTTTATAGGCTGTATAAGTTTATAGGCCCGTATGTATATTTAGATAACGTTTTCAGCATCTAGAGTTTGTTGGTTTGTTTGTAGCTAGGGTTCAGAATGCTTGAATATGGTGATATTAGAACACTTTACACTACATGTAAGCACAGTGGCTTTGTGATGCAAGGATCTTCGAAAGCGATATGTACGTTAAATTTCATTAATAATACTGGTATTCGTATGCTAAGTACCGGATGGAGTCCTTTCATGGTCTAATCATATCAACCATGTAAGAGAGAGAGAGAGAGAGAGAGAGAGAGATCTTTAAGTACGGATCCTACAGCTGCATTTGGAACAAGAAGTTCACCAATTCGTTCATTATCTGTTGTTGTCTCAATGCCCACAACACGCAGTCGTTGATGGGCTTTGCGGACCTGTTGTTGTTTAATAATTTTAGTAATTCTTTAGATATCATTTTAAGTATCCGGAGTTTGTTGGGTTGTTTGTAGCTAGGGTTTAGAATGCCTGAATATGGTAATATTATTGAAGGAAGAACGCTACCATAGGTGAACCTTCCAGAAGAAATCGCAGGCTGATACATAAAAATACATATAACGAGTTATCGTCTTCTGAACCCTAACAACTGTTCATGTGGGTTGTTGCCAGAACCCTGCCGATGATCGTCTGTTAACTACCGGATGGAGTACTTTCATGGTCTAATCATATCAACTATTCACTACATGTAGCAGATAACGGTTTGTTGGGTTGTTTGTAGCTAGAGTTCAAAATGCTTGAATATGGTGATATTAGAACATTGTACACTGCATGTAAACACAGTGGCTTTGTGATGGGAACCATACATTTGTGTGTTGCAGTTTGAAAAGATGACCGGATATAGATCTGATATTGAAATTTGTGAGCCTTCAAATTATTTTCAGACAATTCCTAACAACTGTCCATGTGAAAGTTAGGGTTTGTTGGGTTGTTTATAGCTAGGGTTCAGAATGCTTGGAGCATATTATATAACTTTTTAGATGGTGTTTGTAAGGTTTAATTGCCTTGTGTAACTTTTATTGACATCTATCATTGACATCTATACACGGAATGAGATTCTTCGAGAACTAGAAAATGAGAAAATACGGAACGAGATTCTTCGAGAACTAGAAAAGGAGAAAATACGGACGGAGATTCTTCCAGAACTAGCAAAAGGAGAAAATACGGAACAAGATTCTTCCAATAATTAGTTTGTGTTCAGTCTTGTGAGTTGTTGACATCATTAGTTTCTACAATCTTGTACTAGAAAAGCTCTTATTTGTCCCTTTATTTAACCCGACTAATTTACCAATACCACCTCTAGTCTAAATTAATTTCGGTATACATGGTAAAAAGGCAATGCTAGACATGGACAGTTATAGAGGCTTCATTGTACTAGAAATCCACTTTTATTAGTAAAAGGGTAGTAAAAGCCAAGTACATTCAGTAATTCAAGCAACCATTACATCCAGCTGCATCTATGAACATTAATTTACAACAAATCTTCACTAATTTCACCATAGTTAAACAAGATCACTTGCCTCTTTCTCCATTATAAACATAAGATTTCGCAGAATATACAAACATCACAAATGCTACAGCACTAATTCCAGCAAGAAGGTAGTATAAATAATCAATATGCCCATGATTCAAGTTATCAGATATCCATCCATCTTGACCATTTCCACCAGTCGTTTTCTCAACGATCCAGATTATAAATCCGCTCAGAAAGCTACCAATCCCCAAAACACTTAGGTAAAGTGCCAAGCCTATACTTTTTAGATCACTTGGCATTTGGTCATAAAAGAATTCTTGCATACCCACAATTGTAAACACTTCACCAGCTCCAACCAATAGATATTGAGGTAATAACCACCATATCTTCATCGGGATCATTGCATCTGGATCATCCAGTAATCCATATTCGCGAGCAACTTTGAGTCTTTTTGTTTCGACGATTGCTGCAACACCCATTGAAACAATAGATATAAGAATGCCGATTCCAATTCTTTGAAGCATTGTTATGCCAGATGGCTTCTTTGTAATTGCTCGGGTAAAAGGGACTAAAATGGTGTCATAGATGGGAATGAGGATCATAATCGAGAGACCAGTGAAAGATTGTAGTGTGGCAGGTGGAATCTCAAAGCTTGAGCCGATTAACCGGTCCATGGTAGATCCTTGTTTGGTGAAGAATGTGGAAGTTTGAGCAAATACAATTCCATAACCTAAACAGCTGACCCATATTGGAATAAGTCTAAGAATCGCCTTCGCTTCTTCCACATCATCAACACTACAAACGGTTCCATGTTCATTTGACCCGTCATGGGAAACCAAAGCTTTGTTGAGAAATCTGCCATAAAACCCAATATCAACAAAATCTTAGAAACTTAATCCATATCACATTGGATCATAATTTACAATCTTACACCTAACTTTATTCCAAAATAGCAATATGATTTGTGTTGTGCTACTTTAAGCAGTTAAAGCGGTCCAAAATCGAATAGCGGTCAAGGTCCGCTATATGATATATAGGTTATAACGGTGGTACAACGGTGATATAGCGGTAATTTTTATACCATGCATAATTTATGTATTTTTATATATATTATATACATATACCATTAATTTAATATTTTTTATATATAAATTCACAAGTATGAGGACTAAATATAAACTAATGAAGATGAAGGGGGATTATATGTTAAAATACCCAAACTTAAATAACCCTAATCATCCCCACTTTCATCATACGCCGTTTTCCCGCTCCCCTTCTCTTCTTCATCAGGCATAGTACCTAGTTATCTCTACAATGGTTCAAAATCATGGAGCAACAACTGATTGTTGTTCGAATTAAGGTAACAATTCGTTTCACTTAACCGATTTGGTCCGATTATAGGCGACTTTTGACCGGTTTTTTCAAACTTTGACCTAATTTGACTTTGACCGCTATACATGTTTCCAAATAGCGGCAAATAGCAGCCAAATAGCGGGCTATAGCGCCGCTAATAGCGGAACCGTTATGAACCACCGCTATTTGGACCGCTACAAACCCAGACGTCCGCTAACCGCTATAGCACCGCTATTAACTGCATAGGTGCTAGTTATAATACATATAACTATACAAGTACACATAGATCTAGTTTTTTAGGGACTCATAATTCAACCACTAGAAGTGATAGTTTCAACCCGCTTACTTATCAATTGGTTGATTTGATATTTTTTGTATACGTAACGGGTCACAGGACATGAACGGGTCAAAGGTCACCACAAAGTGTTCTTTTAATGCATACAACATTCTATATCAGTTTTACCACTAACCAAGATCAATAAAGCCTTTTACCTGAACTGTTGAGAATCTTGATGATGCATTATTCCAGAAGCTTCCTCTTCTGCACATATTTCTAAAGACGTGACCCTTCGATTCCGAGCCGCAGTAAGAAACACGTGGCTAATTCGCGCAAACGCGTTTTTTTCTTGGGTTTTTTCGCCAAACCGATAAGTGACGGTTCCAAACAAGAACATTATTAGGGCAAAACCCATCATAACACAAGGAATCCCAAAGCCAAGACCCCAACTAAGGTTATCTTGAATGTAACTAAGAACAAAGATCCCAACTGTAGCTCCTGCACACAATCCAAAATACCACCAGTTGAAGAATGAGCTTTTGGATTTGAGTTCTTCTGGATCATCTGCATCAAACTGGTCAGCCCCAAATGCCTCAACACATGGCTTGTGTCCACATTGGGCAAATGCCACTAGATACAAAGCAATGAAAAATATGACAACTTGGAGCTGAGGTGAACATGATGAGCCATCAATGGAGTTTGTACAGTCAGATGTAATCGATGTTGAAAAAGCCAGCAATGCAAGTGCCTGTTCATCAATTGTTTTAGTCCCTCTATTAAACAAATATTCTTGTGCCGGAGTGAAATCTCTTGCGCCACGTTATTATTTAAAAAGGAACAATTTTTAATTCGTGGACTTTGGCGCACAGCTATGGATTTGTTGCGCCAAAATGATAGAATCTGCTATGCCATTTTCAACCTACTGCGCTAAAAGATCTCGGGGTGCTAAGGGGGTTGTGTTCACAGGTCTAACCCGAAACTGAAACTTTTGGATGAGCCCGAAAATTTACACGAAAATCGTGTCAAACATATGAATATTTTACACGACACGAATATTCGCGGGTTGACCTGAACACGACCCGTTTAATGGCAATCTTTTTTTTATTATTTTTTTTTCGTATTTTAATATATTAAACTTAAAATTTTAACACAAAAATACAAATGTATATAAACAATTACATTCTAGTTATAAAATTTTATGTCAATTCACTTTTACGTTGTAAATTTTACCGTCGGGTTGATATGAACCCGACCCGTTTAGCTAAACAGGTTCACGAGCTCAACTTTTTACCGCGAACTTCATGTCGTGTAAAAAACTCACGCCCCTAAAAGTATCCAATCTCCTGACCCAGATTGAAATCTTTTGCGCTAAATTACCCTTGTCTTGATTGGTAATTTTAAAAAGTCAAGGCTATTTTGTTAAATTCTAGCGGAGATTCAAATAGCAAAGCGACGATGAAAGAATTGCAAACCAGGATATAGAGCAGAGAAGCAAGTATAGCAGTTAGGTATCGACCGAGATAAGCATCCGCGATGAAAGCTCCAACTAGGGGAAGAAGCGACGACGTTCCAGACCAGATGTTGACATTCTCAGCTGCAGTAGCTGTAGATTGGCCCAATGGTCCCGTCAAGTAGGTGATCAGATTTGAACTGACTCCATAGTATGCAAATCTCTCTGCCACTTCCACACCTGAAGTTCAACATTAAAAACTTGTAAACCTCATACTACTACAAATAATAATAATAAAAATATAATATGAGTGTTTTTTTTTTTTTTTTTTTTTTTTGAGGGGCTTAACTAACATTACCAATGATGAAATATGCGGATCGCCAGCAACCGGATTTTGATCTGAGGACTGGACGGCCTTTGTAGTCAACGGCTCCATCAACGAAGTTGTTGAGTAGCGGAGAGTTGACTCTAGAGTAATCGGTACCGGTGTCAGTATTATCCATTTTAGTTTCAGTCTAGGCTTTATGAAACTTTGGGATGTATAATTGATCCTCTCTACATCTCTCCATAAAGACTTCAATTTGATGATTAAAAGACTATCAGCCACCTGATACATGTGAAAATTTTATATATTTTTTTGGTCAGATTTTGGAAATATAAACTTGCTTAATATATTCGATGTGTGACATTTTTAAACTTGATACGTAAGGGAAAAATAATGAATTCATGACCAATTCTAATCGTCTCTAATTGCATTTTATCTATAAATGGGATTACTGGCCTTTTCAGCTTACTGATATTGAAGTCATTTTCCAAGTGTTTGATGTGATGCATGAAAGAGACTGGTCTGGACGTGTGTTATAAATCAGATTGTTTGGTTATCGAGACTTTAACTGACACCTGAACCTCCGTTCAATGATGAGACACTAATAGTGGCGAAGCTAGCCCATTAATTTAGAGGTATCTCGTATTTTTTTTTACCATGCAATCATAAAATAATAAAAAAATGATAATAAATAAAGTAAAAACAAATAATATATTTGTCCTCTTTATTTTTTCATAGCTTGAAATCGTTTCATCACATTGTTTTCTTTTATTTTGTCAAAAAGTTTCTTTTATGTTAAAAAAGTTCCAACTAGAGATTGTTTTTTAGATTGTGGTTTCATCTTCACTTCAAATCAATGAATTCAACTAATCAACTACCTAGTTTAACAACAAAAAATAGAAAAATATAAGTTTTTGAACATAAACTATAAAACATTAACAAAGTATAATTTGTTTAGATTGTTGGCTTCTGTTCTGTATAATCGACCTTTGGTTTGCATTGCCGCCCAAAATCACAAATCAAAATGGGTCTCTTTCAATTATAATATTGTTTTGGGTCTTGGATAACTTTATTAATTATATTTATGGCCTCATTTCAATTCTATTATTGTTAATTTGGGCTTAATTATTCTATAAGTTTTCGGGTTGTAAAATGTTTGGGCTTATAAAAGAAAATTGGATTTTAGTAATATCAAGTATTCTATTTTTTGGTTAGGGCTATTTTCGTATTTTTTAAGGGTATCTTTTGTATAAAACCGGAAAAAACACTACGAATACGGGTTGAGCGTAGCCCGTGCTACGGCTCCTAACACTATACCCCTTGATACTGGAACATTAGGAGTGATCGGCTCAAATACCACTAACACGTTTTGTGTGTTGTAACTTTTGTTGAGAAATGAATTCAAAAATTACATGTGCTAAGAAAATTTTCATGATAAACACGGACAATACTGGTTAGGGTACTAGGAGCATAATTGAAAGCATAATTTGAAGAACCAATTAAATTGTTACGTCTTACTTTTACCCATTTTCATAAAATACTACCCAAATCACTTGGTGTGGTGTTGGAAGAGTACCAAATTCACCTCGCATTTCACAAACTGATACATCGAGTAGTAGTCACCATAATCACAACCGAATATTGAAGCCGAAGGGTTGGTGCTGGTGTTACTGGAAACCTGATGTACTCGAACGCACCACCCGAGTTATGCCCCAAATATCCTTAGTATGAATGAATTGATGTTAGATTATATCTTTAACAATAAAAATGAATATTGGCATGTATATCTTACTAATCAGCCGTCAAATAATAGTACAATTAACATGTCCTTAACAAATAACATGTAGACAAAATTACACTTTTACACGCCTATAACTATACTGAAAATTACACATTTCATTCTCTACATCCAGTGGTATATTCATTTTTTAAAACAAGTTTTGCCGCAACAATGCCCCATCCAGGACTACCATTTTGTTTTCCTAGTGATGGTTTCAAAAGTCCACTGGTTGCTTATTTATGACAACTATTGGAATTTCCTCACGTGTTGCGGCGCAGTTAAGTTGGTATCGGTTAGTTTATTAAGGTATCGGTTTACTATTGGCAATCAATATAGCAACCGAAAGAGAAAAACCCAAAAAATAAAGTCATCATATAAAAAAAGGATATTGGTTAGAAAAACTAAAAAGATCCTCAAATAAAACTAAAGGTCACATCCTCAAAAAAAAAAAAAAAAGCCATGTACATCCACTAATTTAAGCAATTATTGCACCAATTACATCCTGATGCATCAATTCACAACAAATACCACTTACAACATAATTCAGCAACGTGATGATACATAGTGGATACAAAAGTTAGCATACTAATACTTATACCAGCTAAACATAGGCCAATGTGGGAGCAATCTCACATCACTGTTAATCAGTTATGTTAATATGTAATAGAAAACATGTAATAGTAATATGTGTTACAACATTCAGGCCGGCAGATAATCGATAAACAGATGCAGCCATGGAGTTCGACATGTCAATTAGCTTGATTTGGTTACCGTTTAGAGTGTATATGATTGATGGTAGTTCCGAGTTCGTAAGGGTGAAGAACTCGTGATTATGGAGAGAGAAGAGGTCGAGATATATGTGACGTTATTATGAGAGTCTAAGATAAAACCCTCTTTAGTCGTCTCCTTAAATACACCCAAGGGGAAACCTTATTAGTTAATAAGGGTAAATCGGTCTATCAACAATTACCAACTAATATTAATAAGGTATAATAATTATTATTTTGATCTGTATATAATATAAATGATTATAATGGCTACATGATTAAATACGTATAATTATATATTTAATCTTACATTATCCCAGTTAGCCAAGTAATCATTTATTATGAGTATAGGATAAGTCTCATCAGAAGTTAATACTCATTTTAGCTTTAAACCAAGAACCGTAATAGAGAAATACAACCGTTGAGTCATCATTCAACTCAAGACCCCATTAGTCATACTACAACCTCAATTTAAAACCTAACAGTTATGATCAAAATATACGAGTAAGTCCCTTAAACGTTTGATTTGTATTTATTATTTGTCTATATGTCATTACATCATAAGAACCTATCTTAGAGACATACATAATCAAAACTGAGTAAATTTCATTAAATAAAACACAAGTAGAAAATGCAATTAAATAAGGTCTTTAGTAAACCCATATTTGAAACATGTTCTTCGAAAACTTTAGGTGGGAGACCTTTAGTCATCAGATCTGCAAGCATATTTTTGGTACTTATATACTCAATACAAAGATTTTTTTCCTCAACTCATTCATGTACGAACAAGTACTTTGTATCGGGATATAAATCAGCTCCAATTATTGTTTGACAAACTAACAACAACTGAGTTATTATAGTAAACCTTCAATGGTCTAGAAATGGAATTAACTACTTTTAGTTCAGTGATCAGATTCTTAAGCAACATTCCTTGACAGGTTGCGTTATAAACAGCAATGTATTCTACATCATTGTGGAAGTTGTGGTTAACTATTGATTATAACTCTTCCATGAAATTGGTCCGCCTGCTAACATAAAGATATAGCCCGAAGTGGATTTCTTATCGTATTTGCATTTGGTAAAGACATAATTAGAATAGCCTACCACTTCTAAATGATCACTTCTTCAATAAGTCAGTTTATAGTTTTTCGTCCATTACAGATATCGAAGTACTTTCTTAGCTGCTTTCCAGTGATCTAGGCCATAATTAGTTTGAGAACGGCCTAGAATTCTCGCAACATAAGCAATATCTAGGCGAGTATAGACTTGAGCATACATTAGGCTCCCGACTACTAACGCATCTCATTTGCTCTTTTTCAACCTCTGTTTTCGGGCATTGGAATGAACCGAAAACATCTCCCTTAACTACTGGAGCGACTGAGTGTTTGTAGTGTTGCATGTGTTAGCACATAAGGACACGATCTATGTAGGCCCTTTTAGATAATCCTAAGATCCTTTTGTGTCAGTGTCAGTGAATTCTGATGCCAGTATCTCCGTGATCCTTCATGTCAAAGTTATGCGAGAGTAATCGCTTCAACTTATTCAACATGTCTAAACTATTACTTTTCAAGAGAATATCATCTACCTAAAGAACAAGTATAGTAAGGTTGCTCCCACTCATCTTGAGTTAGGTGCACTAATCCACTTGATTCTTCGCAAAACCTTGTTTCTTCATGACTTCATCAAACTTGAGATATCATTGACGTGATGCTTGTTTTAACCGATATATCGATTTCTTCAACTTACAGACTAGATGTTCTTGACCTTCAGGTTTAAAGCCTTCTGGTTGTTTCATGTACACATCTTCGTCTAAGTCTATGTTAAAGAAAGCGGTTTTAACGTCCATCTAATGCAGGTCTAAATAAAAATAAGCTACTAGGGCCATAACGATATTTAATGAATCTTTAAGAGAGACAGACGAAAAGGTCTCTTGATAATCAATTCCCTCTTTCTAAGTGTAGCCCTTTGCAATCAATCTGGCTTTGTAGCATTTAACATTCCCATTCGGATCCAATTTTGTTTTGAATACCCTTTTACATCCTACAGGTTTGACACCGTTGGGTAATTCTACCAAATCCCAAACGCCATTTCTCATTGTTTATTGCTTTATTCCATTCAAAAGATTGATCACTGTTAGTGGCTTCTTTATAATAGGTAGGTTCATTTAGCTTTCCGACATCTATTTCAGCTTCAGTCAGGTAAGTAACATAATCGTTCCAATTAGTAGGCCTTCTGGACCTAGATGACCTCCTGAGTTGATTATCCGGTTCAGCGTTGTCTTGGTTTTGAGCGCTTGATGTGCCTTTGTTATCATGTATAACGGGTTTTGGTTATGGAGCTAGATTTGGAGTTGTTGCAGTGACATTAGGTGCAGTTGTTACATCGGGTATAAGAGGAGTAAATAGAGTTATGGTAAGTGACGAGTCCCCCCCGGGTGTCTTGTAATTCTTCGTAATGGTTGGCACTGCTCCCATTGACCTTAAAATCCTCCAGGAACGATAACCCTTTGAGTGATCAGGATACCCGATAAAGAAACAGGTAACTGTTTTAGCGTCAACTTTCCTTAGGATAGGATTGTAAAGTTTTGCTTCAACAATGCAGCCCCATACTTTCATATATTGGATCGGATCGGGTTGGGTCAATTTTCAAACAATCATCCTAGTTCCTAACTTCCTATCACATTAACAAATAAAGTTTCAAGTAAAACAAGTAAACAACATAAAAAACCATCATACTTAGTAAAGTAACAACAAAAAACCCATCATAAGTAAGTAAAGTAACAAAAAATATCAAAGTTCAAACCCTACCTATTTCTATTTCTCCAAATAATTAAATAAAACAACAAAAAAACTTATCTAAAACATACCTTGGTCTTTAATTAGAAGACTCCAGCGAAAAAAAGTGGTTCAACCCATTTCCTCCTGAGAAATCGCGCTATTACTTCCCTACTCATGGTTCCTATCACATATAAATTGATCCATAAGTTCAGAAATCAACACTAAAGTACTAAACATACGAATCACTCCATAATTTTCAATTTTACTTTTCAAGCCATAGTAATTGTTGATTACTTGTGTCTTGTAATATGTAACAACCGAAAACTTATCTAAACAACAAAATCACCCTACTAAAGTCTAGAACAACCAAAAAAACATTAATAGACATAAAATTTTAAACATTTTTTTTTATCATCTCTATAACTCTATTTCTTCTAAAAAAACAACATAAAACAACAATATAACATTAAAAAGCTATGGTACCTTGTATTTCTTGGATTCCGGTGAGTTTGGTGGCCGGATATTTGTGATTTCTGGCAAGAAATTGGAGTTGGATGGCTGTTGTCGTTGGGACGAGGATCACAGAGGCAGAGGATGTCACGAGAGAAAACGGGAGAAACAAAATAGGAAGTGGCGATTTGGGTTGGGTTATTTTATTATAGTTCAAATTTTGTTGGTTGGTGTCACGACCCCCGACCCGATTTTACCCAGTTCAGAGGCCGGGTGACAGAAACCCATGGTATTGGTGTTTAATTTGGCAGTGGAAATTTTAACAGGATCATTTAAACTGAAAATACCTAAGTATTTTATTTCACGTTTCGGGACAAACCCCGTAATTTACAATAAAGGAATTTCACGGGGAAATTCCCTATTTACAAAAACATGTTTATTTATTTACAGAGCCACTTTATCCAAGCTGGTAGTGCTACGCGGCACTTTTCCTTGTTCACAGTAAATCACCTAAAACATGTTTAAAAAGATTTTATCAGCGGGAAATACTGGCGAGTCATTCAATTTGCACAAAACGACACATTGTTATAAATTATAGTATTAAGGGCGATTACAATGTTTATATCAACCAATTACCTAATGGTGTTTGTCACTCGACCTGTTTCTATGACTATGGTCATATCACCCATTGGCTAACCCGTTGTCCAATGGTGACGGTTATCAAGTAATGTATACAAAACCCCACATACCGGCTGTAATTGAAGACTACAAAGACTTAATCCCTATAATTATAACTTTGAAAATAAATAGGGTTTTGGAAACAACTTGGTAAAAAGATAATGACTCACATTGCAAGTTTAACTGGACAGATTTTGCCTACTGATTAAGCTTGGTAACCTAGTTAAAGAACGCAAACGAAACTAGGTTAGTAACTTAGTACAACATTTACGATAAGCTGACGAAATCAAAACCCTCACGACGAATGACAAAGTATAGCCCGAATTCGGGAAGCACTCAAACATCCATCAGATCGGTTTCAATCGATCGGACATTGTATCGTAGCAGTGATCGAGTTATTACCCTGTAATCGTAGCAGCGTTTCGACACTTAAACACTCGTATCTAAGCAGAATATTGACGTTTTGAACTGATTTTTCGAATACAGAAGAAAGCCATGCAACGTCCCATTGATAGCAGATTTTTGAGTTTTACGCAGCCCGCGTAAACTCGAATGAACACCTACGTGGCCCGTGAGGGCCACCCTAGCTACGGCTAGGGATGCCGTGTCACGGTGTAGGTCTGCCACGTGTCTGACACGTGGCCTAAAGCTTATCCGGAGAACTTTCAAGCTGTTTTGCCCCGCGTAAGCCTCGGTTATCTCTTACGCGGCCCGCGACAGATCAACAAATTTGAATTTCTTGATTTTTCACAAGGATTAGGGTTTTAGGGGTCCGGGTTTTCACTTACGAAGGGTTGTGGGACATTTTTACAGGTCCTTACATCCTCCCCACCTTATTTAAAATCTCGTCCTCGAGATTTACTGAAATAGGTAAGGGTACTTTCGCTTCATTTCTGATTCCAGTTCCCATGTGTATTCAAGTCCTCTCTTCGAATCCCATTTTACTTTGACCAGCACCAGTCTCTTGTGTTTGAAGAACTTGACCTTTCTGTCTTCTATTTGAAGAGGTTTCTCAACAAATTTTGACTTTTCATTTACCTCTATATCTTGAAGAGGTACTACCTGGGATTCATTAGATAAACATTTCTTGAGATTGGATACATGAAACACATCATGTACCCCGGCTAGTTCTTCTGGTAGTTGTAATTTATAAGCAACTGGTCCAATTCGTTGGGTAACTGAGAATGGTTCTATGTACCTTGGACTTAGCTTTCCTTTCTTACCGAACCGAACCACTCCTTTCCAAGGAGAAACTTTCAAGAGTACCCTGTCTCCAGCTTGAAATTCTAACGGCTTACGTCGATTATCTGCATAACTTTTCTGGCAATCTCGAGCCGTTTTCAGTCTTTCCTTGATTTGAGTTATCTTGTCGGTGGTTTCCTGAACAATCTCGGGCCCTGATAATTGACTTTCTCCTATTTCTACCTAGCATACGGGAGTTCGATACTTTCGTCCATACAGTGCTTCAAACATGGTAGCATTGATGCTGGTGTGGTAACTATTGTTATAGGAGAATTCTATTAATGGTAGGTGGTCATCCTAGTTTCCACCAAAATCTATTACACATGCTCTAAGCAAGTCTTCTAGGGTTTGAATCGTTCTTTCACTTTGTCCATCTGTTTGGGGATGTGTCACACCCCTATTTTCCACATGTCACCGGTGGGCCTGGTGGGGAGTATCGTGACGTAGTTGATATCATCATAGTCAAACAACACAAATTTAAAATGCACAGTGGAAGCAAAAAGATAGATTTATTTCAACCGAATAAATATTGTAATATTAAGTATCACAAACAGTTGAAATAGATCCGCAGGCGGATCAAAAGAAAAAGGAAATTTGTTCAACAGATTTATTTGCATCCAAGCTTGCGAGACTCTAAATGATGCTAAGGAGAGGCCAGCCTATTACGCGTAGTACCTGCACTTAATCTTTTTGGGAAAATACGTCAGTTTACACTGGTAAATACAATTTAACTGACTCATTTTGAAAAGGTTTAAAATTGATTTGAATGCACATGGCACAAAAAGATTTTTATAACTTGGGATAATTATTTGAATATAAACTTGTAAAAGATTTACATGTTTCTTATGCGTCCAGTAGCCCGGGTCTACACCGAGTTAAAGATCAATAGACACACCACATGATATAATCTCGCAGCGGTTTAACCCAAAACCGGCGATTATACCTTAATATTTATGCACAACGGGTCTACGCCTACACCCGTATGCTTAGGTCGTGGCCATTTCGTAAAATGATGCCAAGGATATCCGGGACATGGTCATTAACCCCCCAAAGGCTTTAAGCAAACAAAACAATTTTAATGGGTCATTTCAATGATTTAACCTACATTTGATTAAAGATTCAATGCCCGACCAAGCGGTATTTTATATACCGTACTCCAAGCCCGTATAGGGAAAATAAGTTAAAAGTATTTACCTGAGCAAGTATAGTCACAATAAGCAAGTGCAAATAGCTTTTACTGGATCTCCTATTCTGGAACGAAGGTTTATAATAACCTATTAGAATCCTAACGGGTCTTTAATTTAGCCTAAGCTTAGAGCGGTTAGTTTTAAAGAAAGAATACGGTTCGATCGCATGGAAGGCGAAGACCGGTTTAGAATGTGGTTTTGACCCGACAAGCTTGCATGCTCGTTTAATATGGGTAACTTAAACACATTCTGGATTTTGAGACAATAATGATATGGTTTGACCCGTTTCGGCTAAAATGTGTAAACTAGTTACATAAGCCGATCCGAACGCGGAAAGTGCGTAACAAGTAACCATATGAATCATATACACGTTCCCTGAGCTATTATGCACTAAATATGTTGTGACATCAGTAAGATATCTTCTATTATGCCCAAAATGATTTTAATTGCAAACTATGCCTCATAAGGGCATTTTGGTCATTTTAAAGGGTATAAAAGAGTTTAATTGTAATCTGAGTTACAGGTCTGATTTATTTAGTAATTATACTTAATTTAATAAGTTATAACAGTAGGGTATCATATATATGTGAAATTTATTAATTATAACCATACTATGCACCGAAGGGGTATTTTGGTAATTTCACATAAGCCTAAAAGGTCAAAACTGAAAATCTAATTTAAAGCCTTTGTTTACTATTATAATATAAAAATTTGCTGAATATATCAGTAGGTATCAAACTTTATATATATAAACCAGTTTTGATACATACTATGTCGTAAAAATGCTTAAAAATGCGATTTGGAGCCATTTCCAGGTTTTGTATAAAAAGCTGATATTTTTAATATTCCAGAAGGCTCAAAATAATTTATTTAACATAATGAATCAGTAGAAAATGGTTTGAGGTCAAAAGGATTTATAAAACTCATTTTATAGCCCAAAAGGGCAAAACCGGCAATAACCGAAATAAGCTTAAAACTCTAAGTTATGCTCAGCCTAAAAATAAATAAAAATCTCCAAAAATTCCAAAGTATTATTTTATATCAGTAGGTAAAATGTTTGATATTAAAATTTGGGTTTAGATAGGCTATATGCTAATTACACCATTTAATTACTAAGAAGGCTTCTAATTACGCTAATGAGCATAACTCTAAATCTAGACCTCAAACTGATGTCAAATTTTAGGTACAAGTTTATAAATCAGTAACTAAGGTGTCTACTCTTTTATATTTTCAAAAATCATAATTTAAGGTGAAAATGGCATAATAGTCAACGATTAGGCAATTAACGGAAACATGCATATGATTCGGATATCTAATGAACCAAGTTGTATAATCACAGAGGGTTATACTAACATATAAATAGGTCCAAAAGAAGCTCTAGGGCAATCCGAAACTTGGCTTAAACGGGTCAGAACTGAAAGTAAAAGCAAAAGTCAAACTATGCGACTTTCGGTTCCAAACCGAGGCTAAACTGAAAATTGTCGAGTTGAACATGTTTAGACATGTTCTTATATTAATTACCAAGTTACATTTACATTGCTAATTATGTATTAATTTGAAATAAAGCTTTCTGTTGACTTTTTGTAATTAGCTTTGACCCGACAATTGACATAGTTAGATTGGGAATCTGAGAATACCCTTTTAAGGGTTTATTACCCACATAATTAGCTACTTATAGGTATTTTTAATTCGAGATTTGACTGGATAATTGTTGTTTAATCTCGAAGTCAAACCTTAATTACGATGGTTTGACTTTTAGCTAATTAACTAAGCTAAACTAAATTAAAGAGGATTAAGGACACTTACAAGAGTCCTAAGTATGCTTGAGGATCCTAAGATGGCTTGTTGCTGATCAGATAAGCTCCAGGAAAGTTTTGAAGTGAGTTGAATGAAGTGAACACGATGTTGCAACTTCTACTCCTTTATATAGTGAACAAAATGTCACAATATGATGCCAAAGTAGTCTACTAATGTTGCAAGATCATCCCAGGTGTCCCTATGTTGCTATATACCAGTTGAAAGGCCCCTGATTTCGAAAACCACCTAAATAAGGCGGTGCAACAGGCTGAACAGGCAGCTGTCCAAAACTTGCTGCCAGCGACAGCCTTACGGACCGTAAGCTGAAGCCCTTGCGGTCTGTAAGCTCCCGTTGCGGACCGTAAGCCTATACGGATACGGTCCGTAACCGACCCTGGTCTGATGTGCCCAGGTATGCCTCTTGCGGACCGTAAGCTTGGACCCTTACGGTCCGTAACCGATGGTCTGAGGACAAAAATTTTGCAACTTTCAAGTTTTGACCATGCAACTCTTACAAGTCCGAATCTCATGCCATCCTTTTCAGTTAAGGGTCTCTTTGCTTAGCCCTTGCATGCTTTGCATGCACTTACACCACTTTGGCTCCTTATGCAAGGTTTTTGAAGTGTCGGAATATCAAGAATTCACCTTTGGATTCTTATGGAGGTTGGCCATGCCTTAGTAAACTAAATTCAACTTCTTTTAAACAAGAATTAAATCAGGATTTTGTAGTAACATTTTAAAGAACCTAATTTCCATATAAAAATGGAATTTATCTATTTAAGAACAACTGGCTAATATGTCTGATGTTTATCGTAACGATTTAAGGATCTTGGGATTTATAACTTGGGTCGCTCAGAGGTATTTTAAAAATATGTCGCCCTTCATAAATCCTACCATACATCTTTTATTTGATCCGGGTTCCTGACACGTTTGTCTTACATGACACGTGTCTTTATTTTATTGGGTATGATTTTACGAGGTGTTACATCCTCACCCCCTTAAAAGAAATCTCGACCTCGAGATTTACTGAAACAATTGAGGATATTTTTCTTTCATTGTGGACTCTAACTCCCACGTATATTCGGACCTCTACGGGCATCCCATTTTCACCTTGACAATAGGCACATGCTTCCTTTGAAGCTTCTTTACCTGTCGATCCTCAATCGACAAAGGTTTTTCCACAAATTTCAAGCTCTCATCTATGTGCACATCTGTGTGTGGTATGACTAGCGATTCATCAGCTAGACATTTCTTCAGATTGCAGACATGGAATACATTGTGAATACCACTGAGCTCTTCAGGTATGTTTAACTTATAAGCCACTGTTCCTACACATTCGATGATCTCGAATGGTCCTATATACCTTGGGCTTAATTTGCCTTTCTTACCAAATCGCATCACCCCTTTCCAGGGTGATACCTTAAGCAGAACTTTATCTCCAACCTCGAACTTCAGAGGTTTTAGCCTTTTATCCGCATAGCTTTCCTGCCTATCCCTGGCAGCTTTCAGGCGGTCATGAATCTGGACAATCTTGTCCGTTGTTTCAAAGACTAGGTCAGGACCTGATAACTGAGCTTCTCCTACTTCTGCCCAACAAATAGGCGTTCTGCATTTTCTACCATATAATGCCTCAAAAGGCGTAACCTGAATGCTGGTATGATAGCTATTATTATAGGAGAATTCAACCAAGGGTAGATGCTTATCCCAACTACCACCTAAATCAATCGCACATGCACGTAGCATGTCTTCCAGAGTTTGAATGGTACGCTCACTCTGCCCGTCCGTCTGAGGATGGTAAGCCGTACTGAAATTTAAGCGCGTGCCTAAAGACTGTTGGAAACTTTTCCAAAAGTGTGACGTGTATCTGGTATCTCTGTCAGAGATAATGGCCACCGGTACCCCATGCAAAGATACAATCTTATCAACATACAATTGGGCCAACATGTCAGAATTGTAAGTTTCCTTAATGGGTAGGAAATGTGCTGACTTAGTCAGTCTATCTACTATCACCCATATAGTATCATTTCCTTTCCTCGTCTTTGGAAGCTTGGTGATGAAATCCATCGTCACCATTTCCCATTTCCAAGTGGGAATTTCAGGCTGTTGTAGTAAACCTGACGGCTTCTGATGTTCGGCTTTGACTTGCGCACACGTCAAACATTTAGCTACATAGGCAGCTATAGACTTCTTCAAGCCTATCCACCAATAGTCTGCCTTTAAATCCTGGTACATCTTATCAGCTCCATGATGAACGGAATATTTGGAACTGTGGGCTTCCTGAAGGATGACATCCCGAAGTCCTCCATAAACAGGAACCCATATTCTTCCATTTAATCTCAGGATTCCGTCCTTGCCATAGGATAACTGTTCTTCAGTTACTCCTAACTTTTCATCAGGATAGTTAGCTTCCAACACAGCTTCCTTCTGTGCAGCTAAAAATCTTTCATTTAAACTGTTCTTTATCTCAATGCTTTTGGCATTGATTCTTATTGGCTTCACTCTTTCTTTTCTACTCAAGGCATCTGCGACTACATTGGCCTTGCCCGGATGGTACCTTATCTCACAATCATAATCATTCAAAGTTTCCATCCAACGTCGCTGCCTAATATTTAAATCCTTCTGATTGAACAGGTGCTGAAGGCTTTTGTGATCAGAATAGATCACACATTTAGTTCTATACAGATTATGCCTCCATAGTTTTAGTGCGAATACAACGGCACCCAGCTCCAAGTCATGGGTGGTGTAGTTCTTCTCGTGCACTTTCAACTGGCGTGAAGCATAGGCAATGACCTTGCCTTTTTTCATAAGCACACACCCCATCCCGGTGTGTGATGCATCACAATACACTACAAACTCATCAATTCCTTTAGGTAACGTCAGCACTGGAGTGTTGCTCAACTTCTGCTTTAGAATATCAAAAGATTCTTGCTGCTTAGCCCCCCAATCAAACTTGCTATTCTTGCGAGTGAGTAAAGTCAGGGGTGCTGCAATTCTTGAGAAGTTTTCAATAAAGCGTCTGTAGTATCCAGCTAGTCGTAAGAAACTGCGAATCTCCATAGGCGTCTTTGGCTCTTGTCAGTTCATAATAGCTTCAATTTTAGCGGGATCTACTTGGATACCATGCTCACTAACAACATGTCCAAGGAATTGGACTTCACGAAGCCAGAACTCACATTTGGAAAACTTAGCGTAGAGCTTTACTTGTTGAAGCAGCTTCAGAATGCAATGGAGATGCTTTTCGTGGTCAGCTTGGCTCTTCGAGTAAATGAGGATGTCATCGATGAAGACGATGACATATTTATCCAGATAAGGCTTGCAGACGTGATTCATGAGATCCATGAATGCGGCAGGTGCATTAGTGAGCCCAAAAGGCATCACTAGGAACTCGTAATGGCCATAGCGAGTCCTAAATGCAGTCTTGTGCACATCTTCATCTTTAACCTTAAATTGATGATAGCCTGACCTCAGATCAATCTTGGAAAAGTAGCTTGCTCCTTGAAGCTGATCGAACAGATCGTCGATCCTGGGCAAAGGATACCTATTCTTGATAATGACCTTATTAAGCTCACGGTAATCGATACATAGACGCATCGACCCATCTTTCTTCTTGACAAACAAGATTGGTGCTCCCCAAGGAGACGAGCTAGGTCTAATGAAACCTTTGGCTAGCAAATCATCTAACTGCGTCCTTAATTCCTTCATCTCTGTTGGTGCCAACCTATAAGGTGCTCTTGCAATAGGCGCTGCTCCTGGAATGATGTCGATTCTGAACTCTACTTGTCTATCTGGTGGCAAACCAGGTAGTTCTTCTGGGAAAACTTTGCGGTATTCAGAGATGACTGGAATATCTTCAGTCTTTGGTTTCTGCTCATCAACAGTCACTTGTGCCATATAAATGACACAACCCTTCTTCAAGCATTTAGATGCTTTGAGCATAGACACATGCTCAGGCAGTCCATGCTGGGTATCTCCTTGAATGGTAAGTGGCTCACCAGACGGAGTCTTGATCACCACTTGTTTCTTGTTGCATACAATCTGGGCTTGGTTATACGATAACCAATCTATGCCTATCACTATATCGAAACCGGCTAGCTTAAACGGAAGCAAGGACAAAGGAAAAGAGTGGTTCCTAATGGATATGAAACATCCATCTAAAACGGTTGATGCGGTTTCTATGGTTCCATCAGCTAATTCCACTTCATACTTCACACTTAAGGCTTTAACAGGCATTTTCAATAATTCACAAAACTTATTATCTACAAACGATTTATCTGCTCCAGAATCAAACAATACTCTTGCGTAGATATCATTAATAAGAAAAGTACCTGTTATGACATTATCGTCCTGAACAGCTTCCTTTGCATCCATGTGGAAGACCCTTGCATTGGTCTTCTTTCCTTCCTCAGCTTTCTTTGCAAACTTTGGGCAATTTGTCTTAATGTGCCCTTTTTCATTACAACTATAGCACGTTGTATCTTTGATCTTCTTACAATCTAGGGTCTTGTGCTCAGAAGATTTGCAAATCCCTCATGTCTTTGGCTGAGACTGGGATTTCGACTCAAACCTGCATCTCCCAAAATGGTGCTTCTTACAAACTTTACATTTGGGCTTATCACCCGATTGATGACCGTCTTTCTTAGATCCAGACCCCTTCTTGTGGTCATTGTTTCCCTTGTGCTTCTTATCTGATCGTCGTGAGTTGTCATCCTCACGCTTCCTTTTCTCAGTGTCAGTGTTCCTCAGAGATCTCTGCCTGACCACGTCCAGTGTGAGGGACAAGGATATATCAGCTACGGACCTGAAAGTAGCTGGTCTTGAGGCCTTCACGCTTGCCTTTATCTCTGGGGCTAAACCCCCAATGAAACGAGCTATTCTTTTGGGTTCCGGGGTCACCAGATACGGAACCAATCTTGACATAGTATTAAAGCTCGTAGGTAAGCTTGACAGTCAAGGTTCTTCATAACCAACGATAAGAAATCAGACTCAATCTTTTCCACCTCATGCTGAGGGCAGTAGTTTTCCTTGATAAGAGTGATAAATTGATCCCATGTCATATTGTACAGTGGAATCTTCCCGGTAGCTTGAATCAACGATCTCCACCAGGCTAGGGCCTCACCCTTGAAAGACTGGGATACAAACTTCACGATATCCCTTTCAGCACATCAACTAATATCTACCACAGTGTCCATCTCATCCAACTAAGTCATGCAATCCACTGCCCCTTTCTCCCCAGTGAAATCCCAGGGTTTGCACGAAACAAAGTATTTATATGTGCAACCTTTGGCACGTGGTGCATTATCAAACACTATCTTCTTGGAGGGAACACTGTTTTGGTTTGAAGAATGTCGATCATCATCTTTCTTTGATTCCTCTTTCTTAGGCTTAGGTTGGATAGAGGGTGGCTTGTTGTGAGCTTCAGAATGAGTTTTAAGCTTAGAGTGCGGTGTAGATAGGGTCCTACTTCGAGTCCCACTAGACTCACTATTCTGCTGATCCAAAGCCTTTGTAACAGCATTATCAACTAGTGCTTGCAGCTCTGCACCAGTCAGCTGTATCCTAGCATTCTCGTGGTTTTCCACCGGATGACTGTTTACCTCATCCGACCCAGCCATGTAGCTTCAATTGCTACATATAGAAAATAATGGGCAAGGTTTTACTTAGAAGCTTTTACAGTATTTTATGATTTATTAACCATGGTTTTCATAGCCATTTTTGGTTAATTTGTTAATTATTCATGTATTCAGGACCTTTATTATAATGCTATATTTTAATTTAATAATAGCACAAAAGGGCATAGTCATAGAGACAAATTTAATATATAAACCAAGACTTTTACAGAGTCAAGGTATTAAGGCTTTAATCAAAGTTCATTGCCTTAATCTAGACAGGGAGTTATAAGCTACTACTGTCTTTAGTCCAAAAGGACATTAGTTATAGCCCGCATGCACTTCATCCTTAAGGGATGATTATATAATTAAGAGAATTTAAGACAACCCAATTAAAAGATGACCTATGTGATTTTATCGCATCACAGTTTATCATGAATGTTAACATGCTTTCGGATGTTAACAAGAATTGGAATCTTTTGTGTAGGTTCTACCATCTTGGCCATGTCTGCAACGACATATAGGCTAGGATTTACCTTTAAGATTCTTTTAATAATTAACGTAGAACAGTCCTAAATTGAGATGTTAATATGGATCTGAATCTATTTATGGAACTACCATCTTGGCCCTGTCTTATGATGACACATGGCTAGGTTTTGTCCTTTTTAGAATTTGCCATTTTAATATAATGGTAGATCTTTTAATAATAAAAATTATTCTTATTTATTTTATGTTTCATGCACATAATAAATAACAAACAAAATGAAAACTTAAATTAAACATCTCATTAATAATTTAAACAAGTACATTTTTGCCCTAAATGGGACTTCTACAAAATAACATGCCCACGCAAGGGCGAAACAAACAACAAACCCACACAGGGGTTAACAAAAGACATGCCCACGCAGGGGCATAGTACAAAAAGACAAGCCCACGCAGGGGCCAAGTACTGAAACAAAAAGTCCATGCAGGGACTTGATTACAACTAAATAAAATAAATAAACAAGGTCTTCAATGACCTCTTCTTTTGGACTTCCCCTTGAGCAGGTCTGACAACCCCTTGAAGAAGCCTCGAGTGTTACTGCGCTCCATTTGAATATCCCATTCACATTGGTCCAATCTATCGAGGACCTCTTGTTGACGTTCCGGCGGGATTAGCTGCGGCTGCGGCGGCTGGTGATGCGGTGGTTGAGGAGGTGGTGGGTGCTGGTGCACATAAGGTGGGTACCCGGTAGTCCAAGGACCACCATAGGGCCCTTCAGGGTGACGAGCATTGTAGTCCCACGCCTCCTGGTACGGGTCCACATTGGCGTAGTTGTAGCTGTTGTGGCCCGGTAGCTCGAACGGGTTATATGCCGCTGAACCAGCATATGCAGGGATTGGGTTATCAAAACCCAATGGGAATATCCCATTCACATTGGTCCAATCTATCGAGGACCTCTTGTTGACGTTCCGGCGGGATTAGCTGCGGCTGCGGCGGCTGGTGATGCGGTGGTTGAGGAGGTGGCGGGTGCTGGTACACATAAGGTGGGTACCCGGTAGTCCAAGGACCACCATAGGGCCCTTCAGGGTGACGAGCATTGTAGTCCCACGCCTCCTGGTACGGGTCCACATTGGCGTAGTTGTAGCTGTTGTGGCCCGGTAGCTCGAACGGGTTATATGCCGCTGAACCAGCATATGCAGGGATTGGGTTATCAAAACCCAATGGTGGCACCACAGGTGCGAGTTTGCCTCTGAGACGGGGTTTGATGGTCCCCCCATCTACGGGTCTTCTTCTTGGAGTGGCGGATAGTGGCTGCCACTCGAGGGCTGAGGAGTGCTGATGCGGACTCCTCCTCGCACGGACATCCGCGCGTTTGATCTTCTCCGCCTCGGTGGTTCTGGAAGCGGTTGCTCCACCGGTGGTGGTGGTGGCGGAGTGACTGCCACAAATCGAGAATCCTCGGAAGGATCCTGCTGCTGCTGCTGCTACTGGTATGGAGACGAGTGCTCAGAGGGAGTAAAATACCAGTCCCACTGGTTGAACCTCGCCTGGTAGCTATCCGGACCGCGGTAAGGCAATCCATGAAACGAGGACCCATCCGGGATCTCGATGGGATGGTTTGGGGTCCCGGTTACAGGCTCCACGGGATCCGTATTTTCATCCATGTCGTTGTCACCCGAAAAATGATCTTCGGGTCCTAGTGGGTTGAAACCCACGGGTTCTTGAATGTAATTAGCCAGGTTGAACCGACTCTGAAAAGCAAGGGTAGGGTCACCGAAAGAATGGTGCGAGTTTGATCGCTGGAGTGGTATGAAGGATGCTTGGGGTTTGTTGGGCTCGTTTTTAGACTAAGGCCCAAATGAGTGTAGGTAGGAAGGTGAGGAGCTTAGGGAGATGGATCTCCTCCCGGGTTCGATATACGTCCTCCAGGGCTCCTGAGAACTCGTGCTCATAGTGATCGAGGGTGTACGCCGGTGAGAAGGCCCGGCTTCATGGTCGTGGCTAGTAAATGGAGCCTTACCTCGTCCTCGTCTCATCCTGGGTGGCATTCTTAAACCTGCAAACATAATTAAAAATAACAAGAATATATAAAATAAAAGACAAAAATAAAATAAAACAAAACAAAATTTGTCCTATGTTCTTTGTCTAGACTCGGAACTCGAGGAATGTGCAATTTGTGCACTGAGATTAAAAACAAAAGGCTAGTGTTTAATTCACTCAGTGTTGGCTCTGATACCAACCTGTCACACCCCTATTTTCCACGTATCACTAGTGGGCCCGGTGGGGAGTATCGTGGCGTAGTTGATATCATCATAGTCAAACAACACAAATTTAAAATGCACAACGGAAGCAAAAAGATAGATTTATTTCAACCAAATAAATATTGTAATATTAAGTATCACAAACGGTTGAAATAGATCCACAGGCGGATCAAAAGAAAAAGGAAACTTGTTCAACAGATTTATTTGCATCCAAGCTTGCGAGACTCTAAATGATGCTAAGGAGACGCCAGCCTATTACACGTAGTACCTGCACTTAATCTTTTTGGGAAAATACGTCAGTTTACACTGGTAAATACAATTTAACTGACTCATTTTGAAAAGGTTTAAAATTGATTTGAATGCACATGGCACAAAAAGATTTTTATAACTTGGGATAATTATTTGAATATAAACTTGTGAAAGATTTACATGTTTCTTATGCGTCCAGTAGCCTGGGTCTACACCGAGTTAAAGATCAATAGACACACCACATGATATAATCCCGCAGCGGTTTAACCCAAAACCGGCGGTTATACCTTAATATTTATGCACAACGGGTGTACGCCTACACCCGTATGCTTAGGTCGTGGCCATTTCGTAAAATGATGCCAAGGATATCCGGGACATGGTCATTAACCCCCCAAAGGCTTTAAGCAAACAAAACAATTTTAACGGGTCATTTCAATGATTTAACCTACATTTGATTAAAGATTCAATGCCCGACCAAGCGGTATTTTATATACCGTACCCCAAGCCCGTATAGGGAAAATAAGTTAAAAGTATTTACCTGAGCAAGTATAGTCACAATAAGCAAGTGCAAATAGCTTTTACTGGATCTCCTATTCTGGAACGAAGGTTTATAACAACCTATTAGAATCCTAACGGGTCTTTAATTTAGCCTAAGCTTAGACCAGTTATTTTAAAGAAAGAATACGGTTCGATCGCATGGAAGGCGAAGACCGGTTTAGAATGTGGTTTTGACCCGACAAGCTTGCATGCTCGTTTAATATGGGTAACTTAAACACATTCTGGATTTTGAGACAATAATGATATGGTTTGACCCGTTTCGGCTAAAATGTGTAAACTAGTTACATAAGCCGATCCGAACGCGGAAAGTGCGTAACGAGTAACCATATGAATCATATACAAGGTCCCTGAGCTAATATGCACTAAATATGTTGTGACATCAGTAAGATATCTTCTATTATGCCCAAAATGATTTTAATTGCAAACTATGCCTCATAAGGGCATTTTGGTCATTTTAAAGGGTATAAAAGAGTTTAATTGTAATCTGAGTTACAGGTCTGATTTATTTAGTAATTATACTTAATTTAATAAGTTATAACAGTAGGGTATCATATATATGTGAAATTTATTAATTATAACCATACTATGCACCGAAGGGGCATTTTGGTAATTTCACATAAGCCTAAAAGGTCAAAACTGAAAATCTGATTTTAAAACCTTTGTTTACTATTATAATATAAAAATTTATTGAATATATCAGTAGGTATCAAACTTTATATATATAAACCAGTTTTGATACATACTATGTCGTAAAAATGCTTAAAAATGCGATTTGGAGCCATTTCCAGGTTTTGTATAAAAAGCTGATATTTTTAATATTCCAGAAGGCTCAAAATAATTTATTTAACATAATGAATCAGTAGAAAATGGTTTGAGGTCAAAAGGATTTATAAAACTCATTTTATAGCCCAAAGGGCAAAACCGGCAATAACCGAAATAAGCTTAAAACTCTAAGTTATGCTCAGCCTAAAAATAAATAAAAATCTCCAAAAATTCCAAAGTATTATTTTATATCAGTAGGTAAAATGTTTGATATTAAAATTTGGGTTTAGATAGGCTATATGCTAATTACACCATTTAATTACTAAGAAGGCTTCTAATTACGCTAATGAGCATAACTCTAAATCTAGACCTCAAACTGATGTCAAATTTTAGGTACAAGTTTATAAATCAGTAACTAAGGTGTCTACTCTTTTATATTTTCAAAAATCATAATTTAAGGTGAAAAGGGCATAATAGTCAACGATTAGGCAATTAGCGGAAACATGCATATGATTCGGATATCTAATGAACCAAGTTGTATAATCACAGAGGGTTATACTAACATATAAATAGGTCCAAAAGAAGCTCTAGGGCAATCCTAAACTTGGCTTAAACGGGTCAGAACTGAAATTAAAAGCAAAAGTCAAACTATGCGACTTTCGGTTCCAAACCGAGGCTAAACTGAAAATTGTCGAGTTGAACATGTTTAGACATGTTCTTATATTAATTACCAAGTTACATTAATGATAAAACAGGTTACATGGATCCTACATTGCTAATTATGTATTAATTTGAAATAAAGCTTTCTGTTGACTTTTTGTAATTAGCTTTGACCCGACAATTGACATAGTTAGATTGGGAATCTGAGAATACCCTTTTAAGGGTTTATTACCCACATAATTAGCTACTTATAGGTATTTTTAATTCGAGATTTGACTTGATAATTATTGTTTAATCTCGAAGTCAAACCTTAATTACGATGGTTTGACTTTTAGCTGATTAACTAAGCTAAACTAAATTAAAGAGGATTAAGGATACTTACAAGAGTCCTAAGTATGCTTAAGAATCCTAAGATGGCTTGTTGCTGATCAGATAAGCTCCAGGAAAGTTTTGAAGTGAGTTGAATGAAGTGAACACAATGTTGCAACTTCTACTCCTTTATATAGTGAACAAAATGTCACAAGATGATGCCAAAGTAGTCTACTAATGTTGCAAGATCATCCAGGTGTCCCTTACGGTCCGTAACCGATGGTCTGAGGACAAAAATTTTGCAACTTTCAAGTTTTGACCATGCAACTCTTACAAATCCGAATCTCATGCCATCCTTTTCAGTTGAGGTTCCCTTTGCTCAGCCCTTGCATGCTTTGCATGCACTTACACCACTTTGGCTCCTTATGCAAGGTTTTTGAAGTGTCGGAATATCAAGAATTCACCTTTGGATTCTTATGGAGGTTGGCCATGCCTTAGTAAACTAAATTCAACTTCTTTTAAACAAGAATTAAATCAGGATTTTGTAGTAACATTTTAAAGAACCCAATTTCCATATAAAAATGGAATTTATCTATTTAAGAACAACCGGATAATATATCTGATGTTTATCATAACGATTTAAGGATCTTGGGATTTATAACTTGGGTCGCTCAGAGGTATTTTAATAACATGTCGCCCTTCATCAATCCTACCATACATCTTTTATTTGATCCGGGTTCCTGACACGTTTGTCTTACATGACACGTGTCTTTATTTTATTAGGTATGATTTTACGAGGTGTTACAGGATGGTATGCAGTACTTAAATTTAATCGCGTCCCCATTGCTTCTTGGAAACTTGTCTAGAAATGTGAAGTGAAGCGACTATCCCTATCCGACACAATGGAGAATGGGACTCCATGTAAGGATTCTACCTCGTCTGCGTACAGCTTTGCTAATCTTTCCATGCTAAAGGTCTCCTTCATTGGTAGGAAATGAGCTGATTTGGTTAATCGATATATAATCACCCAGATTGCATCATTACCTTTCCTGGTCTTGGGTAACTTAGTAACAAAGTCCATTGTTATTAGTTCCCATTTCCATATAGGTATTTGTTAATTGTTGAAGTAAACCTGAGGGTTTCTGGTGTTCTGCCTTAACTTGTGAACAAGTTACACACTTAGAAATGTACCTAGCTATGTCCTTTTTCATTCCTATCCACCAGAAGTTATTTCTTAAATCTTGGTACATCTTGTTGTTACTAGGATGCATCGTATACCTAGATTTGTGGGCTTCCTCTAAAATCTTATCTCTTAAATCTCCTTGCTTAGGTACCCATATTCTTGTCTTATGGAATCTCCAAATTCCATCAATCCCTTGTTCTAATTCCTTTATTCGTCCTTTCATTCCTTCAGCATCATCCTTGATTGCTGTTTCTTGAACGTTCTTCAGTTGTTTCATTAAATCTAATTGGAGATTTAATCTAAGAGCACGAACTCGTCTTTGCTTTTCATGGTACTTACGACTTAGGGCTTCTGCTACTACATTTGCCTTTCCTTTGTGATATTGAATATCACAGTCGTAGTCACTTAAAATTTCCATCCATCTTCTTTGCCTCATGTTTAATTCTTTTTACCCAAATATGTACCTTAAACTTTTATGATCTGTATAGACAGTAAACTTACTTCCGTACAGATAATGTCTCCAAATTTTAAGGCAAAAATTATTGCTCCTAATTCTAAGTCATGAGTCGTATAATTTTCCTCGTGCTTCTTCAACTGCCTTGATGCATACGCAATTACCTTTTTGCATTGCATTAGCACACATCCTAATCCCAACTTAGAAGCGTCACAGTAGACTTCAAAATCTTCTGTTCCGTCTGGTAAAGCTAGAATTGGGGCATTTGTTAATCTTTGCTTTAAAATCCTAAAGGCCTCTTCTTGCTTGGGTCCCCACTCAAACTTAATAGTTTTACAGGTTAGCTTAGTTAATGGAACAGCTATCTTAGAAAATTCCTTAATGAAGCGCCTATAGTATCCAGCTAAACCCAAAAAACTTCTAACTTCGGTAGCTGATTGCGGGACTTTCCAATTTGTGATTGCTTCTATCTTGGAGGGATCCACGTGAATACCTTCTTGATTCACCATGTGTCCTAAAAATTGTATCTCTTGTAGCCAAAATTCACACTTCGAAAATTTGGCATAAAGCTTTTCCTTTCTTAACAGAGCTAAGAGTGTGTGCAGGTGCTCACAATGCTCATTCTGGCTTTTGGAATAAATAAGTATATCGTCGATGAAGACAATTACGAATTTATCCAAATATGGTTTACAGATCCTATTCATCATGTCCATGAATGCTGCAGGAGCATTTGTTAGTCCAAATGGCATAACTGTAAACTCGTAGTGACCATACCTAGTCCTGAAAGCAGTTTAGGTATGTCTTCTTCCTGTACTTTCAGCTGATGGTATCCGAAGCGTAAATCTATCTTAGAAAAATATCTAGCTCCCTGAAGCTGATCGAAAAGATCATCAATCCTAGGTAATGGGTATCGATTCTTAATTATAACTTTATTCAGTTCCCTATAATCGATACACATTCGCATCGAACCATCCTTCTTTTTCACAAACAACACTGGTGCTCCCCAAGGGGATGAACTAGGTTGTATGAATCATTTGCTTAGTAATTCATCTAACTGCCTTTTCAGTTCTAACATTTCGGTGGGTGCTAACCGATAAGGTGCCTTAGCTATTGGTGTAGTTCCAGGAATTAGATGAATTCTAAACTCTACCTCCCTATCAGGTGGTAATCCAGGTAGCTCTTCTGGGAATACATCCGGGTATTCTAACACTACTGGGATTTCCTTAAGTTCCTTACCTTTAGTGTTAATGATTACCGAAATCATATACACTATACCTTGTTTTCGTTCATAACTAGCAACTTTCATTACTGAAATGAACTTCATTGGTTTACATGGCTTATCTCCTGTAACCACAATTATTTCTCCTGCGGGTGTATGAATTTCTATGGAATTCTTATCACAAAGGATTCGAGCATGGTTGGCTACTAACCAATCCATTCCTAACATAACTGATGTGCGTGAAGTGTGTTATATTTTGGATGTATATTTTAAGCCCTTTTTACACTTTTAGCCAAGTTTTAAATTTAAAAAACACGATATTTACTAACACTAAACACACATATGGGCAAGTGCACCCATCATGGACGTAGTATAGTGTTGGTAAGATACTGAGGTCGTCCAAGGACACAAGAGCTTTTAATACCGGTTTATCCTCAACGTCTAACCAAATCAAAATGTTAGAAAAGATTTTTAAACTAAGAAAATAAAAGCTAACTAAATGCTGAAAAATAAAATAAAAGTAAAAACAGATAGACAAGATGAATCACTTGGATCCGACTCGTGTATTAGTACAACCTTTGATTATTTTCTCACTTTTGCACTTGTTTAAGAGATTATCTTAGTTATTGTAGTAGGCCCCTCTTTTGAAGGCGACGTTACCCTCAACCCAGTAGTTTGAGTCAGCAAAGATACAATCCTAAAGGGTCGGATTATTGAAAGATAATGAATTAAGTTATTAATGCAAATTATGGTAGGCCCCTCTTTTGGAGGTGACGTTACCCTCGAATAAGTAGTCTGAGTCAGCAGGGATACAGTCCTAAATAGCCGGGTTATAGTATTAATAGTAGTTAACTTATGAGGGGGTCAAAGAGTTTGGATCCCCGCCATCCAATACCTATGGGTATTGAAGGAGATCCTACTAAATTTGACCAAGGTCCCTTGCAGGACCTCTAAACGCTGAACAAGGGCAAGACTCTTACCAAACCGTTCCCTTAACCCCCGACCAGGTAGCCAACATACCTCCATATAGACCGTGGAGATATGAATGGTGAAAATCTTTTATTTTATATAGACAGTAAAATAATGCCAAGACACCACGGACAAACGATAAGGAAGAATCACCTTCAACATAAGCAACTAATTATTAACAAAACCAAATAAAAATTGCAAAAGATTAAAAATAAAAAGTATTTTACTAAACACTTGTCTTCACCAAGTGATGTAAGAGACTTAGGCAAACATGGCCTTGATTGTCAAGAAGTCTTACGATCAATCTTGGATCCCGAGACGACTCACACACTCTATGATGGACAATGGATGATGGTGGTGGATGATGGTGTTATGGTGGTGGTGGGTGGTGGATGAAGTGAGAGGTGGTGTGCCAAGGGATGAGTTGCAATGAAACCAAGCACTCCTATTTATAGGCTGAACAGAAGCCTGGGCACGGCCCCGTGTCCGCTGCACACGGCCCCGTGCCCGTCTGACAGTCTCTCTCTTCATTAATTGTAATTCGCAATTACAATTAATGCGCCTGCAGTACTTTCGCCACGCCCCCGTGTTCACTGGGCACGGCCCCGTGGTGGGCAATAGAAGCTTCTACTGGTTTGTATTTTCTGCTGCTTCTTGGGCACGACCCCGTGCTGGCTGAGCACGGGGCGTGTTCAGTCTTCTACCTTCTCTGTTTTGCTTGGGAAGATGCTGTCGAGGGGTCGGGCAATCCACTTATGTTCCTTTTCTTGTATTTATGTTAGATTTAGCTGCCTTTTTGCTTCTTTTGTTAATTTGAGCTCATTTAATCCTGAAAATACAAAAAGAAGACAAAAACACTCTTTTTCCAACATTAGTACTTAAAAAGGGTTAGTTTTATGCCTCATTTGATGTAATTTATATGTTGCATTTTACACACATCAAATACCCCCACACTTGAATTTTTGCTTGTCCTCAAGCAAAACTCTTTAATATGTGGCTTACACTCCCAAATGGAATGGGTAGAAGAGAATGTTTTGGCTTGTCATAGAGTGTCGGGAATCCAAGATCTTTATTGGGTTTTATTTTTATTTATTTACAATCCTATTCGTTATGATTTATTTAGAACGTTTCATAAGAGAAATTACTTATTTGGGCATAGCATGCCTTTTTATATTTCTATTTATATACAAGTTCACATACCTCACGGGAGAAATCACTCACACTCGGCCGAAGGTGTATTTTTAGTGAATCACTCGAGAGCGGCATGGAACTTATTCCTACCATAGGCTTGCCAAGCAATAAATCCTCCTCCTTTTTAACTTGTTACCTTTGTAAATATCAAGAGGACTTTTTTTTGGGTAAAGGCTTGGGCTAAAGGTGGGTAGTCGGGTTAGTGGTTAGTAGAAAAAGGGCGAAAAGCGTAAAAAGCCTCGGTTTTCGTAAAACATTTTGTTTTAGTGACTTTTTATTTTCAATGAAGTATTTCTTCAAACAAGCTTTTTAGGAGCTTTGTTTGTTTATTTCTAACTTCATTATAAAATTCCCTCTTTTTATTGTCACACGAAAACCGAGCTTGTTACTAAAATAAGGGGGAAAAATAAAAAGGGTTTTTTGGTGGGTAAAAAGGGTTTTGGGTTAAGAAATGAAAAGGTTTAGGCTCAAAGGGGTTAACTAGGGGGAGTTTTTGGGTAGGTGAAAAGAAAAATAAAAATAATGGTTTTGAAAGAAAAAGGGTTAGTCCTAATGCCTCCATCATTTTCTTACTTGGGTTTAAGTTGGTAAGGACCGGGAATGAATTGTCGTGGCAAGTTCTAGAGTCGTAAGAACCAAGCGGCTATTCACACAAGAAACGAAAAATGAGCATTTAGCGTAAAGATGTATATTTGTATGCTCAATAAAGGCTCAAAACTCACTTTTTGTGGGAATGGGTTTTTCTATGTGATCAAGTATATATAATCGAATTTTAACTAAGCTTGTCATGCCGTTTCATAATTTTCTTATGTTAGTTCTTTTTATCACGACGCTATCGGTTGTAAATTTGTAAAAATATAACCTTGTTAGTCTTAGAATTCCCAACTTAAACTTTAGACAAGTAAAAAAAAAACAAAAATTTTTGAAAAAAAATTGGGGTGATTAGCGGTTCTAATAGAGTTTTGTGTAAGGCTTGTTATTAGGACTTGCAAAATTCAAGGTTTTAGCATCCCCCCCACACTTAAATTACACATTGTCCTCAATGTGTCCCAAAAATAAATTTTTAGGTTGATTGAATGTGTAACATGGTGTTAAAAGCAAAAATTTATGTTACTGGCAGTCTTGACACGGCCCCGTGTCTGTTGGACACGACCCCGTGGTCAACTGCCAGTAATGAAAACTTACAGAAGGTGGACACAGGGGCGTGTTGGCTAGGCACGGCCCCGTGTCTGGCAAAAATCTGCAGGAAAGTAATCAAACAGCAGGTCTGGGAGGTGAGCATGGGGGCGTGTCGGCTGGACACGTCCCCGTGTGGACAGTCTGTAAGCCTGAAAAATAGGTTCCTTCCTCCAGTTTTCCCATCCTGGCTTTATGAGTGCTAATGCTTAGCACTCTAAGCCTTGGTTTGTACCTGTTTCATCACTAAATACCACACCAAGCAATACCAAAATCCTAAATTACCAAAGTTAATTGTTCAAACCATAGAGTAAAAGAAAAATAAAGCAGAAAGTAAAAGTAGTCAAGGAAAGTAAATTGTTCAACACTTGGCACGCATGCCACAAACTGTTTCGATAGATAAAGGGACTTTAACCTGTGGGCTTGCCATCAACCCGGTCCTGCTCCTTCAACCCCCTAATCCATGTCCACATCGCTGTCATCACCTCCATCCCCATGACCCGCCATATACTCCCGGATGCTGCCGATGTCGTCTTGTATATCGTTGATGTTTCGTTCGATAGCTCCGACCCGGTGGTATGTATTGTTGGCAAGGTTGTAGGTGTTCCTGGTACACATGAGGTTTTCCTGCAAAAGATCATGTAAACTTTGAAAGTTAGGAAAACCGCCTCCTTGTGAGGAGGATTGACCCGGATCACCATGGGGTTGATACTGGTAGTGAGGAGGTGGTGCGTGAAGAATTAGGGCTTCCTGTGGGTTCCATGCACGGCCTTGCATCCTTTGAAAGCTCACTGACCCGTCCTCCGCCTCATAAAGTAAGTTCATGGCTCGGCAAATGTGATAGTCGACTCGTCCCGACCATGGGCTTCTTTCAAAGGACCTAGGGATGCGCGTGAAGTGCTTGAAGAGGCGGTACACCCACCCTCCAAAGAAGATAGGTGTTGGAGCACGAGCAAGGCGGTTGATATGCATGTTTCGCAGCAGGAGATAGGGAACATCAAGGGCCCTTCGGTTGTGGATGCAGTGAAGGACTACCAAATCTTTCAACCCCACAACGCCACTACTGTCGTGACGTTGGTTAAGAGAGTAGGTGAGGAGCCTATGTATGTAGCGATAGAGTGGATCCCTCAACTTAGTACTCTTGGTGCTGCTAGGGTTGTAGATTCCTTCACCGATTTGGGCCCATGCGGCTTGACGTTCATTTTCGTCCAAATCTCGTAATCCCCCGGTATTTTCTTCATTTCCCGATTCCTCTTCAGTGTACAATCCCACTATTGCCCCGAACTGTGCCATAGAGATTGAGTACCTCGTCCCACCACACCGAAATGCAACCCCTTCATTGTCGAACGGGTCACTCCTTGAAGTGAAGGTAAAAGTACTATAGATCTCCATGGTGCATTGATGCATCGACCGAAGCCGCGTGTTTAATGCAACCCCTAGTGGTCCCGTAACGAAGTTGTTGAATCGGTCCAGCTGGTTTACCAAGGTTAACAGGTCCATGCAAGCTCGTTTGGGGTACTCCTCGGGCCTTGTTTGAAGTAACTCGTATCTTGCCCTAGCATCGAGCTCACTTGCATTAAACCTTGTGAACTTCGACATCTGAAAGAATACACCAAAAGTTAGCACGAAACAGTGAGATTTTCAAAAGAAACTGCAAACAGTGAGCTGGACACGGCCCCGTGTTCAGCGGGCACGACCCCGTGTCCAGGCGTCTGTTACTCAAAATCTTCATTTTTCGTCCCGGTCCCGAAAATCTAAAAATTTTTAGCCAAGTAGGAGCGGTTTCCCCCGAAAATGAAACCCCAAGTGCCGTTTCTCCCAAAATAACCCGTTTACCCTTTCAATTTTATCTTTTTCGGTTCAAAAACAAGGGTTTGAGGTTTTTGTGAGAAATCGGGCAAATCTATCAACAATACAAGTGTATTTACTTCCCATTACACTAATCTAAACTAATACTAACAGATTATATCAAAAATTTGAGGTTCGATCTGGATGAACTTGAAGAACCCTAGATATTTCCCCAAATTTTGATGTTTTTACTACATGCAAGTAACTAATCTAACTATTAATGATGATAGAATCATACCTTGATGTTGTTGAACGTGGAGGTAACGTCGGAAATCTGCGGAAAATCGCCTTGAACCAGAGCGTTTTCGGCAAAACGGGGCGTGCGGAATGAGGTAACTGTTATAAAAAGAGGGTTTTATCCCGACAGTTGCGTCGACACGGCCCCGTGTCCAGCGGACACGGCCTCGTGCCGAGTAAAAGTTTTTTTTTAGTTAATGAAAGTGCTCGTGTGAGTGCCTATTTTTCCGAAAACATGGTTAGAAGACTTACCAGTTTTGATGTATACTTACTTGTTCGTAACATACCGGGTATGATGTGGGTTCTTGTCATTCGTTAACCGTTTGAAGTGAGATCTCTTCCTCTTCATCCTCAATGGATCCTCGATAGAGTTTCACCGTGAGGAAAAACATGGGTGATGGAAAAAGGTCCTGACCACCTAGATTTTAGTTTACCAGGAAATAATCGAAGTCGTGAATTAAACAACAGAATTTGGTCTCCTACTCGAAATTCATTAGGCTTAATATATTTATCGTGTAAATTTTTCATTCTTTCCTTATAAATTTCGGAGTTAGAGTATGCATAATTCCTTAATTCGTCTAATTCATTCATTTGACAGAATCGATTTTTACCTGCAGTTTCTAAATCTAAGTTTACGTTTTTTATTGCCCAGTAGGCCCTATGAGCTATTTCTACTGGCAAGTGACAACCTTTTCCATAGACGAGCTTATATGGGGTTGTGCCTATAGTGGTTTTATAAGTAGTTCGAAAAGCCCATAAAGCATCATCTAATTTATCAGCCCATTCCTTTTTATTTAAACCTACGGTTTTTCAAGTATTCGTTTTAAACCTCGATTAATCACTTCGGCTTGTCCATTTGTTTGAGGGTGATATGCTGTTGAGACCTGGTGATAGACCCCATACCTTGTTAAGATTTTTTCGAGTTGATGATTGCAAAAATGGGTACCCCTATCACTTATCAAAGCTTTTGGTGTTCCAAAACGAGAGAATAATTTTTTCAGAAATTTTACCACTACTCTTCCATCATTTGTTGGAAGAGCTTCGGCCTCCGCCCATTTAGACAAGTAATCAACCGCCACAAGTATATATTTGTTTCCTTTTGACGGTGGGAAGGGTCCCATGAAATCGAGCCCCCACACATCAAAAATTTCACAAACGAGAATGCCGTTTTGAGGCATTTCGTTCTTGGAAGAAATATTACCTGATCTTTGGCAAGCATCACATGTCTTTACAAGATCTTGGGCATCTTTGTAAATGGTTGGCCAATAAAATCCTGAATCAAATACCTTTCGTGCGGTACTAGCGGCACCATGATGTCCTCCGTATGGACCTTCATGACAATGACGGAGAATTCTTCGGGCTTCACTACCATGGACACACCTTCGGATGAGTTGGTCGGCACACATTTTGAAAAGATAAGGGTCTTCCCAAAAGTAATGCTTTACATCAGCAAAGAATTTCTTTCTTTGATGATGCGGCCATCCTTTGGTGACTATACCGCTAGCTAAGTAATTAGCATAGTCGGCATACCATGGTTCTTTTCTGCTTTCCATCATTTCCAAGGATTCTGTGGGAAATTTTTCATTGATCTGTTCGTCCCTGGTTGCCTCCAAAGCTGGGTCTTCTAGGCGTGAAAGATGATCTGCAGCAGTGTTTTCTGCTCCTCTTTTGTCTTTGATTTCAATGTCGAATTCTTGGAGGAGTAAAATCCATATGATCAAACGGGGTTTTGCGTCTTGTTTCTTGAAGAGGTATCGGATAGCTGCATGATCTGTATAGACTACAGTTTTAGAAAGAACAAGGTAAGAACGGAATTTATCAAAAGCAAATACCACAGCTAGTAACTCTTTTTTAGTAGTTGTGTAATTTTCTTGTGCATCGTTAAGTGTTTTACTAGCATAATAAATTGGGTGGAAATGCTTTTCTTTTCTTTGTCCCAAGACTGCTCCAACAGCAAAGTCACTTGCATCACACATGATTTCGAAAGGAAATTTCCAATCAGGGGCTATCATGATAGGTGCATTGACTAGCATTTCCTTGAGGGTCAGAAATGCTTGATTGCATTCCTTGTCAAAGATGAAAGGTGCATCTTTTTCAAGTAATTTCGTTAAAGGTCTTGAAATTTTTGAAAAGTCCTTGATAAACCTTCTATAAAATCCGGCATGCCCTAGGAAACTTCTGATTGCTCTAACGGAGGATGGTGGAGGTAATCGAGAAATAGTTTCTATTTTTGCTCGATCAACTTCCATTCCTTCGCTTGAGATTTTGTGACCGAGTACTATTCCCTCTGTTACCATGAAATGGCATTTTTCCCAGTTAAGGGCGAGGTTAGTTTCCTCACATCGGGATAGCATTCGTTCAAGGTTATCAAGGCATTGGTCATATGAATCTCCAAAGATAGAAAAGTCGTCCATGAAGACTTCCATTGTCTTTTCTATCATGTCATGGAAAATGGCCACCATACAACGTTGGAATGTTGCAGGTGCATTACATAGACCGAATGGCATGCGTCGATAGGCGAAAGTTCCGTAGGGGCATGTGAAAGTCGTCTTTTCTTGGTCTTCAGGTGCTATCGGGATTTGAAAGTAACCTGCAAAACCATCCAAGAAACAGTAAAATTTATGACCGGATAGTCGTTCTAACATTTGATCAATGAAGGGCAAAGGAAAGTGGTCTTTCCTTGTTGCTTCATTTAATCGTCTATAGTCTATACAAACTCTCCATCCTGTGACGGTTCTTGTTGGTATTAATTCATTTTTTTCATTAGTTATTATCGTCATGCCTCCTTTCTTTGGGACTACTTGGACGGGACTTACCCATGGACTATCAGAGATAGGATAGATTAGCCCGGCGTCAAGTAGCTTGATGACTTCATTTTTAACCACTTCTTGCACATTGGGATTTACTCTTCGTTGTGGTTGTATTACTGTTTTGTAGTCATCATTCATTAAAATTTTGTGCGTGCACATGGAAGGACTTATTCCTTTAATATCTACAAGCTTCCAAGCGATCGCATTTTTGTGTTTTTTAAGAAGATTAACTACTTTTTCTTTTTCTACGTTACTTAATTTAGACGAAATAATTACAGGTAATTTACCATTTTTGTCTAGAAAAGCATATTCCAAACCTTTAGGAAGTTCTTTGAGCTCAATGGGTGGGTCTTTAGGAGACACCTTATTTTGTGGCTCATCTAGATCAAGAACCTTAAAGGTTTGTTCTATGGCGACCTCTTCTTCGACAAAGTGGTCATCTTCTTCAGTGGTATCGGGTGGCTCATCCTCATCTTCAATTAGGGGGTCATTATTGCCAAAAGGATATTTCATTGAACGCTCAAGATCTATGTCCCTTTTGAATGCCCCTAATTGAAGAGGTAGATTGTTAAATTTCCGGTTTTTCAAAGCTTCATGAGTTTTTACAAAAGGTTTTCCCAAGACTAGAGGAGCGTCATCGAGGATGACAAAGTCGGTTGGAATAACCATTTGATTTGCTTGAACCAAGACATCCTCAACTACACCGATTGATTTTATTACTTTCCGATTGGATAGAAAAATGGGTATTTGAAGTGGAGCGAAATCACTAATACTTAACTTTTCAAAAATGTAGTTAGGCATTATGTTAACACAAAGATCTTTATCAATGGTGATATTACTAATAAATGAATTTTGAAAGAAACATGGAACCGGTGTAATGTTAATTTCAAAAGGATCTTCTTTGATTAGCGAGGTTTGATCATTAGTTAACTTAACACTTAACATTTCTTCAATTTTTGTATTAGTGTTTAGCTCTTTTAAAAACTTAGCATGAGGGGTTACTAAACAATGTTTTCAAAAGAAGGTGACAAGAGATTAATTTTTTCTAAATTAGACTCTTCTTGTAATTTAACGTTATCGACCTCACCCCTTTCGTTGTTTAACTCATGTATCGGTTTTTCACTTATTTGTTCTTCCATTTTTACCTTTTCAACTATCTCCATGTTATTATTACAATTTAATTCTTCTCTTGCGCGGGACTCCTCTTCCCTTGCGCGAGATTCTTTTATGCAACGTTCGATAGTTTTAATGTGTTCTAATATCCTATTGGTCACTTCGGTGATAGAGAAAGGATTGGGATCCTCGAAGCTTGAATCCGGTTGTTTGATCCTTGGTTCCTCATAATACCCATATGAAGTAGATGGTTCACACCATTGTTCTTCATTGTAAGTATATGATGGATAAGGGTCGAAATTTTGTTCTTCATAGTACTCATATGAGGTGGTTGTTCACGCCATGGTTCCTCATAATAAGTGTATGACGGTGGTGGCTCATATCTTGAGTCCCCAAAGTATGAGTATGAAGGCTCATACCTTGGTTCATCAAAATACGAGTATGAGGGAGGAGGTTCATACCTTTGGTCTTCATAGGATGTGTATGAAGTTGATGGCTCGTACCTGGGCTCCTCATAATGGTTGCAAGAAGTGGATGGTTGAAACAAGTTACAATATTGTACCGAGTGCGGGTTACCACAATTAGTGCAATAGTCTCTCATATAATCATCCTCCTCATAGGTGTAGTTGTAACCTCCTGAGTATTGATCCATAAGAATCACTCAGCAGACCACAACTAAGTCTCGGGACCAGAAAACAAAATAAAAAACGGAAACAGAAGGCTAGACACAGCCCCGTGTTCAGTGGACACGGCCCCGTGTACAGGATCTGTATCTGGGTGTTTTAATTAAAGTTACTGGTCTCGTTGAGCACCGGGGCGTGTTCAGTGAGCACGACCCCATGTTCAGTCTCTGTATCTGGGTATTTAACTAAAAATATGCAGCACGGGGGCGTGTTCAGTGAGCACGGCCCCGTGTTCAGGCTACTGTAAATGCAAACTAAACTAAAATGCAGAAAAATGTGCGCGCGTTTTAAAAAGGTTTTGAAAAACTGATTAGGCTGTTGATTTTAAGCTTTCTTAAAATCCTTGTGTCCCCGGCAACGGCGCCAAAAACTTGATGTGCGTGAAGTGTATTATATTTTGGATGTATATTTTAAGCCCTTTTTACACTTTTAGCCAAGTTTTAAATTTATAAAACACGATATTTACTAACACTAAACACACATATGGGCAAGTGCACCCATCGTGGACGTAGTATAGTGTTGGTAAGATACCGAGGTCGTCCAAGGACACAAGAGCTTTTAATACCGGTTTATCCTCAACGTCTAACCAAATCAAAATGTTAGAAAAGATTTTTAAACTAAGAAAATAAAAGCTAACTAAATGCTGAAAAATAAAATAAAAGTAAAAACAGATAGACAAGATGAATCACTTGGATCCGACTCGTGTATTAGTATAACCTTTGATTATTTTCGCACTTTTGCACTTGTTTAAGAGATTATCTTAGTTATTGTAGTAGGCCCCTCTTTTGAAGGCGACGTTACCCTCAACCCAGTAGTTTGAGTTAGCAAGGATACAATCCCAAAGGGTCGGATTATTGAAAGATAATGAATTAAGTTATTAATGCAAATTATGGTAGGCCCCTCTTTTGGAGGTGACGTTACCCTCGACTAAGTAGTCTGAGTCAGCAGGGATACAGTCCTAAATAGCCGGGTTATAGTATTAATAATAGTTAACTTATGAGGGGGTCAAAGAGTTTGGATCCCCGCCATCTAATACCTATGGGTATTGAAGGAGATCCTACTAAATTTGACCCAGGTCCCTTGAAGGACCTCTAAACACTGAACAAGGGCAAGACCCTTACCAAACCGTTCCCTTAACCCCCGACCAGGTAGCCAACATACCTCCATATAGACCGTGGAGATATGAATGGTGAAAATCTTTTATTTTATATAGACAGTAAAATAATGCCAAGACACCACGGACAAACGATAAGGAAGAATCACCTTCAACATAAGCAACTAGTTATTAAAGTCATTAATACAAAACCAAATAAAAAGTGCAAAAGATCAAAAATAAAAAGTATTATACTAAACACTTGTCTTCACCAAGTGATGTAAGAGACTTAGGCAAACATGGCCTTGATTGTCAAGAACTCTTACGATCAATCTTGGATCCCGAGACGACTCACACACTCTATGATGGACAATGGATGATGGTGGTGGATGATGGTGTTATGGTGGTGGTGGGTGGTGGATGAAGTGTGAGAGAGGTGGTGTGCCAAGGGATGAGTTGCAATGAAACCAAGCACTCATATTTATAGGCTGAACAGAAGCCTGGGCATGGCCTCGTGTCCGCTGCACACAGCCCCGTACCCGTCTGACAGTCTCTCTCTTCATTAATTGTAATTCGCAATTACAATTAATGCGCCTGCAGTACTTTCGCCACGCCCCCGTGGTGGGCAATAGAAGCTTCTACTGGTTTGTCTTTTCTGTTGCTTCTTGGGCACGGCCCCGTGCTGGCTGAGCACGGGGCGTGTTCAGTCTTCTGCCTTCTCTGTTTTGCTTGGGAAGATGTTGTCGAAGGGTCGGGCAATCCACTTATGTTCCTTTTCTTGTATTTATGTTAGATTTAGCTGCCTTTTTGCTTCTTTTGTTAATTTGAGCTCATTTAATCCTGAAAATACAAAAGGAAGACAAAAACACTCTTTTTCCAACAGTAGTACTTAAAAAGGGTTAGTTTTATGCCTCATTTGATGTAATTTATATATTGCATTTTACACACATCAATAACATCGAATCCAACTAAATTCAAAGGTAGCAGGTTTGCAGAAAATTTATGACCTGAAAGTTCTATCTTTCCTCCTTGAAGAATCTTATCTATATTAATAGAATTTCCATCTGCCGTTTCTACCGTATAAATCTGCCTAAGTTTGGTTAAAGGTTGCTTAAGAGCTAGGCAGAATGAAGTATTTATAAAACTTTGGTTTGCACCAGAGTCAAATAATACTTTTGCGTAAACGTCATGTGCAAGAAACGTACCAGCTATCACATCTGGAATCAGATCCGCTTCCTGTGTAGTCAGCTGGAAGGCTCTTGTGTTCTTCTTATTAGTTCCTTGTAACACCTCGTAAAATCACGTCCAATGATGTATTGACACGTGTAATAAACCCTAATTAAGTCAAACAGTGAAATTTAGGGACTAATTTTTCGAAAAATCGAAAACTTTGATTACAAAAGGACTGAACGTCTTAGCATACCTAAAATAAGTTTTTAAATAACCTCTTACGATGTTTATATTCACAAATGTGTCACTTGATAATTAAGGGTAGCCGTTTGCGTAATTAATTGAAAGTTTGCGCAATAAAGGGTTAAAAGCGTCAATATGTTAATTCTTACCTCTGAGTGACCTTTTAACCAACCAGGAGCTTCATGGTATTTTATTATACTCTCGGGAATGCCAATTATTGGCCATCTAAGGTTTTTATGCCTATAAGTAAAGTTACGCGCAACTTTGCAAGTTAGAGGGGCTAAAAGTGTCAATATGTTTAATTATACCTCTGAATGACCTTTTAGCGAACCCAAAGCATCGTAATGTTTAATAATACTTTCATGGGTGCCTAATATGGATTAGATGAGGCTTCAATGCTAATAAATGATGAAATGCGCAAGTTTGCGCAATAGAGGGGCCTAAAGCGTCAACTTTTGAATACACGCCCTTCGGTGACCATTTAAGCAAACTTAAGTGTAGTAATATTTAAATATATGCTTGGGAATGATTATTATGGGCCATGGAAGGCTTAGATATCATTAAACGGCATTTCGCGCTACTTTGCGCAATTAAAGGACTAATTGCGTCAAACTGCAAATGTAGGTCGAATCGTTTGATAACGGACCTTCCGGAATATGTCCATGAGTTAAACATACCCTATTTATCCTTTATATAGCTTAGATATAGGCTTAGAGGTGTTTGGTGCGCAAAAATATTCTTTTATGTCATGCAGGGACTAAAAGTGTCAAAAAGTGCACAAGTTTGCACTTTTGCGCATATCTCGCGTTCTGAATATCCCCGGACACCCAAAAATTTATGTAAGCACTAAAATATTTTATTTTAGTGTGTGGCATGATAAAATTCCATTCGTCGCGTAGTTTGGATCGTTTTTCGCGTCCGTTCGTGTTTCATCGTAATTAGACGAACAACATGACCGTACGGCCAAACGAACCGACATCCGACATGTTTTTGAGCATGTATTATGTCCCTTATGTTTGAGAATTATTGTAGAGCCTTAAAAATGGTGCAACGGCCCTCGAAAATGTCAGTTATGGCATTTATCATGTGCAGGGGCTGATCTGGTCAGTTTTGAAAGATAATTATGTTCGGAAAACATAACAGGAACTGATATAGTCATTTCTGGAACTTGAATACACCTGATATAATAGCCCAGGGACCAGATGTGTCATTTCTGCAAGAAAATGAGGGTTTAAAAGCTCAAAAATCATGCAGGGACAAAACTTGGCAACTGCCAAAGTTGTTTCTGGTCTGGGCCAGCCTCACGGGCCGCGTAAGCTGATGTGTGTAAAATACAACATATAAATTACATCAAATAAGGCATAAAACTAACCCTTTTTAAGTACTAATGTTGGAAAAAGAGTGTTTTTGTCTTCCTTTTGTATTTTCAGGATGAAATGAGCTCAAATTCACAAAAGAAGCAAAAAGACAGCTAATTCTAACATAAATACAAGAAAAGGAATAAAAGTAGACTGCCCGAACCCTCAACGACATCCTCCCAAGCGAAGAAGAGAAAACAGAAGCCTGAACACGCCCCGTGCTCAGCCAGCACGGGGCCGTGCCCAAGAAGCAGCAGAAAAGACAAACCTGTAGAAGCTTCTATTGCCCACCACGGGGCCGTGTCCAGAGAGCACGGGGGCGTGGTGTCACGACCCCCGACCCCATCCTGGCCGGAATCGGAAGTCGCGAGCAGTCCAGCGGTACCGGTGGTTATTTTTGAAAAACATTGCAGCGGAAATTTCATCAGGACCGTGAGTTAGGAAAAATATCAGAGTTTTAGAAACACCGGATTTTATTTAAATAGATGGAATAAATTCCATTGTTACAAAGGTAGCTTTTAATAAAAACAATATTTCTTAATTTGATTTAATTAATAAAATAAGCCACTTCTTGATGCCTTCGGTGCCGGATCCAATTCTTATTCCAATGTACTGTAATTACCTGAAACGCGTTTTTAAAAAGGTTTTGTCAGCGGGAAATACTGAGTGAATCATTCATTTTACTAAAAACGACACATTTGTTATAATTCACAGTGTTAAGATCTTTTACAATGTTTCTGATATCAACCAACTACCCACAGTACTTTACCACTCGACCCATTGGCCCACCTGTCCAATGGTGTCTGTGATTATGGTCATATCACCCAATGGCTGCCCCAATGGTGACGATTATCAAGTAAAGTGCACAATACCCCACATACCGGCTGTACTTTGGTGATTACATAAACTTAATCACTGTAAGTTATAATTCTGAAAATAATTTGGAGTATGGTAAAATAGTTAACAACTCACAAACTGTGAGAAAAGAGTTTACAAAAGAAGAATAACTCACATTATAAACATGCAGATTCATACGGCCAAAGTTTAGTCTACAGATAAGCCTTGATATATTGCAGATTTATACAGGCAGAGCTTAGCCTATTGATTTAGCCTTGTAACCTAGTGCATACGAACTAGGTAGGTAACTTAATACAACAATTACGATAACTCACGAGATCAAATTCTCACAACGAACGACAAAGTGCGATACTTAAACATCCATCGATTTAACGATGAACGACAAAGTACGATACTTAAACATCCATCGAATTAACGACGAACGACAAAGTATAACCCTAATGTGGGTGGCACTTAAACATCCATCGGATATATTGATCGGTCGGAAAATGAATCGTAATAGCGATCGAGTTAATACCCTGTATCGTAGCAGCACCCTGCTATACTAATTAGTGATTCGCGTGTGTGTTTTTAGAGTATTTGGACGATAACTCGGTGTATAATCGGAATTTAATCATCGAATGAACAGCAGACTGCAAGTGCCGATGCCTGCTATTTATACACGAAATTTGACAGGCTTACGGACCGTAAGACTTATCCCTTACGGTCCGTAAGGGACACGTAATGACCATAGGTTTGCCGCGTGTGGGAGTAGGCTAGCTGAGTCGATGGAACGAATAATTTCAATTTAGACAGCAAGTTATAAGGATAATCGTTAAGTGGGGAATACCCCCCCCCCTGAGTTTTAGGGGCCCTGATCCTGATTCTGATTGTTTTGGAAATTTTAGGAATTGTGCAGAATTACTTGGGTGTCTCAACTAGGGTTTCCTATTGGGTAAATAAAATAATAGATATGACTTTTGACGAGATTTGTTTACAAAATAAATAATAGTTTTGGGTAAATCACAAAAAGGAAATAAAACGGTGAGAAAAGAGAATGGACCCCTTGTGTAATTTTAGGGTTCAACTAGAAAGACTCCTGGTATAAATTTTGGGTATACTTTTGGGCTATTAAAAATATATAATGCACTCGTGTTAAGTATAGTACCCCTAAATCAACCTTGTCCCGATGTCCCGAGACAGAATCCCAACGAACTTAGTCGGGCAGGGCCCTGACATGCGTTATGGGACTCAGATCAATCGGAAAAGGGTAACGGTGATCGGGAGTTAAAACACTTAAAATGAGGCAAAGCTTCTGAAGGATTTTAAGTGAAATACTACTAAAAATTTAGATTATGAAAAGAAACAGATGGGGCGATTGAAAGGGGGAATGAGTGAGAAATTTCTCAAATGAAATTGATCCTATTTAGACCACCCGTAGTGGGGCGTGTTTTTTAAAAAAAATTCAAAAAAAACGCCCCAAAACGCCGTCCCCCCACTACAGCGGGCGTTTTTGGGCGTTATAATTCACAATTTTGAATGTTGGCGTTTTATTTAAACGCCCAAATTTGGTTTCATTCTCTGACATGCATTTGACTTTTGTGGCACACCCTCACTTTTTCACCTTGGTTCCTCCAATCACTTTTGCCTCTTTTGTCTGACATGCATTTCACTCTTTTTTTTTTCATTAAAAATAATATGGGCATTATAATTCTTCACCACTAAACCACTTTATGCTATAATGCCCTATGCTGACTGGGATGACACGTATCGGATAATACCCTATGATGAGGGCATTATAATTCTTCACCACTACACATGGTCTTATAGAAGTTCAAGATTGTTGGAGCTCTTACACGTATACAGCAGCAGCAACACGTATCCAACATTTAAATTTTAAAATTCTATTTTTCCTTTTGGTAGGACACACGTCCACTACCATTTTCTTTTCAAATATTTTAATTTTTATTATTATTTTATTATTTATATATTATAATTAATTTAATTGTTTTTACTTATTTGGTGCTTATAACTTCTAAAATATAACGTTTTATAAAATAACAAATATATATTTAGAATGAGAATATTTTCGTCTACATTTTGAACCAAGTTTTATTACAAACAGAGTAGGTTCAAAACACAATATATTTTTATATTTTTATATTTTTTAATTAGTATACGGTCACTGGGCCCGTTTAGGTACTTCATATTTCTTACAGTCAACTTACCCATACTCTACTTGCCTAATAATATAAGTTTTTATAGACTTTTATTTTGTTAGAAAGGTCACTCAAATACAGGTTAATTAATTAGAATAATATTTCAACCAACTTTATAAAATAGTGTTTAAAACTATTTGGGTTGAATATTTATATTAAAAATAAACTAGTTATTAGTTACTAGTGGTTAATAAATTTAACCATACTTATAATTTACATGATAAAAATAGGGATGTTACACGTGGCGAAAGTACAGCAGGCGCATTAATTGTAATTGCGAATTACAATTAATGAAGAGAGAGAGTGTCAGACGGGCACGGGGGCGTGTCCAGCGGACACGGGGCCGTGCCCAGCCTTCTGTTCAGCCTATAAATAGGAGTGCTTGGTTTCATTCCAACTCATCCCTTGGCACACCACCTCTCTCAAACTTCATCCACCACCCACCACCACCATAACACCATCATCCACCATCATCATCCATTGTAGAGTGTGTGAGTCGTCTCGGGATCCAAGATTGATAGGAAGAGTTCTTGACAATCAAGGCCATGTTTGCCTAAGTCTCTTACATCACTTGGTGAAGACAAGTGTGTAAAACCCGTACAGGATCAATCAATGATATCAATAATATCTTGTGAAAGCGCGGAATTCAGTCACAAGACGATTCAAGATTAAACAATAACAATAACAATCAATGATAATTGAGAGCAATAGAAATCACAAACCAAATAGTTCTTGCATTCAACGATGACCGAAGACTGATACAAGAACAGGGACTCGCAACCGGTTACCCAACCAACAACCTCAACCCTAAGGTTGAGGTGTGTATATATACTAGACACTAGGACCGAAACATAAGCCCTATAACTAATGGGTTGCGAGTTGGCCCTATAACATCCAAACCGGCCCAAAATATATATAAAGAAATAACAAAAACAACCCTTGTAACCCCTGTACTATATTCACCTGCATGAATAAACCTTCAGGTTCCAACAATCTCCCCCTAGGTTTATGCATGCAGGTTCTTGATTCTTCAAGTGTTGCTACTACCTCCCAAACGATCTTGAAAACCACCAAATCCAACTTTGCGAATGTGAATAGCGGACGCAACAGCGGCAGTCCAACCCTTCGCGATATCTTCATACTTTTCAGTTGCACGAATCTGATTTTGAGCTAAGACCTCCAAATCTTCAAGAGCAATGTTTAACACATCCACTTGATCAACTAAACGGAAGCTGACATCACCATCACAAACGAACACAGCCTGACCAAGACGCTCATCATAAGCCCAAAAATGCAGAGACTTCAGAGCACCTTGTGGAATCTTCTTGACCAACGGTATCACCTTCTCTTTGTCTGTTACCGGCCAGTGCACTACTTTCATGCGCTTTTTGGTAAATGAATCCCGGACACCCTTAAGAGGTTTAACAATTGAGTCAGCAGTGTGCATCGATGGAAAGTTATGTTGAACTTCCCTCTTCAACCTTTCGAAAAATATGTGTCCAGGACCTCCAGGGTTATCATCAACATAAGGAGCATTAGATAATTCTGTCAGATCAACCTTTGTAAACGATTGAAACTGGCCAGGATGTTTATACCACTCCACCGGACCAACTTTTCTCTTAATCCACCACCTATGCCTGTCGTGGTCATAACCCCAGCTTACCACTCCCGAGCGATTGCCAACTTTATCATACAAAGTCTCACCAACATCCATCATATGATGAGAAGCCTGAGCATCAACATCATCTGGATTCAGATTCTTGTTTTTCAAAATCACCAACTCTCTTTTTCTTTTAATTCTTTCTGCCTTTGCTTTCGCTGCTTCTGGATCAGTAACTCTTTCAAAATATTTCTCCATCGCAGCATTCTTTTCAGCATTATCTTTTTCAAAGGCCTTCTTTCGGTTCTCAACATCTGTTGGATCAGAAAACTCCTGTCCAAACTTTTTCTCAAGCTTACCACGTAAATCATAGACCATGGAGAATAACAAACTCACATCTCCTTGCAATTGCTCAATCTGTTGATCCTTCTTTACTATGACATCTTCAAGTTGAATGATCTTTGCTTCTTTGTGAATCGAATCTTGTTCAACAACAACCAATCTTCTCTTCATCTCTCTCATACTAATAAATTCATCTTCATCACTAGAATCATCATCAAACGGCATTCTCAACGGTTCCTCAGGCCTTTTACCACTAGAACTGCTCGGCACATCATGAACAACATTGGAGGGGCCGGCAGAATCAGAAGCACCCAGCAATACATCACCAGCAGGCTCTGAAGCAACACTTGCAGCTTGAACTTCAACAGTAACATCAGTGGTTTCCATATCAGTTCTTTGAGTATCAACATCAAACAGACCCTCAAAAGTATCTGTGGAGGGGTTGGTAGCATCAGCAACACTCTTCTCAAAATCAAAATCATACAGATCCTCATCATCTTCATCAGCGTTCAAGGATTGATCTTTGTTCTTCTCAACATACATACCGAGCCGAGGATCCCTCCTTTTCCGCTTAACTGGAAGGGAATCAGGATCCTTTGGACGTTCACTTGACTCTTCATTTGGAACTGAAAGATCAGAAGGAGGCTTTCCCATCTTTTCAGTCACTGTCTTTAATAACTGAGCCAAAACTTCAGTAGAAATCACAGATGGGGCAGTTGAAACAGCATCAGAAACTCCAGCTTCAGGTGGAAGCTCCATATCCTCATCAGAATCAAATGAAATCTCAACACCTTCCTCATCTGAATCAATATTCACAAGCTCATTCTCAAATCCTCTTTGAACATCATGCTCTTCAGCAACTATAGCAACAGCCGGTCCAACATTAGCTTGAATTGGTTGATCTATGACTGGTTCAGCAGCAACATCTTCAGTTTCAGCGAACTGACCAAACTTCTCTAAGGGAATTTTTCCTTCAAACTTCCTTTCTGTACTCTTCTTCGTAGTAAGCGCGCCAAAACACGCGGGACCCATTGGTTTTAACTCTAATGTGTTTCCAGTTTTCACCAACTGCGGATAACTTGCATTGAGGATCATCTGAATAAACCTTGGATACATAAGGAACTTATCCTTCCTGACTCCTAGAACATTTCTTTTCATAGCCTCCAAAACATACTTCGAGTAGTTGAATGGCTCATTTGTGATTACACACACCAAAGCAGCAGTCTGTGTACTATTTAACTGATCAGTTCCTCCCCGATTCTCAGATATGCACAACAGAAACATGTGCACTAACAACCTCCAGTACGGATGCACAAATTTCTTGATCAGAGGGGGATATTTGCCTTCATAACTGAGTCTGGGTAGAATAGCCTCAACTGTACCAGCTGGAACCTCAATTGAATCCGAGTCTTGATCATTAAACTGCAACACCTCACGAATCATCTGCTCTGTTATTGTAATCGTGATCTTCTGAATTTCAGACACAATAACTCCCTTTCCTTCAACCACCTCGATCTTCGCATTCTTCCAGAAATCTTGAATGAGGCCTTCATAAATGACTGGATTGTCTCGTAATGCGTGAACAATACGGCAGCTGTTTAGACCTTTCATGAGCGAAGAGTATAATCTCCGATGTTTCTCTAGAGGAGGTGCCAAGAATCCTGCCTGATTATGAGTTGCTATAAACTTCAAATCCATTATCTGCACAAACCAAAAGTGTGTCACAAACATACACAATTATCAATTATCAAAAATCAACTCCAAACAAGATGTTTTTGACTCGAGATCACTAATCACAATCAGAAGTTTTGAGTCGCAACCAATGTCACAGTTGAACCATGAGTCGAGACCATGAGTCGAGACCATGAGTCAAAACCACGAGTCGAGACCATGAGTCGAGACCATGAGTCGAGACAACAGATCTCGAGTAGTGATGATAAGGTTGCGACTCGCAACCAACAGTCTCGAGTCCTTATCCATGAACACTTTGACTTTCAAACATTTTGGATCAAAACCCCATAACACCATCAAAAAACTTTGAAGACCAGATTATGTTAATTTTTTAGGGTTCTTCAATTTCTTCAAATCTTCAACTTATCATCATCAGACCTGCAAAACTTCAAGCAGATCATCAAAGTACCTTCAAAAATATGAATCGAGACCGGAGACTTATGAGTCGAGACCGGAAATTATGAGTCGAGACCGGAGAGCAGAGGATGACTTTCGGAATTCTTTGAGAGAAAAACCTTGAAGATTTCGAGTGAGTTATGAGGTCTCGACTCGAAATCTCCCCTTTATACATCAGCCCATCAAATGGGCTTGGGCCAAACATTGGGCTCGTTGGACCGAGATTTTTCAATGGATTTTCTTAAACAATTTTTTAAATCAGATTTAATCAAGTTACAAACCATTTATCAACACATTTAATTTATAATCCATTCAAACTTTCTGAGCAAGATTTGTTGAAAAACCTAAAACCAAAAATAAATAATTAAATATACATTATTTATAAACAAAATGGGAAAACAACAAAGATTACTCAGGGATCAAATCACGGGGTTTCGGGCTTGACTTCACTTATCAACACTGATCTACTAGAGGATGATCTAGACGATTGCCAGTATATTTGTCCTCTTAAACTCATCTCCCTAGATCTTTTCCATATAACTGCCTGTATCTCATTTTATCATGTTTTGATAATTTTAATAATGAGCACCCAAACAAATACTAATCAAATCCTGGAATTATGCACAGCTCACTCTATCATGCAAGCAGTTTCCCTACCACATATTTCACAAGTCCAATCCAAATTTCTGAAATCTTAACTGGGAATAGATTGAGAAGAGAACAGAATAGATCTTAGATTGAGATGGTATAATATACAGATCAAATGAGTTTTCTCAATTTGATATAGGTTTATTGGGTTTCTTTTGGGCACTAGAGGGCCTCTTTCGGGTGTTAATTGATCTACAGATCGACAACGTACAGCTAGGTCAGCATGTATCTGGATGCAGCAGAAGCTGACGTTGCCTAGCACCTCCAGGTCAGCATGTATCTGGATGCAGCAGAGGAGGTACACGACTTTTTCAGATAAGATTTCAGAATCATATCAAAATTGTGTGTATCGGGAAAAACATACAAACATTCAAATAGACATAAGCTAATTCCAAGTGATTTTCTTTTCTGAGGTCATGTACTAGTTTAGTTCTGAACAGAAACAGCTATTGTTTCCAATCTTAAGGATAGAGCCTACCAACACATCATACTAGAGTCAAACTATTTCGATACTGGTCTTACATGAGTCAGCCCTTGACCATAAAGTGAAAGTTCATTTCATTTCCCAGTCATTGCAACGCTTGCTTTCCCCCTTCTTCCCTTTTTTTTTTAATTTTTTTTAATGTTTTTGTATTTTCGAATTTTTCTCCCCCTAAATTTGTGCATAAATAAAAAACTACCTACGAATAGAAAAACTTTATGAACAAATTTACGTACGAAACAAAAACATGCTCAGTCAGTAAAACGGATCATTTTCAGAAAATCCACAAGCACTCTGAATTTCGAGCTGCTGACAGGCTTGGTGAACAAATCGGCTGCATTTGCATCTGTGTCGATTTGTTCAAGAGTGATAAGGCCTCTGTCAAAGCAGTCTCGGATAAAATGGACTTTAATATCAATGTGCTTGGTTTTGGAGTGAAAGACAGGATTCCGAACAATTTGAATTACAGCATCATTATCGCAGTAAATAGTAGTGTTAAGATAAGTCAAACCATAATCCTGCAATTGATGTTGCATCCACACCACTTGAGAACAAGAAGCAGAAGCAGCAACATACTCAGCTTCAGCTGTGGATATCGCCACTGTTTGTTGTTTCTTGCATTGCCAAGAGATGAGCCGATCACCCAAGAATTGGCATCCCGCAGATGTAGATTTCCTGTCACTATCAGTACCTCCAAAATTGCTGTCAGAGAAAGCAAACAAGTCAAAATTGGAATCCCTCGGATACCACAGGCCAAACCGAGGTCGGCCTTTAAGATACCGAAAGATCCTTTTAACAGCAGTAAGATGAGAAGTTTTAGGATTAGCCTGATAGCGTGCACAGTTGCAGACAGCAAACATGATATCCGGACGGCTGGCTGTGAGATACATCAACGACCCGATCATAGACCTGTATTGACGTTGATTTACAGACTAACCTTCTTCATCTTCAGTCAATAGTGGCCTCTCTGCCATTGGTGTTTCAGCAGGCTTAGCATCCGTAAACTTGAATTTCGCCAGTACATCATCCACATACTTCCCTTGATGGATAAGAATCCCTTGCGAACTCTGTTTGACTTGCAATCCCAGAAACAGTGTCATTTCTCCAAGAGCACTCATTTCAAACTTCTTCTTCATAACCCTCTCGAATTCCTTGCAGAGATCCTCGCTCGTAGATCCGAAAACGATATCATCGACATAAATCTGAACCAGGATTTGATCACTTCCCACCTTCTTGATAAATAGAGTCTGGTCTATGGTGCCACGTGTATACCCGTGAGCCAAAAGATGCTCAGTTAATGTGGCATACCAGGCTCGAGGAGCTTGGTGTAAGCCGTACAGTGCCTTGTCCAGCTTGTAGGCGTAGCCAGGATAATCTGGATGTACAAACCCTGGTGGCTGCTCGACAAAAATTTCTTCCTTCACATCTCCATAGAGAAACGCGGTCTTGACATCCATCTGATAAACAGTGAATCCCATGTATGACGCGTAAGCTAAGAAGATTCGGATGGCTTCAAGTCGTGCAACTGGAGCATATACTTCATCATAATCCAGACCTTCAATCTGTTTAAATCCCTGAACTACCAGCCTTGCCTTGTTGCGAACAATGACCCCAGCCGAATCTTGCTTGTTTCGAAAAACCCATCTTGTTCCAAGTTTACGCTTTCCCTCTGGCAACTTGACAAGTTTCCATACTCCAAGCTTCTCAAATTGGTTCAATTCTTCGTGCATTGCATCAACCCATCCAGGTTCCTGCAAAGCGATATCAACGGATTTAGGTTCAATCTGAGAAAGATAGCAAGAGTATAAACAAGTATTGATGACTCCAGATTGACTCCTTGTCATGACCCCTGCGTTGACAGGACCAATGACATTCTCTATAGGATGATTTCGCTGGACATTTGTAGGTATGGCTATATCTGGAGCTATCTCGTCTTCGGAAGCAGCATTTTGATCAGCAGAAATGGTATGGCTTGACTCCCCCTCATTAGGTGCTGTAGAGTGATGGATGAATGGAGTGACAACAGAACAATCCTCCGGAATCGGATCAGGAAACAATGAAGATCCTGAAACACTGGGTGAAGCACCACTTGTTGAAGCACCTTCAGGGGAGTGATGGGACACCTGTTGTGGTGAAGGGTGAGGAGTAAAAACTATCCCCGGGGGATCAACGGTGTGGCTTTTTGATTCGCTTACGGATTGTTCTTCTTCCTCAGTGTCACCAAATGACAGTGGTTGATGCGGCATCGACGTTCCTGCACCTGTAGAAACACTTGGCAACACGTTAAAAGATTTAAACAAAGTAGCATAATCATATAACCAATCTGGGCCGACTCTAGCATCCGTAGAGTTTTCCTCTAGCCATTCAATGTTGCACGACTCAACGACCTTTTTGGTTACTTTGTTGTACACTCTATAAGCTGAGCCTTTAGAGTATCCAACAAAATAACAGTCGTCTCCTTTGACTTCAAACTTTCCATTAGTGTCCATTAGTAATAACACACATGGACAACCAAAGATACGAAAGTGTGAAACCGAAGGTTTGTTTCCTTCCAGAATCTCATAAGGAGTTTTCATGTGACGTTTATTTACTAAAGCATGATTCTGGACATAACAGGCCGTGCTAACAGCTTCAGCCCAGAAGAAACTAGGAAGCTTGGAGTCAGCCAGCATAGTACGTGCAGCCTCTATAAGAGTACGATTTCGCCTTTCAGCAACACCGTTCTGCTGTGGAGTACGAGGAGCACTGTACTGTTGATCAATTCCCTTCTCTGCACAGAAAGAATTCATGTAACATTTTTGAATTCTGTCCCATTATCTGATCGAATCGCCTTAACCCTTTTACTAGCTTGATTTTCCACCAAGGTGATGAATTGTTTGATCAAAACTGCTGCCTCACTCTTGTGACTTAGAAAATACACCCAGGTGTATCGTGAATAGTCATCAACTATCACGAGACAATATGCCTTCTTGCCAATGCTTAAAACATTCACGGGCCCAAAAAGGTCCATATGAAGTAACTCAAGAACAGCCTTGGTTGAGGGTGTAGACTTAGACTTGTGCGGCTTTCGATGAGCTTTGCCTTTAGCGCAGGCAACACATTTCTCTACCAACATAAAATCTTTGATTGGCAGATCACGAACCAGCTGGCCTTTGGCAAGGCGATTTAAATTTTTCATGTTCACGTGCCCGAGACGACGATGCCACAATAGACCATCATGTTCTGATATCTTCGAAAACAAGCAAGTGATCTCTTCACACGGCTTCTTGTTCATATCGATGACATAAGCATTTCCTTTTCTCTCGGCAGTCATTAAGAACCAATCTTCAGGAATGACAATCCCTGGCTTCAAAACATAACATCCCTTTTTTGTAAAATGCACCGAATTTCCTCGGTCACAAATTTGCGAAATGCTCAACAAATTATGTTTCAGTTCAGGAACATAATTCACATTTTCGAAGCTTAAGACACCGTTTTTCACAGTTCCCTTCAGTGTGATTCTACCAGATTCTCCTCCCGCAAAAGAGACATAACCCCCGTCAAATTCTTTTACATTGACCAGCTGAGTCAAGTCCCCTGTCATATGCCTGGAACAGCCACTATCCATGTACCAGAGGCGCACGGTAGTCCTCCATAGCTGTTCCTGCACGATTTGCGAGATTAGTTAGATTTGGGAACCCAGCCCATAGTGGATCTGGGTTTTCCATATGCATCAATGTACGTTACTTTTTGCCAAATCAGATTATCTTTATTCAAAAATTTTGATTTATCTCTGTTGACAAAAGGATTTGCATTCATGTTCGACTGGGCAGCCTTTACCTTTGGTTTCCAGTGTTGATATGACCAGTTAGAACAATAATTATCAAAAACATTTTGTTTGTGTCTTTGAAAAAATTTTTGATTCTGTTGGTTTCTTCGTTTGGCTGCATTCCAGTCTAAATCAGAAGGCTTGGTCCTTCGACTGTTATTCTTCATTGCCTCTGTCTTCGTGACGTTCATGGGCTTAGAACAACTAGTTCGATTTGATCTATCCTTCTGATTTTTGAAACCTTTGTGCTCAGATGACTTCTTTGGGGGATGGACACAATTTCGTGCAATATGTCCCGCAATTCCACAGTTGAAACAAGTTTGTCGTTTCAATGTGTGGAGTTTCGGGTTTTTCTGAAAATTGTTCCTGCTTTGCTTTTCAGGTTTGGCGATTTTTGCTGACTTTCGTTTAGAGCGATCTGGGTTCACCTGATTCGACGTTTCACAAGCATGTGATGTATGTTGCGATTCAGACACGATTTTCTTACTGTGATTACCTTTTCCTTGAAAATCTGACGATTTGAGATCAGTTTTATTTGGTAAAACATCTGTTGAAGATTTTACGTTCAAATTACCATTTAATTCTTTGTCGATGATTTTTGATTCAGTTTCAATTTCAGAAGCATTTGAAATTTCACTAACACATGCTTCTTCAACATGTGTATCAACGGTTTCCAATGGGGTCCCACAAGATTCAGCATTAGGGACTCCCACTGAGACCGATTCAGAAGAAGAATCAGGACATTCGTGATTTTCTTGAGAAGAAGTGTCAGTGGTTTCACTGAATGTATCCTGAGGGACCTCACCTGCAATACTATCATCTGACATATTAGAACCATCACATTCACAATTATTAACCGAAGAAAATTCATCACCAGAATTAACGTTCACAGTTTCAACACAAACATCATCAGTCTTGCCCAAAACATCAGGCCCATTACCAGCTAAAGAAAGTAACATGCTAAAAATACTTTGTCCCAAAATAAGATCAGGATTATTTTCATCAAAACAAGGTTTTTGTGAATCAGAATTTAAAACTTGTTCTCCCCCAAGTGTCTCTTCACATTTCACATCAACTTTTTCTGCACATGCAAACGACTGGTTAGGATCAACATTTCCTTTTGAGACAAAATTCATTGTATGACCTGGTTGTTTATCAACAGATTTGTTGTTGATCGATGACTTATCGGTTTTTGGACCGTAAGTCATCTTGCCCTCATTGAGTAACTCCTCTTCCGTGAAAGGCATATAAGTGTAGTTATGATTGTATGGAGGAGGAGTTTTTGTGTATCCCAATCCAGCCCCTTTCTTTTCTTTATACTCTAGTTGTATGTCACAAATGTTCTTGACCAAATTACTAGAGGTGTCAAATTTTTTAATATTGATTTCATTTATCTGATATTTGACTTTCAAGTCCTCTAATTCTTTGGTCAGGTCGCTAATTGTGGCTAGAGCATCTAGGAAATTACAATTTTTAGCACTGAGGTCTTCTTTTAGCTGAACTATATCTTTTCTTTGGGCCTCAGTTTTTTCTTTGTAAAGTTTTTCATTTTTGGCCAAAGTAAAGTTTTTATTCTTAAGATCTTGATAATCTTGAATAAGTTCAGCATTATGTATTCTATAAGCCTCAACTCTTTCTCTGCATTCAGTAGTACAGAAAATAGAACGTACCTCTTCAGCAGTGAGTCCATGAACAGGAGCTGACAGGATTTTGGTCAAGAATGCAAAGTTCTCAGCTTGAGGCTCAGCATCTGGCGAAGAGTCCTTTTCCTCTGAAGTCATGAATGCTATGTTTTGAGCAGCACTCTGGATTTCTGGTTGAGAGATGTTCAGACGTTGAATTTCATCATCCCAATTGAAATCTGCACTTGGTTGAACAGCAAGGGCTGAACTCTGAGTTCCTTCACCAGCAACAGCTGAATCGTTTGTCGTCACAAGAGCCCTTTCAGGGTTTGGAGGAGCAGGATGCGCAGGAGTAAAGTCTTTGTTGTTGTTTTTGGGCTTAGGACAGTTTCTTGCCAAATGACCTTGCTCATGGCAGTTGTAGCAGCGTAACTTCATTGGAACATTTGCAGAGTTTGAGAAAGAAGAGCCCCATCTATTTCTGCCAGTCTTTTGTGCAAATCTTTGTGCTCTGAATGCTGCCATTGCCATTTGCCAGGTGATGTCCATCTCCTCCACATCTTCAGGATGATACTGAAATAGATCATTCAACGACCAGCTTGGAGGTTGTATTTTACCTGCAACAAAAGCATTCAAACAATTTATCACAGAAGCAGCGACCTCCAGATTCTCTTTCGATTGCTGAGAAAAGAAGGCGATGAGCTCAGATTTTGCTGAAGAAGGTGCGGCGATTTTTGCTGCAGGCGATGAGGAGCTTGAGCTAGAGTAATGCACAGTAGTGGTTGACCCAGAGGTAGCCTTTTTCGATCCATTCTGTGAAATCAGTGCAGTGTTGTCATTGCTTGGATTGGTGGAAGAAACAGAAATGCCTGCGGCTAACAAACTGGACTTGTGATTATTCTCCCGTTGCTTGTCATCAAGCTCACATGCTTTGATGTGTGAAATCATTTCAGTCAAGGTGCATCTTGCGAGATCTTTGGTCCGCTTGATCATAGCAACGTGATTATCCCAACTCTTAGGCAAGGCATTCAGAAGTTGACGATTCTGAGCAGCCTTTGAAGGAAGTATTTCTTCTAGATCCATTTGAGTAATGATCTTTGAGAAACGCTGAATCTGATTCTCAATGGTTTCCCCATAGACGTAGTTGAAATTGTTGAAGTTTTGCCTCAACAGGTTCCTTTTGCTTTCCCTCATGTCTTCATTCCCCTCGTACACATCGATCAATGCTTCCCACAGTTCTTTGGCTGATTTGCAAGTGCGAAATCCCATAGCAATGTCTGACCCCAGTCCCATGGTCAAGTATCCGATTGCTCGATTATCTTCTTCGACAATAGCGTAATCTTCGTCAGTATATTCAGCACGAGGTTTCTTGACTTTGACTCCAGGGTTCGTCTCCCTCTCATACATGATTTCTCTAGGACCTCTTTCAATGACCCTCCAAAGCTTGGGCTCCTTAAACTTGATATGTTGCTCAAAACGCCACTTCCATTCAGGAAAGTCATTAGCATCCAAGAGCCTTGGAATACGAGAGCTGGTTCCAATTTTTGAGTCCAACTCTTGCTGAGCGTTTGTGACAGCTAGGTCATTAGCAGTTGACATGTTTGCTTATGGTTAATTAATTAAATTAATTAAGGTCCAACAGTCCAACAGTCCAACAGTTTAACAGTCCAAAAGATCAACAGATCAACAGTCCAAAACACGAGTTTATGTTTGACGTTGCGAGTCGAGAACGCGGTTTCGAGTCGAGACCAAAAACAAATAACTCGAGACTTGATACGTTGCGAGTCACCCACCACTTGTCGAGACCAGCCGATTGCGAGTCGAGACTAAAACAGCACAACTCGAGACTTGACTCGAGACCCACAATCGTTGCGAGTCGAGACCAAAACAGGACAAGCCGAGACCTCTGTTGTTGCGAGTCGAGATGAAAACAGGACAAGCCGAGACCTCTGTGGTTGCGAGTCGAGACCTGCAAAACAGATAAGTGATAAGAACTGTTGACTCGGAATCCCGGATTTTCAGCACTTCCAAAATTCAAAGATTTGAAATCTTTGAATTTTCTTCAATCAGCTCCAAAAAATCAGCAAACAGATTTCTGAAAATTATACGATCCAAATCAGTAACTTTTTAACAAAACCACCAAGAACAGATCAGTATAATCGAATCCTTTCACTGCAAAACAATCACCACAAACCGGTTAGTAATATTAGTTTAACCTTGAATCCGATTGATATCAAAACCGAACCAAGAATGGTTTCTTGGCTCTGATACCAATTGTAAAACCCGTACAGGATCAATCAATGATATCAATAATATCTTGTGAAAGCGCGGAATTCAGTCACAAGACGATTCAAGATTAAACAATAACAATAACAATCAATGATAATTGAGAGCAATAGAAATCACAAACCAAATAGTTCTTGCATTCAACGATGACCGAAGACTGATACAAGAACAGGGACTCGCAACCGGTTACCCAACCAACAACCTCAACCCTAAGGTTGAGGTGTGTATATATACTAGACACTAGGACCGAAACATAAGCCCTATAACTAATGGGTTGCGAGTTGGCCCTATAACATCCAAACCGGCCCAAAATATATATAAAGAAATAACAAAAACAACCCTTGTAACCCCTGTACTATATTCACCTGCATGAATAAACCTTCAGGTTCCAACAAAGTGTTTAGTATAATACTTTTTATTTTTAATCTTTTACACTTTTTATTTGGTTTTGTATTAATGATTTTAATAACTAGTTGCTTATGTTGAAGGTGATCTTTCCTTATCGTTTGTCCGTGGTGTCTTGGCATTATTTTACTGTCTATATAATATAAAAGATTTTCATCATTCATATCTCCACGGTCTATATGGAGGTATGTTGGCTACCTGGTCGGGGGTTAAGGAAACGATTTGGTAAGGGTCTTGCCGTTGTTCAGCGTTTAGAGGTCCTGCAAGGGACCTGGGTCAAATTTAGTAGGATCTCCTTCAATGCCCATAGGTATTGGATGACGGGGATCCAAACTCTTTGACCCCCTCATAAGTTAACTACTATTAATACTATAACCCGGCTATTTAGGACTGTATCCCTGCTGACTCAGACTACTTAGCCGAGGGTAACGTCACCGCCAAAAGCGGGGCCTACCACAATTTGCCTTAATAACTTAGTTCATTATCTTCCAATAATCCAACCCTTTAGGATTGTATCCTTCCTGACTCAAACTACTGGGTTGAGGGTAACGTCGCCTTCAAAAGAGGGGCCTACTACAATAACTAAGATAATCTCTTAAACAAGTGCAAAAGTGCGAAAATAATCAAAGGTTATACTAATACACGAGTCGGATCCAAGTGATTCATCTTGTCTATCTGTTTTTATTTTATTTTTATTTTTCAGCATTTAGTTAGTTTTTATATTCTTAGTTTAAAAACATTTTTCTAACTTTTTGATTTGATTAGATGTTGAGGATAAACCGGTACTAAAAGCTCTTGTGTCCTTGGACGACCTCGGTATCTTACCAACACGATACTACGTCCACGATGGGTGCACTTGCCCATATGTGTGTTTAGTGTTAGTAAATATCGTGTTTTATAAATTTAAAACTTGGCTAAAGGTGTAAAAAGGGCTTAATTATATTCTAAAAATATATTACACTACACACGCATCAAGTTTTTGGCGCCGTTGCCGGGGACACAAGGATTTTAAGAAAGTTAGGAATCAACGGCCTAATCATATTTTTATTTTTCTTTTTAATTTTTTAGGATTTTCTTAGTTTTTCAGCTTCTGCAGAGCTCAGCACGAGCCGTGCCTGGTCGGACACGGGCCGTGCCCAGCATCGTTACTGGCAGTTTTTAGTTTTCCAAGTTACAGAAGGCTGACCACGGGGCCGTGTCGGTGCAACACGGGGCCGTGTCCAACTTCCAGTAACTGGGATCTGGAAAACAATCACTGTAACTCCGACCACGGGCCGTGTTCGCTGAACACGGGGCCGTGGTGAACCTTCTGACCAGCATTCTTTTCTGTTTTTATTGCAGGACTTGGAACCAGACGCCAATCTTACATAGTGTATGAGCTCCAGTTCTAATAGGGATATAAAAGAACCTCTAGAAGAACCCGAACGCTTTCTCAGAAAAAGACTAAAAGCTAAAAACAAGAGAAAGTTTCGGGTGATCTACCTCCAATGGCGGACCAACGTACCCTCATGGATTACCTACGACCCACCGTAGGTAACCTAGGCGCTGCTATCAATGCACCGAATGTCGAAGCAAATAACTTCGAACTTCGACCGCACTTGATACAAATGCTCCAAAACTCCGCAACTTTCCATGGGCTTGCGGACGAGGTTCCCCATCTACATATTACTAATTTCTTAGAAATATGTGATACCTTTCGGATCAATGGAGCATCAAATGACGCCATCCGCCTCCGAATGTTTCCTTTCTCATTAAAAGACCGAGCGAAAGCTTGGCTCAACGCCCTCCCAGCTGGATCGGTAAACACATGGGATGAACTAGCCCAAAAATTTCTATATAAGTATTTCCCTCCCGCTAAAACGGCTAAATTAATGACTGAAATTAATACATATTCACAAGAGGACGGGGAATTCTTATATGAAACTTGGGAAAGGTTCAAGGAGTTATTACGCAAGTGTCCACATCACGGCCTTGCGATATGGCAACAAGTATCCACTTTCTATAATGGATTGTTGCCACATACAAGGCAGACACTTGATTCTAGCTCCGGGGGACTTTTAGGTAATCGACGCCCGCATGAAATATATAACCAAATTGAGGAAATTGCTCAAACCAATTTTCAATGGCACACCCCCCGAGGCAATAAATCTATTGCCCCGGGCGCCCATAAGGTCGATGAAAGCACTTCTTTACAAGCCCAAATCGAGGCCCTTTCTTCAAAAATAAAAAAATTGGAAATGACAAAAACAGTCTCGGTTATGGCTTGTGAAGGGTGTGGTGGGTCACATGAAAATTGGAGTTGTAGGAAAGAAACGGACGATCAACAAGAATTGGTAAACTACATTGATAATAGACCTAGGCCGTCGGGTCCTCCAACGGGAACTTACAACCAAGGATGGCGAAACCACCCAAACCTTGGTTGGAGAGAACCCGGCAATAGTAGTAACCAACAAACCCAACGAACAAACTTTCAACAACCAAGAAATGAGTCACAAAATTTCACTCAACAACAAAGTGGACGAGAAAGGCTTGAAGATACTGTATCTCGCCTCATCTCCGACACTGAAAAGAAAAACTCGGAAAGATTTCTACAATTAGAATCAAATTTAGAAATCAACAAGCTAGTATTCAAAACATAGAAAAACAATTAAATCAAATAGCTCAAAATTTTGCCGAGAGACCGCAAGGCGCATTACCTAGCAATACCGAAACAAACCCAAAAGCACAAGTTCACCTCATCACGCTACGAAACCGCACCGTAGGGCCTGCAGAAGCGCCACCGCCAACAGAAGAAACGGTACTGACACCTCTGCATGAAAAGAACTCCCCTCCATCACCAGGGCCTGCCAAAATTCCTCGAGTTCCGTACCCCGGTAGGTTAATTCGTCAGAAGACCAATGAGCAATTCGCGAAGTTCGAAAGTCTATTAAAGCAATTGCATGTCAATATTCCTTTTATTGAGGTCCTAACCTAAATGCCCAAATACTCTAGGTTCATGAGGGACTTCCTCACTCATAAAAAGAAAATTGAAAATTTGCAATTAGTCAATTTAGGCGAAGAATGCTCTGCCCTCGTACTCAATAAACTTCCCCAAAAGAAAATCGATCCCGGAAGCTTCACGATTCCTTGCTCAATAGGGGAGTCCCCCGTTCGTAATGCCCTAGCCGACCTTGGGGCTAGCATTAACCTCATGCCCTCATCAATGTTTAAAAGACTCGGCCTGGGAACCACGAGTCCTACAAAAATGAGCATACAACTCGCTGATCGATCCGTCAAATTCCCACAAGGTGTCATTGAAAATGTCTTGGTAAAGGTAAGCAGATTCGTCTATCCAGCCGACTTTGTCATACTCGATATGGAGGAAGACACCGAGGTCCCCCTCATACTAGGGAGACCATTTCTTGCCACTGCACAAGCGGTGGTAGATATGAATGACGGAACACTCACCTTGAGGTATGGGGATGATGAAGTAAAATTCAGAGTTGGGAAGAGAATAGAGGACGACGACCCGGTCAACTACATGAAGGTTATTGATTCGAGCTTGGATGCTGCTCTCCGACGGTGTAATATGGGACGCCACGCATCCTACTCAGAAAATATATAACCTCACATTGGGTCTAGCCAAGGACCCTTATAAACGTGGCGCACCACGGAGGCATTCCGCGGAACTATCCTCAGTTTAGTTTAATCTTTTAGTTTTAATTTGCAGGAATAAAACACACTTGTGGTGGTAATGGATGAAAAAGGAACGAGAAAAATGGCCCCATGCACAAAGAACGAAGCAACCCGACACAAATCTCCATTACAGAAGGCTTAACACGGGCCGTGCTCAACCAACACGGCCCCGTGCTGAACCACCTACAGAAAAAACGCCCAGTTCAGGTAACTGGACACGGGCCGTGTTCACCAGACACGCCCCCATGTCCAGGCTTCTGTCTCATTTTTTTAATTTCTGTTACTGGCACCTGAACACGGGGCCGTGTCCGGTCCCCACGGGGCCGTGTCCAGACTGCCAGTAACATAAATCTTTGCTTTTAACACCACATTACACATCCAATCAACCTAAAAATTTATTTTTGGGACACATTGAGGACAATGTGTAATTTAAGTGTTGGGGGGGGGGGAAGCTAACACTTTGAAATTTTGCAAGTCCTAACAACAAGCCTTACACAAAACTCTATTGGAACCGCTAAACACCCCAAATTTTTTCAAAAAGAAAAAAAATTTCAATTTTTTTTCTTTTTACTTGTCTGAAGTTTAAGTTAGGAATCCCAAGATTAATAAGGTTATATTTTTATAAAATTTACAACCGAGAGCGTCGTGATAACAAGAACCAACATAAGAAAATTATGAAACGACATAACAAGTCTAGTTAAAATTTGATTATATATGCTTGATCACATTAAAACCCATTCCCACAAAAGTGAGTTTTGAGCCTTTATTGAGCATACAAATTTACATCTTTAGACTAGATGCTCATTTTTCGTTTCTTGTGTGAATAGCCGCTTGGTTCTTACAACTCTAGAACTTGCCACGACGATTGATTCCCGGTCCTTACCAACTTAAACCCAAGTAAGTAAATGATAGAGGCATTAGGACTAACCATTTTTCTTTCTACACCATTATTTTTCAATTTTTTTACCACCTACCCAAAATCCCTCTAGTTAACCCCTTTGAGCCTAAACCTTTCGTTTCTTTACCCTAAACCCTTTTTACCCACCAAAAAACCCTTTTTATATTTTTTTCACCCTCTATTTTAGTAACAAGCTCGGTTTTTCGCAAGCTCGTTCTTTTATGTGACTAAAAAAAAATGATGGTGAAGTTAAAAACAAACAAAGCTATGCAAACAAAAGCTTGTTTGGAGAAATACTTCAAAATAAAAAGTCACTAAAAACAAAATGTGTTACGAAAACCGACGCTTTTTACGCTTTTCGCCCTTTTATTAACCACTAACCCAACCACCCACCTTTAGCCCAAGCCTAACTCTTCACCCAAAAAGTCCTCTTGATATTTACAAAGGTATAAAGTTAAAAAGGAGGAGGATTGATTGCTTGGCAAGCCTATGGAAGGCGTAAGTTCCATGCCGCTCTCGAGTGATTCACTAAAAATACACCTTCGGTCGAGTGTTGAGTGATTTCTCCCGTGAGGTATGTGAACTTGTATATAAATGAAATTTTAAAAAGGCATGTTATGCCCAAATAAGTAATTTGTCCTATGAAACGTTCTAAATAAATCATAACGAATAGGATTGTAAATAAATAAAAATAAAACCAAAAAAGATCTTGGATTCCCGACACTCTATGACAAGCCAAAAACCTTCTCTTCTACCCATTCCATTCCATTTGGGAGTGTAAGCCACATTTAAAGAGTTTTGCTTGAGGACAAGCAAAAGTTCAAGTGTGGGGGTATTTGATGTGTGTAAAATACAACATATAAATTACATCAAATAAGGCATAAAACTAACCCTTTTTAAGTACTAATGTTGGAAAAAGAGTGTTTTTGTCTTCCTTTTGTATTTTCAGGATGAAATGAGCTCAAATTCACAAAAGAAGCAAAAAGACAGCTAATTCTAACATAAATACAAGAAAAGGAATAAAAGTAGACTGCCCGAACCCTCAACGGCATCCTCCCAAGCGAAGAAGAGAAAACAGAAGCCTGAACACGCCCCGTGCTCAGCCAGCACGGGGCCGTGCCCAAGAAGCAGCAGAAAAGACAAACATGTAGAAGCTTCTATTGCCCACCACGGGAGCGTGTCCAGTGAGCACGGGGGCATGGCGAAAGTACAGCAGGCGCATTAATTGTAATTGCGAATTACAATTAATGAAGAGAGAGAGTGTCAGACGGGCACGGGGGCGTGTCCAGCGGACACGGGGCCGTGCCCAGCCTTCTGTTCAGCCTATAAATAGGAGTGCTTGGTTTCATTCCAACTCATCCCTTGGCACACCACCTCTCTCACACTTCATCCACCACCCACCACCACCATAACACCATCATCCACCACCATCATCCATTGTCCATCGTAGAGTGTGTGAGTCGTCTCGGGATCCAAGATTGATAGTAAGAGTTCTTGACAATCAAGGCCATGTTTGCCTAAGTCTCTTACATCACTTGGTGAAGACAAGTGTTTAGTATAATACTTTTTATTTTTAATCTTTTGCACATTTTATTTGGTTTTGTATTAATGACTTTAATAACTAGTTGCTTATGTTGAAGGTGATCTTTCCTTATCGTTTGTCTGTGGTGTCTTGGCATTATTTTACTGTCTATATAAAATAAAAGATTTTCACCATTCATATCTCCACGGTCTATATGGAGGTATGTTGGCTACCTGGTCGGGGGTTAAGGGAACGGTTTGGTAAGGGTCTTGCCCTTGTTCAGCGTTTAGAGATCCTGCAAGGGACCTGGGTCAAATTTAGTAGGATCTCCTTCAATGCCCATAGGTATTGGATGGCGGGGATCCAAACTCTTTGACCCCCTCATAAGTTAACTACTATTAATACTATAACCCGGCTATTTAGGACTGTATCCATGCTGACTCAGACTACTTAGCCAAGGGTAACGTCACCGCCAAAAGCGGGGCCTACCACAATTTGCATTAATAACTTAATTCATTATCTTCCAATAATCCAACCCTTTAGGATTGTATCCTTGCTGACTCAAACTACTGGATTGAGGGTAACGTCGCCTTCAAAAGAGGGGCCTACTACAATAACTAAGATAATCTCTTAAACAAGTGCAAAAGTGCGAAAATAATCAAAGGTTATACTAATACATGAGTCGGATCCAAGTGATTCATCTTGTCTATCTGTTTTTATTTTATTTTTATTTTTCAGCATTTAGTTAGTTTTTATATTCTTAGTTTAAAAACATTTTTCTAACTTTTTGATTTGATTAGACGTTGAGGATAAACCGGTACTAAAAGCTCTTGTGTCCTTGGACGACCTCGGTATCTTACCAACACTATACTACGTCCACGATGGGTGCACTTGCCCATATGTGTGTTTAGTGTTAGTAAATATCGTGTTTTATAAATTTAAAACTTGGCTAAAGGTGTAAAAAGGGCTTAATTATATTCTAAAAATATATTACACTACACACGCATCATAAGCCCACCAGGCCTGCCTACGCGGGCCGCCTAACATGTGCAGATGCAGAAAAAGCTGTTTCTGTTGCTGGTTTTTGATAAAAGTGGTTTCCATACTCACCTATTTCAATACTAGGAGCTGCCCACAGTAACATACGACCTCTTGACACCTGCCATGATCTGAATATAACTCCCCGACACGTGTCACGATCCTACGAAAACCCAAACACTATAAATAGGAAGTGGGTTTCTTTGTTTTTGCACACCACTTCCCAAAATTCTGCTCATAACTCTCAACTAGGAGGGACCTGATCCTTTGGGAACCTTCATTCAGTCCTTTGGACTCTTAGTAAGTTCCCTTTCGTGCCTAGTTTAAATTTTTAGCGGTTATAGCCGAAAGGTCAAGCGTTTCGATAAACGCTTTGACTTTTAATCGGTTGAGCCATGGTTCGTGACGAACATGGCTACGTGACCGTAATTAGGTAGGTGTTTAACCCTCAAAAGGGCGCCTCCTAATTACCACGTTTACTTAGTTTAATTGTCGGGTCAAATGAAAGTCAAACGGGTTAGTTTTAAATAGAATGCATAACTATTAAATTAAAATCAGTTTTGCCACTCTAATAACTTGGTAAATATTAGTTGAACATGTTTAAACATGATTCAACCCGACAATTCTAAGTATAGGCCCGGTTCGGAGCCGAAAGTTGCGAAAGTTGACTTTTGCTTTGACTTTCAGTTCTGACCCGAATTAGACTTATTTAGATATCCCTTAGGATTCCTTTAGGATCATGTTATAGGTTAGTGTAACCCTCTGAGGTTATACAACCTAAATCCTTAGTTATCCTATTCATTTGCAAGTTTCCGTTATATGCCGAATTGTTGACCGTTATGCCCTTTTGACCTTAAAATGTGATTTTTGAAAAAGTGAAAGGATAGAAACCTTCAATACTGAATTATAAACTTGTCCCTAAAATTTGACATCAATTTGAGGTCTAGATTAGGAGTTATGCTCAATAGCGTAATTAGAAAGCTTTTTGTTAATTAAATGACATAATTAGCATATAGCCTATCTAAACCCAATTTTTAATACCAAACTTTTACTTACTGATATAAAATAATATTTTGGGATTTTGAAAGATTTTTATTTATTTTAGGCTGAGCATAACATAGGGTTATAGGCTTGATTCGGTAATTGCCGGTTTTGCCCTTTTGGGCTATAAAATGAGTTTTATAAATCCGATTGACCCCAAACCTTTTTCTACTGACCTAATATGTTAAATAAATTATTTTGAGCCTTCTGGAATTTTAAGAATATTAGATTTCTATACCAAACCCGGAAATGGCTCCAAATCGCCTTTTTAAGCATTTTTAGCACATAAGTATGCACTAGAACCTATTTAAGCATATGGGATTGAAACCTACTGATGTATTCAGTAAAATTTTATATTTTAAAAGCAGGAGGATATCTTAAACTCAGAATTTCAGTTTTGACCTTTTAGGCATTAGTGAAATTACCAAAACGCCCCTACGGTGTCTAGAATGATTGAGATTGATAAATTTCACATAGGATTAATACCCTACTGTTATAACTTAGTAAATTAAGTATATTTACTGATTTAATCAGACCTGTAACTCAGGTTATTATTTAAACCCTTTTACACCCTTTAAAATGACCAAAATGCCCTTATGAGGCATAAATTGGGTTTAAAACCATTTGGGGCATAATGGAAGGTATCATTCTGATATCACAATATGTTTAAGGCATATTAACTTAGGAAACTTGTATATGACTCTTATGGTTACTCGTTACGCACCTTATGCGTTCGGATCGGCGTAGGTAACTAGTTTACCCATTTTAGCCGAAACGGGTCAAACCATATCATTTCAGTCTCAAAATCCAGAATGTGATTAAGTTACCCATATTAAACAAGTATGCAAGCTTGTTGGGTCAAAACCACATTCTAAAACGGTCTTCGCCTTATCGTGCGTTTAAACCGTAATCTTCATTTAAGAACTAACCGGTCTAGGCTTAGGCCAAATTAAAAGAGCCGTTAGGATTCTAATAGGTTATTAAAAACCTTCGTTCCAGATTTAGGAGCCCAGTAAAAGCTATCTGTACTTGCTTGGTGGTATACGGCTGGGATAAATTGTATAAATTTACTCAGGTAAATACGTTTAACTTATTTTCCCTATACGGGCTTGGGGTACGGTATATAAAATACCGCTTGGTCGGGGAATTGACCTTAACCGGTCGGTGGTTAAGTGTTGTCAAATTAACCCGTTTGAAAATGCTGTTTTGTTTGTTTAACGCCTTTGGGGGCTTAATGACCATGTCCCGGATATACTTGGCATCATTCAAAGAATGGCCACGACCTTAGCACATGGGTGTAGGCGTACACCCGTAGTGCATTTCAATAAAGTATAATCGTCGGTCAAGAGAAGTCTCGCGGCGGAATTATATTAAGTGGTGTGTCTATTAATCTTTAACCCGGTACGACCCGGGCAACTGAACGCATAGCAAACATGTAATTCTTTTACAAGATTATTAAGCAAATAATTATACCAAGTAACAAAAAGTTTTGTGCCGTTTGCACTCAAATCAATTTTTAAACCATTTTCAAAATGAGTCAGTTAAATTGTATTTACCAGTGAAAACTGACGTATTTTCCCAAAAAGACTAAGTGCAGGTACTACGCGTAATAGGCTGGTTACTCCTAGCATCAAATAGAAGTCTCGCAAGCTTAGATGCCTGAAGTCTGTTGAACAATGTTTTATTTTATTTTGCAATCCGCCTGTGGATCTTTTACCTTCCATTTGTAATACTTGGATATTACTTCATATCGGATTGTAACATATTTTGCTTCCGCTGTGCATTTAAATTGTGTGGTTTGACTATGACGATATCAACTACGTAACGTACTCCCCACCGGGCCCACCCGTGACACGTGGTAAAATTAGGGGTGTGTCAGGTTGGTATCAGAGCCAACACTAAGTGAATTAAAGACTAGCCTTTTGTGTTTAATCTCAGTTACACAATTGCACATTCTAGAGTCTAGACAAGAACTTAGGACTAATCCCAATTCGTTTTAATTGGTCCTTGATTTATTCCTTTGTTATTTTCTGATTAGCCCCTGTTGGGCAAGTCATTTTTGTAGAAGTCCCGTTTAGGGCAACCATGTATTTCTTTAAATTTAAGGGAACAGTTAGATTTAAAATAACATTCCCATTATAAGATCTACCATTATAGTAAAATGGCAAAATCTAAAAAGGACAAGACCTAGCTCAGGTGTCGTTCTAAGACAGGGCTAAGATGGTAGTTCCTCAATTAGATTCAGATCTTTGTTAACATCTCAATTTAGGATTGATCTGCGTTTAATATAAAAAAAAGAATCTTGGGGTTAAAACCAAGCCACGTGTCATTGTAGACATGGCTAAGACGGTAGAACCTGTCCAAAAGATTCCAAATTTTTGTTAACATCTGAAAGTATGTTAACATGCTGGGCAAATTGTGATGCAGTATAAATCACACAGGCCATCTTTGAAAATTGGGATTTATTTAAAATTCCCTGTAAGTAAATAGCCATCCCTTAAGGATGAAGTGCCCCCGGGTAATAAATAACGTCCTCTGGGACTAAGAGACAATAGAAGTCTGCAACTCACTGTCAAGAAAGGGTAATGAACTGTGATTCAGACCCAAATACCTCGGTTCTGTGAAAATCCTGGTTATAAATTAAAACTGTCTTTGTGACTAGGCTTTTGTGCCAAAACTAAAACTGTAATATAGGATTGTAATAAAGGTCCTGAATATATAAATGATTATCAAATTAACCAGAAGTGGCTATTTAAAACCGTGGTTAATAAATCATAATACTGTAAAACTTTCTAAAATAAACCTTGTCCATTAGTTCCTTATGTGGCAATTAAGGCTACCTGGCAAGGTTAGATAAGGTAATCAGCCGTCCGGTGAAGAAAAAAAAACCATGGGTTATAAATTTTAGAAATTTCATAAGCCTATTATAAGGATTCGAATCCTTGTAAACACCTGTAAACATGTTAACATTCCTGGCAGATGTGATCTAATCACATAATTCATCTTTATACTGGATTCTCCCGAAATCCTTCTTATTCGATGAATAAAACATCCATTAAGGATGTAATGCTTACGGGCCATATTCATTATCATATAAGACAAAAGACAGTGGTAGCATATGACTCCCTGTCAAGAAAAGGCAATGAACAACCTTCAAAGCCTAAATACCTGATTCTACGAAATCATGGTTTATAATTTAAAGTTGCCCTTGTGACTTGGCCTTTTGGGCCATAGTTATATTTTAAAATAAATTTAGGATAACTATAATGGGAGCCCTGAAGAAAATAAATATCATTCCTTTTCTGCCAGTGAATATATTAAAAAGAATCTTAAAAGGTATAACCTAGCTTGAATGTCAGTAAAGACCTAGCTATGATGGTAAAACCTGCATTAAAGAGATTCAATTCCTTGATAAACATGTTAACACTCTTGACAACAGTGATGCGGTAAAATCACATTTGTCATCTTTATATTGGGAATTTCCAAACCCCCCCCCCTATTTAGCCTAAATGATCAGAATGAATCATGGCTAATAATCGTCGAACATGAGGTATACGTCAAACATCCTTTTAAGATGTATGCCTTCGAGCAAAGATGTATTCATGATAAAGATATTTATTCATAACTTCCTGTCAAAAGGTAATGAGTTATGAAATTTTCCGATCCAAAGGAATCATTGATTATGTTTTAGATTGTCCTTGTGACAAGGCTTTGTGCCATCTAAAGAATCCTTTGAAACAAGCCTTTGTGCTGTATAAAGTGTCTGTACGACATTGACAGTTGTGACTTATATCCCCTGTCTAATAAGAAGGATTAGATTCTGTGTGAACGCCAAAGATGGTTTATTTAAAAAAAAAACCTAGGCAAAACATAATCAAATAAATCTTATACTATCTATTGGCCTAAATGGTTTGTTCGCACCATGGCTAATTAATTATCAAGTTCGACAATTCTCTATATAATTAAATAAATTATTACTACTTAGTTAGTAGCCTTCAAAACTTTGCAATGGCTGACTCCTCTGAAGCTCACAATCATCCAGTTGATCAAAATGATGATGCGAGACTGAATTCAACAAGCACCGAGTTGCAGGCTATGATAGATATAGCCGTAAACAACGTTGTGGACCGTGCGTTGAAGGATCATAAGCGAAGGTGCGGTGATACTCAAATAAGGGTTATAAAAAGGGTAAGACCGGTTCAAGCTATAACCAGTCCAAGCCAAAGAAGGCAAAACCCAAATCTAAAACCTGCGCGAAGAAGCACTTCGGAAAATGTATCCAAAAGCAGATCACAAAGTGTGGCATCTGTAGGAAGACAGATCACAAGACTCATGAATGCAAGGACTTGAAGGACGCCACATGCTATGGTTGTGGCAAGAAGAGGCACATAAAGACCCGCTGCCCAAAGAAGGCGACTAAAGAGAAGGGCACTTGGAATTCACAAGCTAGCCTTGTGAAATCTGTAATAAAGGAAGGCACAAATTTTTGGAGTGCCAAGATAAAAAGGATGCAACTTGCTATGGTTGTAAGGAAATAGGGCGCATCGAAAACTAATTGCCCAAATTAAACCAATAAGCCTGGGGAGGCTAAGAAGACCAAAGCTGGGGACTCTCAAATAGATGCTCAAGAGGCTATTCAGGATGACAATGTCACAACCGGTACTTTCTTTATCAAATAATGCTCATGCGGGAGTATTATTTAATTCAGGTTCAGATAAGTCTTTCGTAGACTATAGATTTTGTAATCTTTAAATCTGCCTGTTAAAACTCTAAGCGTTAAGCATAAAGTAGGATTGGCCAATGGTACCTTAGAGACTGCTTCAACAATTTTAGATGGATGTTTTATATCCATTAGGAACCATTCTTTTCCACTGTCCTTGTTTCCTTTCAAATAGAGGGACTCAATTTAGTAATAGGAATGGATTGGTTGTCTTAAAACCAAGCCCATATTGTGCTTGATAAGAAGCAAGTAGTTATCAAGACTCCTTATGGGGAGCCTTTGACAATTCGAGGAAACACTGGGTATGGATTGCCTAGCTCTTGCCGAATTTGGTATTTAATGCCAAAGCTCCGAGTATGGAAAACTCGGAAGGGATAAAACAACAGTCGCAATGTTAAAGATGCGACGAATGATAATGGTGCATCAAATGTGAACCTCGATGTTAATGGAGTTAATCTCTAAAACTGTAAATAACGCAGCTGTTAGAAAGACTATAAGAAAAGTCATGAAAAGGTTTAAGAAGCCAAATGCTGCTCGCATTAGAACGCATATCGCTGCTCATGAGAAGAGCCATATTCATACTTCAAATGCGAAGAATAAACCCAACAAAGGCATATATGGCAAGGAGCCCATTATTTCTGGATGTACTTAAAAGTACTTCATCTCTGGGAAGTCCAGAGACTTCAATAATAAAAAGGGACCATCGATTGCAGGAAATTGTTGGATAAAGTAGAAACCATTAGGTATTTCAGTGGTTACGCTGAAAAGAACGCTGTGAGGTATGCATCACAATCATCCGATGGCAACACCCTTAATGAGTAAGGACATTAATGAAGTCCACAAGAAAGATCCTCTTATACAATATGGGATGGTCCAAGTTTTAAGGACCCTATTAGAAAGACCTATTATTCGCATCGAAATGGAAAAAGACGGAATAAGAAATTTCTGAATCTCGCCATAAAAGTTCTAGGATGTCGACAGTAGGTTACAAATGTTGATTCATTGGCTGAGATAATACCCTATTCCAATTACCCAAAATCTAAGCTTAAATGCAAGCAATTATTGGTGGTTAGCATCGGAAATAAGAGGGCACATTAAGGTTTCAAAGCCTGCCTATTATAAGTCCATTATGGATCTACCCCAGCTACTCATGTTATATAGATTAAGAAATAACCAGTCAAAGCTGAGACTGCCCCGAAATTGTTAAAGATTCTGCAGCTGAGTTTAAAAGGGATTAAGAATAGAGGTGTTTTGCCCTCCTGATATATTATTAGGGGCAGTTCACATTAATAATGATACTAGATAAATCCTCTATTGTGATTTTAGTATTAAGAATTTCGTTTTGATTTCGGGTACTGATAAGTTTTTCATAAAACCATAAGCTTAGCAAACTTTTAGAAAATATCCCGTAAGAACCCCAGATATTAAGTGTAAGGTAAAACTTACAAGCGAAATCACAAGAACCATTTCTTCTGCTCTTGTCAGAAACCTTTAATCATAGAATTTTAGAAATATCCTCTCTCTAAAGGAAGTGCGTCAGCATACATAGATGATATCTCTTTGATCTCTAAAGATTTCGAATACCAGACAGTATGATAAAAGCGCCATATGAGGGTTGATGTATCATAATAAGTTCCATAGATTGCTTCCATGCCTGATCAGTATGGAGGTTTAATGCATGGAACCACAAAGATATCCCAATAATCATATGATACTAAAAGTCAACTAATGGTATTCAAAGAAGATATCCACAAAGGAATTGTCCAAATAAGTGTTTCCGATTAAGGAATTCGTAAACTTATAACATGAATGTGTCACTTATTTGACACAAGAAATGATGGATGAACAGGAGCCTGAGATTTGGAAAATCTCTGTAACCTCCTTGTATTTTGATTATCTTCTCCTAAGATTACCCTGTTTACCTCCTGAGAGGCAAGTAGAGTTAAGATTTATATCCTATTTAGGGCTGTACTATTATGGAATCTCCAAGGTGGCTAGTACCATCATTGGAAGAATCGAAACCCTGATTAAGTAAGTTTTAAAATAGAAGATTCATATAGCCTAACTCAATATTCTGAGGATTCGATTTAGTTAATTAAGAAAGACGGTTCATTTTGTTTAGGCATTTGATTACCGCAACCCTAATTAGGCAATAATTAAGAATTGCCATCAGTTGCCCAGGATCGTTGATTTATTCGACTGACTGAAGGGTTAGCCATCCCTTAAGATAAATTTAAGCAATGGTTGGAATAACCATCTCACCATAAAATAAGTTTTTCCATAACAATTATGATGTAAGTATCAAGGCTGCTCCTTTGGGGACCTTGTGTAGATGGTATGTTAAACATCTATTGTTAGAACAATAGATTGGTAAGTCCAATTATCAGGATCTGAAAGTTGCTTTGGAAACAACGAATAAGATCATACAAATCCATAATCATCTGAAAGTTTCCAGTAGTCAGTAGAAAATTGAGAATTGATAAAAGTCGCAACCCTCTTAAGTCCTTGATAAGGAATAGGGTTCAATTGAAAGTATCGCTCTATGAAGGGTGTACTGAAATTTTTATACAACAGGCTAGTTAATCTCTGACTATATATGGGATCATTCGAGGAAATCGAATACATCAAAGGTCAATAGTTTTTAAACTAAAACCTATTTATGGATGTGATGGCACTTGCTATGTGACCCACACTAATGATTTAAGGATGTATTTCACCAATAAGTCAAGAAGCATTATCACATAAAGATATGCATATCTGTGATATGATAGGAAGCCCGTATCGATTAAGGATCGTCAGAATTAGGATCTACGGAAGAAAACATGAACTTATTATAAAGGTCATTTAGGATGCCTCTAGAGGCCCAAATAGGTTGTGGAAGTTAAATCCACTGTCCGACAGAAAGTACTTCCAGCATTTTAGCAAATCTCGAGGTCGAGATTTCTTTTAAGGGGGTGAGGACGTAACACCTCGTAAAATCACGTCCAATGATGTATTGACACGTGTAATAAACCCTAATTAAGTCAAACAGTGAAATTTAGGGACTAATTTTTTGAAAAATCGAAAACTTTGATTATAAAAGGACTGAACGTCTTAGCATACCTAAAATAAGTTTTTAAATAACCTCTTACGATGTTTATATTCACAAATGTGCCACTTGATGATTAAGTGTAGCCGTTTGCGTAATTAATTGAAAGTTTGCGCAATAAAGGGTTAAAAGCGTCAATATGTTAATTCTTACCTCTGAGTGACCTTTTAACCAACCGGGAGCTTCATGGTATTTTATTATACTCTCGTGAATGCCAATTATTGGCCATCTAAGGTTTTTATGCCTATAAGTAAAGTTACGCGCAACTTTGCAAGTTAGAGGGGCTAAAAGTGTCAATATGTTTAATTATACCTCTGAATGACCTTTTAGCGAACCCAAAGCATCGTAATGTTTAATAATACTTTCAAGGGTGCCTAATATGGATTAGATGAGGCTTCAATGCTAATAAATGATGAAATGCGCAAGTTTGCGCAATAGAGGGGCCTAAAGCGTCAACTTTTGAATACACGCCCTTCGGTGACCATTTAAGCAAATGGGAGTGTAGTAATATTTAAATATATGCTTGGGAATGATTATTATGGGCCATGGAAGGCTTAGATATCATTAAACGGCATTTCGCGCTACTTTGCGCAATTAAGGGACTAATTGCGTCAAACTGCAAATGTAGGTCGAATCGTTTGATAACGGACCTTCCGGAATATGTCCATGAGTTAAACATACCCTATTTATCCTTTATATAGCTTAGATATAGGCTTAGAGGTGTTTGGTGCGCAAAAATAAACTTTTATGTCATGCAGGGACTAAAAGTGTCAAAAAGTGCACAAGTTTGCACTTTTGCGCATATCTCGCGTTCTGAATATCCCCGGACACCCAAAAATTTATGTAAGCACTAAAATATTTTATTTTAGTGTGTGGCATGATAAAATTCCATTCGTCGCGTAGTTTGGATCGTTTTTCGCGTCCGTTCGTGTTTCGTCGTAATTAGACGAACAACATGACCGTACGGCCAAACAAACCGACATCCGACATGTTTTTGAGCATGTATTATGTCCCTTATGTTTGGGAATTATTGTAGAGCCTTAAAAATGGTGCAACGGCCCTCGAAAGTGTCAGTTATGGCATTTATCATGTGCAGGGGCTGATCTGGTCGGTTTTGAAAGATAATTATGTTTGGAAAACATAACAGGAACTGATATAGTCATTTCTGGAACTTGAATACACCTGATATAACAGCCCAGGGACCAGTTGTGTCATTTCTGCAAGAAAATGAGGGTTTATAAGCTCAAAAATCATGCAGGGACCAAACTTGGCAACTGCCAAAGTTGTTTCTGGTCTGGGCCAGCCTCACGGGCCGCGTAAGCCCACCAGGCCTGCCTACGCGGGCCGCCTAACATGTGCAGATGCAGAAAAAGCTGTTTCTGTTGCTGGTTTTTGATAAAAGTGGTTTCCATACTCACCTATTTCAATACTAGGGGCTGCCCACAGTAACATAAGACCTCTTGACACCTGCCATGATCTGAATATAACTCCCTGACACATGTCACGATCCTACGAAAATCCAAACACTATAAATAGGAAGTGGGTTTCTTTGTTTTTGCACACCACTTCCCAAAATTCTGCTCATAACTCTCAACTAGGAGGGACCTGATCCTTTGGGAACCTTCATTCAGTCCTTTGGACTCTTAGTAAGTACCCTTTCGTGCCTAGTTTAAATTTTTAGCGGTTATAGCCGAAAGGTCAAGCGTTTCGATAAACGCTTTGACTTTTAATCGGTTGAGCCATGGTTCGTGACGAACATTGCTATGTGACCGTAATTAGGTAGGTGTTTAACCCTCAAAAGGGCGCCTCCTAATTACCACGTTTACTTAGTTTAATTGTCGGGTCAAATGAAAGTCAAACGGGTTAGTTTTAAATAGAATGCATAACTATTAAATTAAAATCAGTTTTGCCACTCTAATAACTTGGTAAATATTAGTTGAACATGTTTAAACATGATTCAACCCGACAATTCTAAGTATAGGCCCGGTTCGGAGCCGAAAGTCGCGAAAGTTGACTTTTGCTTTGACTTTCAGTTCTGACCAGAATTAGACTTATTTAGACATGCCTTAGGATTCCTTTAGGATCATGTTATAGGTTAGTGTAACCCTCTGAGGTTATACAACCTGAATCCTTAGTTATCCTATTCATTTGCAAGTTTCCGTTATATGCCGAATTGTTGACCGTTATGCCCTTTTGACCTTAAAATGTGATTTTTGAAAAAGTGAAAGGATAGAAACCTTCACTACTGAATTATAAACTTGTCCCTAAAGTTTGACATCAATTTGTGTCACACCCCAACCGATGGCGGAAACATCGGGATGAGACGAACAAATTGCTCAAAACAACATAACACTATTGGTGACAATATTGATTAAATCAAATTTCATAAATGACTAAAATGTCATACATTGTTCAACATGATCAAAACATAAATCAAATTTCAAACATAGTTTATTTTCTAGGTGAGTTTCTAGTCCACCCTAACTTGCTTCTTCATCATCTTGTCTATCAACCTGCAACATGTATTAAAATAAAATCAACAAAAGTTGTTGGCGAGTATACAAGTTTGATATATAGCATAGTAGAATAAAACAAGTTTTGAAGTTGCTCAAATTCCAACATGAAGACGATGACACTAGCTACCACTTTTCAACATTGTTCAAGTTGCTTTCAAATATCGTTCAAGTTGCATGTAATGAAGTTGCACTCAAAGAGTGTTGAAGTTGCATTCAAATGAAGTTGCATCCAAAGGAAGTTGCACTCAAAGAGTATTGAAGTTGCATTCAAATAAAGTTGCATATAATGAAGTTGCACTCAAAGAGTGTTGAAGTTGCATTCAAATAAAGTTGCATCCAAATGAAGTTGCACTCAAAGAGTGTTGAAGTTGCATTCAAATAAAGTTGCATATAATGAAGTTGCACTCAAAGAGTGTTGAACTTGCAAACTTCAAATAAAGTTGCATATAATGAAGTTGCACTCAAAGAGTGTTGAAGTTGCATTGAATGTGGGGTTACAAGCATCAAATCGTTTCATGTTTAAATGTGGATAGAGTGTGACAAAAACAAGACTCAAGTGTTGTGTAAATTTGAATATGTAATACATGTTGCACCCAAATGTGTTTAAAACGAAAATGGGATCGAGTATACTCACCTTAGATTGCGTTGCGTATTTCTTGTTAAAAGAAGAGAGTGAGTTGGATCCAAAAGAGTTGCAACAAGCGCAAGAGATTTACCCGGAAATCGAGTCGTCTTCTCCGGCGACTCCGGCGAAGTTCCGACGGTAGGCTTGTCTCCGGCGACTCCGGAGTTCTCCGGTCTCCTTCTCTGGCGAAGATAACAGCAGCGGTTCTGGCGAGTTTGAGTATGAGAGGGTGACGCGATGTTTTGTGGTGGTGACCGAAAGGGAAGCTCGGTATTTATAGGCTTCTACATCTCGTGAATTATGGAAATGAGGAGCTGATTGATCGTGAATAAGGAAACGCGGAATTTGATATTGGTTACCGAATTCAGATTAGTCACAAAAGGAAGGTTGCTGTCATTCGGTTTTTTTTTGGGCGGCAAGTCTTAAAAATAAAAGATCTTTAACAGTGTTTAAATATAAACTGTTTCCATATATTATCGGATGTGGCATGCCCGGCCGGATGGTTGAGTGTTCGATTGTTAAGCAAGAGGTCGCGAGTTCGAATCTGCCTGGGGCCAGTTCTCACCCAGGAGACCCCCCTTTTTCTTCTTTTTGATATAACGGAACTAACTGAGTTTTCTAACTCAGTTAGTTATTTCCTTTACAAAATAAACCTAGTTAGCACTAACTAGGTTAACTTGAGTGTTATAAAGGTTTTACTACCTAAGTTAGTTTAAACTAACTTTGTTAACTAATAATAAATATTTTTTTTTAATATCAATAAATATTATAATTATTTGATTTACCCAAATTTCTGGTATTTTACCGAATTAACGTACGAATTCCCGATTTTTGAACGGATTAGGATCCGAATTTCAAGACGGGTCGGATTTTGAATATCCGTTTTTGACGAATGTTACAGTCTCCCCTACTTTAGGAGATTTCATCCTCGAAATCTAAGAGGATCACTTTTGAAAAGATGAGATTTAAAGATTTAGGAGAGAGAATAAATGAGACTTGATCATAATGATTATTTGAGAAAAATTGTTTCCATGAATGTGTCACATAGTATACAAAAGTTTCAATTAGTTTCCCATAGCATATAAAATGTTCAACTAGTTTCACATAACATGATCATGAATTTCACGTCGTGTAACATAGATAATAAAAACATCGTAGAATTTAGTTTATTCACGAGAGATTATTATTATTTGTTTTAGATTGCGAAGATAGTGCGTATCGTGCTTCCAAGCTTGAAATGAAAGTAACGTTCAAATATAAAGTTTCATTGAGAACGAAAAGAAATTTGGCAACTACCTTTGAGGTATGGAAATCACTCCTGGCTCATTGGTGAAGTTGAAAATTGAGCGAAGCTAATCGTCAAGGTAAGGAAATCACTCCTTACGATAAGATTCCATTAGAACAATCCACATCACATACTTAGTTAACAAGATTAACGTGTCACTGGCATGCGAATAAACATGTCAACCCATCGTGTACCGCAATTGAAAGACTTAACATAACCACTAGAATACGGGCGGGCGCTACTCCTATAGCACTACGCATAGTGCTATACATGTTAAGGTGTGGGTTCAAGGACAAGTTCATCACATAAGAATAACCCAATAATCACGAATCCAGTATAACATATTAGTATGCATGTAGTAAATTGAAATGATATAACGTACAAATGTAAAACACATCAAAATTGAGATAGCATAAAAGAGATTTAACGTAAAACATGGATTGTCACGGAACGTAACATACGACACTTCCAAAGTAAATCGAAGTCCTTTTCGAATTAAGGAAACGTGCTTTGGCCTAATAGACAAATACTCTCATCGAGGAGCGACTAACGATATTTGTCCTTCCAGTTACTACACGTCCTTAATTGATTGGGAAATCGAAACTTTGACGAGAGCAAAAATCGAGGAGTGGGACTAGTTAACAAGATGCGAGTATCACCTCTAACTTGATAACATCGTACCCTAATGTGGTTGGTACTTATCCTAAGATAAGGGTCCACTAGAGTATGAAATGGAAAACTCCCTTCAAGGTTTGGATATCACTCCTAACTTGAGGGTAGATTTCGTGCAAAAATCAAAGTATAGCTGAGTGAAAATCATCACCAAGTGTGGGAATCACCCCGTTCTTGATGAGTCTTTTCGATTGTGTTGTAAGAGTGTCTTCAAAGCCTCCAAGTGTATTGTGTTAGTCTTAGGAAAGGCATGTATATTAAGAGTCCAAGAAAGTAGACGGAAGCAAAGAAGATAGAAAGGAAGTTGTTTTAAGCAACACATAGTGAATAAGCTCTTAAACTATAGACTAGGCAAGGCATTCCTAATTCCCTATAGTTATGGCTCTGATACCAATCTGGTATCAGAGTACTCCTACTATAGACTAGGGAAAGGTATGGCAATCTTCCTAATTCCCTATAGTTATGGCTCTGATACCAATCTGTCACACCCCAACCGATGGCGGAAACATCGGGATGAGACGAACAAATTGCTCAAAACAACATAACACTATTGGTGACAATATTGATTAAATCAAATTTCATAAATGACTAAAATGTCATACATTGTTCAACATGATCAAAACATAAATCAAATTTCAAACATAGTTTATTTTCTAGGTGAGTTTCTAGTCCACCCTAACTTGCTTCTTCATCATCTTGTCTATCAACCTGCAACATGTATTAAAATAAAATCAACAAAAGTTGTTGGCGAGTATACAAGTTTGATACATAGCATAGTAGAATAAAACAAGTTTTGAAGTTGCTCAAATTCCAACATGAAGACGATGACACTAGCTACCACTTTTCAACATTGTTCAAGTTGCTTTCAAATGTCGTTCAAGTTGCATGTAATGAAGTTGCACTCAAAGAGTGTTGAAGTTGCATTCAAATGAAGTTGCATCCAAAGGCAGTTGCACTCAAAGAGTATTGAAGTTGCATTCAAATAAAGTTGCATATAATGAAGTTGCACTCAAAGAGTGTTGAAGTTGCATTCAAATAAAGTTGCATCCAAATGAAGTTGCACTCAAAGAGTGTTGAAGTTGCATTCAAATAAAGTTGCATATAATGAAGTTGCACTCAAAGAGTGTTGAAGTTGCAAACTTCAAATAAAGTTGCATATAATGAAGTTGCACTCAAAGAGTGTTGAAGTTGCATTGAATGTGGGGTTACAAGCATCAAATCGTTTCATGTTTAAATGTGGATAGAGTGTGACAAAAACAAGACTCAAGTGTTGTGTAAATTTGAATATGTAATACATGTTGCACCCAAATGTGTTTAAAACGAAAATGGGATCGAGTATACTCACCTTAGATTGTGTTGCGTATTTCTTGTTAAAAGAAGAGAGTGAGTTGGATCCAAAAGAGTTGCAACAAGCGCAAGAGATTTACCCGGAAATCGAGTCGTCTTCTCCGGCGACTCCAGCGAAGTTCCGACGGTAGGCTTGTCTCCGGCGACTCCGGAGTTCTCCGGTCTCCTTCTCCGGCGAAGATAACAGCAGCGGTTCCGGCGAGTTTGAGTATGAGAGGGTGACGCGATGTTTTGTGGTGGTGACCGAAAGGGAAGCTCGGTATTTATAGGCTTCTACATCTCGCGAATTATGGAAATGAGGAGCTGATTGATCGTGAATAAGGAAACGCGGAATTTGATATTGGTTACCGAATTCAGATTAGTCACAAAAGGAAGGTTGCTGTCATTCGGTTTTTTTTGGGCGGCAAGTCTTAAAAATAAAAGATGTTTAACAGTGTTTAAATATAAACTGTTTCCATATATTATCGGATGTGGCATGCCCGGCCGGATGGTTGAGTGTTCGATTGTTAAGAAAGAGGTTGCGAGTTCGAATCTGCCTGGGGCCGGTTCTCACCCAGGAGACCCCCCTTTTTCTTCTTTTTGATATAACGGAACTAACTGAGTTTTCTAACTCAGTTAGTTATTTCCTTTACAAAATAAACCTAGTTAGCACTAACTAGGTTAACTTGAGTGTTATAAAGGTTTTACTACCTAAGTTAGTTTAAACTAACTTTGTTAACTAATAATAAATATATTTTTTTTAATATCAATAAATATTATAATTATTTGATTTACCCAAATTTCTGGTATTTTACCGAATTAACGTACGAATTCCCGATTTTTGAACGGATTAGGATCCGAATTTCAAGACGGGTCGGATTTTGAATATCCGTTTTTGACGGATGTTACAATTTGAGGTCTAGATTAGGAGTTATGCTCAATAGCGTAATTAGAAAGCTTTTTGTTAATTAAACGGCATAATTAGCATATAGCCTATCTAAACCCAATTTTTAATACCAAACTTTTTACCTACTGAATTAAAATAATATTTTGGGATTTTTAAAGATTTTTATTTATTTTAGGCTGAGCATAACATAGGGTTATAGGCTTGATTCGGTAATTGCCGGTTTTGCCCTTTTGGGCTATAAAATGAGTTTTATAAATCCGATTGACCCCAAACCTTTTTCTACTGACCTAATATGTTAAATAAATTATTTTGAGCCTTCTGGAATTTTAAGAATATCAGATTCCTATACCAAACCCGGAAATGGCTCCAAATCGCCTTTTTAAACATTTTTAGCACATAAGTATGCACTAGAACCTATTTAAGCATATGGGATTGAAACCTACTGATGTATTCAGTAAAATTTTATATTTTAACAGCAGGATGATATCTTAAACTCAGAATTTCAGTTTTGACCTTTTAGGCATTTGTGAAATTACCAAAACGCCCCTACGATGTCTAGAATGATTGAGATTGATAAATTTCACATAGGATTAATACCCTACTGTTATAACTTAGTAAATTAAGTATATTTACTGATTTAATCAGACCTGTAACTCAGGTTATTATTTAAACCCTTTTACACCCTTTAAAATGACCAAAATGCCCTTATGAGGCAGAAATTGGGTTTAAAACCATTTGGGGCATAATGGAAGGTATCATTCTGATATCACAACATGTTTAAGGCATATTAACTTAGGAAACTTGTATATGACTCTTATGGTTACTCGTTACGCACCTTATGCGTTCGGATCGGCGTAGGTAACTAGTTTACCCATTTTAGCCGAAACGGGTCAAACCATATCATTTCAGTCTCAAAATCCAGAATGTGATTAAGTTACCCATATTAAACAAGTATGCAAGCTTGTTGGGTCAAAACCACATTCTAAAACGGTCTTCGCCTTATCGTGCGTTTAAACCGTAATCTTCATTTAAGAACTAACCGGTCTAGGCTTAGGCCAAATTAAAAGACCCGTTAGGATTCTAATAGGTTATTAAAAACCTTCGTTCCAGATTTAGGAGCCCAGTAAAAGCTATCTGTACTTGCTTGGTGGTATACGGCTGGGATAAATTGTATAAATTTGCTCAGGTAAATACGTTTAACTTATTTTCCCTATACGGGCTTGGGGTACGGTATATAAAATACCGCTTGGTCGGGGAATTGACCTTAACCGGTCGGTGATTAAGTGTTGTCAAATTAACCCGTTTGAAAATGTTGTTTTGTTTGTTTAACGCCTTTGGGGGCTTAATGACCATGTCCCGTATATCCTTGGCATCATTCAAAGAATGGCCACGACCTTAGCACACGGGTGTAGGCGTACACCCGTAGTGCATTTCAATAAAGTATAATCGTCGGTCGAGAGAAGTCTCGCGGCAGAATTATATTAAGTGGTGTGTCTATTAATCTTTAACCCGGTACGACCCGGGCAACTGAACGCATAACAAACATGTAATTCTTTTACAAGATTATTAAGCAAATAATTATCCCAAGTAACAAAAAGTTTTGTGCCGTTTGCACTCAAATCAATTTTTAAACCATTTTCAAAATGAGTCAGTTAAATTGTATTTACCAGTGAAAACTGACGTATTTTCCCAAAAAGACTAAGTGCAGGTACTACGCGTAATAGGCTAGTTACTCCTAGCATCAAATAGAAGTCTCGCAAGCTTAGATGCCTGAAGTCTGTTGAACAATGTTTTATTTTATTTTGCGATCCGCCTGTGGATCTTTTACCTTCCGTTTGTAATACTTGGATATTACTTCATATCGGATTGTAATATATTTTGCTTCCGCTGTGCATTTAAATTGTGTGGTTTGACTATGACGATATCAACTACATCACGTACTCCCCACCGGGCCCACCCGTGACACGTGGTAAAAATAGGGGTGTGTCATTCCTTCAGCAGGTTTGACCTTGTTATCAGCTGGTTTGACCAATTTTGGGCATTCTGGTCTAAAGTGTCCAGCTTCTCCGCAATTGAAGCAAATCGTTGATTTCTTCCTGCATTCCTCCTCTTGGTGCCCTTGTGCCTTGAAGAAATTACACTTCTCATGACATTTACCAAAATGTTTCTTTCGACAGTTTCTGCAGAATGGAGGTGCGGAAGATTGCCCAGTTCTCTTTTTTTTGAAATTACTACTACTATTACCCCCACGGAACCCTTGGGTAATTTTCTGGGCTAATTCCTTTTTCCTATTCTCTTCTCTTATACGAATCAGCCCGTCTGTCATGGTGTTGGCCAGTTCAACAGCATCGTCAATTGTGCGGGGTCTCGCAGCTTTGACTATATCACGAATCTCACTAATTAAACTCCAAATATAGCGAGAAATAAGTACCGGTTCTGGCGAAGCCAAAGTTGGTACAATTCTAGCATACTCGAAAAATTTCGAAGTATACCCTCGACAATCAACATTCACCATCCGGTGGTTCAGGAACTTATTTTTCATTTGTTCCTTTTCATAGGCGGGACAAAATTTTCTTTCTACTAATTCCTTAAACTCCTCCCAACTCATGGCATAAGCCACGTCACTTTCCCTTGCCTGCAGCACCGTATTCCACCATTCTAACGCCTCTTCTTTAAAAAGTTGGGATGCATACATAACCTTGTCTTCCTCTGCGCACTTACTTATTTTAATTACTGCTTTGGTCTTTTGTAACCAACGCAGTGCGGCAGTCGCCCCTTCATTGCCTGCAAATTCGACTGGCTTACAGGCAAGAAATTCTTTATAAGTGTAACCAGGTGTTGCAACTTTCATTTTCTTAAGTATTGGGGCTTGAACCACATTATTGTTATTATTGCCGCCTCCATTTACACTGTTGCTGAAATTATCATCGCGAGTGCGTTTACTACGGTGGGCTTGGGAAGGTTCAGCAGGACTCTTAACGACAGCAACAATTGCCAGGATAGCATTGGCTATTCCTTGGGCCACGATATTTTCTATATCTTGTCTATTAAGAAAATGATCCTCATTGTTTTGTTCAGACTGATTAACTTCATTGACCGGTTCATTTACTGCGTTTTCCATCTGAATCATTAACAATATATATATTACTGTCACAGAATGGATAGCAACCAAACACAACAAAGCAATCATAACACATAATCACGTCCACACATATAGCCAAAATTGTCGACCTTGCGACATTTATATATATATATATATATAAGGGAAGGCTAGACAGAAAACCCTTAAGTTTTTAGAAAACTCTAGAAACTCAAATCTCCCCCCATTTTTACCCAACCTCCCGACATTTTTTTTTTTGAAAAAAATAACACATGTAATATACATGTTTTAAAGTTTTTTGGGCAAAAAAAAAAAAAAAAAAAAAACAAAAAAGCGTCGAAGGGATGTTTTTAAAAAAAAATAAACAAATTTCAGCAATGTCCGCTTGCCTAACATATGTTAGGCACAAAAGACAGAAACTTGCTGATTTTTTTTTTTAAAATCATTCCTTCGGCGCTTTTTTGATTTTTTGGCCCAAAACTCTTAAAAACATGTATATTACATGTGTTATTTTTTTCAAAAAAAAAAATGTCGGGAGGTTTGGTTTTCTAGGGTTTTCTATATATATAGGGTTTTCTATACAGCCCTCCCCTTTATATATATATATATATATATATATAGGGGACCGCTAAAATGAAAACCACCTCCAGTTGTAAGAACCGCGAGAACCAGTTCCTAACCATTAGATCAAAAAGATGGATGGATGAGATTAAAAGTAACTAAAATGAATATTAAATACATTTTGTCTTATTATGTCTTTAATATTTTAATCCAAAAGGTTAGTTTAGTAAAATTACTCTATTTTGTCTTTTTATCTTTATTATTTTTTATTACTTTTTTTGTTTTATTATATTACTTTTTATTTTTTAAAAAGAATTTATTATTAAAAGAATTTTTAAATTCAAATTTTTAACAAGGCAAATTTTTTTTGCGCGCCGGTTTTTGCACGCCGGGCCTTTTCATGCGTCGTTTTTTTAACGCGACGTTTTTACGTCGGGCCTTTTCAAGCGTCATTTTTAACGCGCCGTTTTTTCATGCGTCGTTTTTTACACGTTTTTTAGCGGCATCCACCGGAGACGGCGACCGGGAAGGCGTCTTGTGGATCCGAACAAACATCATAACTAAATGACAGCAATTGATGTTGCTGCTCCGCCGGACTTGTGGCCGCTGCCGATGTTGCTGCTCCGCCGCCACCGATGTTCTTGCTCCGTCGGACTTGTGGCTGGAGAAGGAGGGTGTACATGGAGGGAGGGAACTGGAGAAGGAGGGTGTGTGGTGGTTGTTTTGAGTTTTGATTTGGGTTTTTTCCAAAAAAATATTGAAATCTGATCAGAAACCCATTAAACAAACAAGAATCCAAAAAACCCACTTTCTGTGTGTTTTCCTAATGTTTTTTTTGTAGTGGAAAGCATCTTACTTTACAAAGGGTTTGTGATTTCAGTGAAGAATTTGTAGTGGAAAGCAGCTTACTTGTGTAGAATATTTCGAAGAAGTAGATAAGATATGGTGGTGATGCATTTCTAGCGAAAGAGAGATGAGAAATAAAAGGATGTAACTGACAAATGAAAATGAAAGAGGAGAGAACTTTAAATGAAGAGAGAGAATGAGGGATTTGACATTTGGGGTAAAAGACCAAAATACCCTTTTAGTTGGCATAATCTTATTGGTTGATAGTGGTTCTCGCGGTTCTTACAACTGGAGGTGGTTTCTATTTTAGCGGCTCCCTATATATATATGCGTCAATACACATCACATATTTTACAGATATTTTGTTTTTAATATTATACAATATTATACATTATATTATTGTTATTATTATTATTATATTGTTTTTATATTATTATTATACAAAACATTCAACTCCCGGTAGCTGGCTTTTTTCAGAAACGACGCTCCCTCTCGTCGTACTTCCATGTGATGTTTTCCCCCACTTCTCGAATCCGGTTTCCCGCATCCACCAGTTCCTCGCCATAGCAGCGTAATTCAGCAACGTTTTCTGCGCTCATAGGTGGGAATGGTGCAGGTTCAGGATCAAACTGGGGAAAATAAACATTAGGGTTATTCATGAAGTTCTGAAAATGCCAGTCGCTTGTCCACCATTCTTCCAGCTAGACTGTAACAGGTTGGGGGTTGACAATGGGGTCTGGAATGGCTAGTTCCAACTTAATTGGAAGTTGTGATTGGGCGGGGAAATTGAAAAGGGTTTCGTCTGCTGTCCCGATGAGGTCACAATTTGCAAGTTTCCTATCAAGCTCTTCCCAAGGTGGCATCTCCTGGGCTTGACCGGAACTTTCTCCCACTTCCTTTCCCTTTCTTTGTCCTTTGGATCCTCTGTCTTTTTAACCTTTTGTACAGCTGGATTCTTCCTTCGTCCGCGTTTCCAGTCCAAAATTCTTCTCCTTTTCTTAGGTTTGGGTTTCTCCTGAGGCTGGGCCTGAAATACTAAGGGCTCCTCGGTATCCGCCTGATACCCGGACGGATTTCCTGTTATATCCGTATCAGTCGTATGGATGGTAAAGTTTCGGAGTGCTTCCGACAATTTTTTCATGCTGTTAGCACACATGAAGAAACACACAAAATTCAAGTTAAAATTTTGTTTGTTGAATTAAATTTTCACAGAATCACAGAATGGCAATCTGAAAAATGAAGTATTTCTAAATACTTAATGGGCTTAAATCAGTGGCTCTGATACCACCTTTTTCTGTCACGACCCCCGACCCGGTTTTACCCAGTTCAGAGGCCGGGTGACAGAAACCCGTGGTATTGGTGTTTAATTTGGCAGCGGAAATTTTAACAGGATCATTTAAACTGAAAATACCCAAGTATTTTATTTCACGTTTCGGGACAAACCCCGTAATTTACAATAAAGGAATTTCACGGGGAAATTCCCTGTTTACAAAAACATGTTTATTTATTTACAGAGCCACTTTATCCAAGCTGGTAGTGCTACGCGGCACTTTTCCTTGTTCACAGTAAATCACTTGAAACATGTTTAAAAAGATTTTATCAGCGGGAAATACTTGCGAGTCATTTAGTTTGCACAAAACGAGACATTGTTATAAATTACAGTATTAAGGGAGATTACAATGTTTATATCAACCAATTACCCAACGTTATTTGTCACTCGACCTGTTTCTGTGACTATGGTCATATCACCCATTGGCTAACCCGTTGTACAATGGTGACGGTTATCAATTAATGTATACAAGACCCCCCATACCGGCTGTAATTGAAGACTACACAGACTTAATCCCTGTAATTATAACTTTGAAAATAAATAGGGTTTTGGAAACAACTTGGTAAAAAGAGAATGACTCACATTGCAAGTTTAATTGGACAGATTTTGCCTACTGATTAAGCCTGGTAACCTAGTTAAAGAACGCAAACGAAACTAGGTTAGTAACTTAATAAAACATTTACGATAAGCTCACGAAATCAAAACCCTCACGACGAATGACAAAGTATAGCCCGAATTCGGGCAGCACTTAAACATCCATCGGATCGGTTTCAATCGATCGGACATTGTATCGTAGCAATGATCGAGTTATTACCCTGTAATCGTAGCAGCGTTTCGACACTTAAACACTCGTATCTAAGCAGAATATTGACGTTTTGAACTGATTTTTTGAACACAGAAGAAAGCCATGCAACGTCCCATTTATAGCAGATTTTTGAGTTTTACGCGTCCCGCGTAAACTCGAAGGAACACCTACGGGGCCCGCAAGGGCCACCCTAGCTACGGCTAGGGCTGCCGTGTCACGGTGTAGGTCTGCCACGTGTCTGACACGTGGCCTAAAGCTTATCCGGAGAACTTTCAAGCTGTCGCGCCCCGCATAAGCCTCGGTTATCTCTTACGCGGCCCGCGACAGATCAACAAATTTGAATTTCTTGATTTTTCACATGGATTAGGGTTTTAGGGGTCCGGAGTGTTGTGGGGCATTTTTACAGGTCCTTAAAGTTGGGTTAAATGGGTTTGGGTTGCGCTAAATTGTTGAATGATTTTATATATTTTTATAAAAATCGGTGTTTAGGTTATATATTTTTTTATAAAAATCAATGTTTATTACAATTTTTTTTAAAATAAAAAAAAATGATTTTTTTTCTCTAAGGGGGCGGTTGAAATTTTCCAAGGGGTGCGGGTGAAAAATTCCAAAGGGTGCGGTCGAGATGTTACCGAAAAATGAGCACTAATTTTTTTTCAAAGGATGCGGCCGCCCACCCATGGCTATAGTATGTCCGCCCATGAGTCTAACTTAAATTTGGTACATATATAGTTATTTGTCGCGTTATCTAACCTGATTATTTTACAAATACGCAATACCACCCCTAGTATAAATTATTTTTGGTATACATAGTAAAAAGGCAATGCTAGACATTGACAGTTGGTAACATGTCATTAGATCTAGAGTAATTAAGCAGTCATAGAGGTTTCATTGTACTAGAAATCCCAAAGAGGTTTAATTGAAATCCACTTTTACTAGTAAAAGGGTAGTAAAAGCCAAGTATATCCACTAATTCAAGCAACCATTACAACAGTTATATCTTGCTGCATCTATAAACATCAATTTACAACAAATCTTCACAAATTCCAACATAATTCAGCTAAATCACTTGCCTCTTTCTCCATTATAAACATAAGATTTTGCAGAATATACAAATATCACAAATGCAACTGCACTAATTCCAGCAAGAAGGTAGTAAAAATAATTGATATGCCCTTGATTCAAGTTATAGATATCCAACCATCTTGACCGTTTCCACCAGTCATTTTTTTTCAACGATCGAGATTACAAAACCGCTCAGAAAGCTACCAATTCCCAAAACACTTAGGTAAAGTGCTAAACCTATACTCTTCAGATCACTTGGCATTTGGTCATAAAAGAATTCTTGTATACCCACAATTGTAAACACATCACCGGCTCCGGCTAACAAATATTGAGGTAATAACCACCATATCTTCATCGGGACCATTGCATTTGGATCATCCAATAATCCATACTCGCGAGCAACTTTGAGTCTTTTTGTTTCGATGATTGCTGCAACAACCATTGAAACAATAGATATGAGAATGCCGATTCCAATTCTTTGAAGCATTGTTATGCCCGAGTGTATATTTGTAAACATTCGGGTAAGAGGGACTAAAATGGTGTCATAGATGACAATGAGGATGACAATAGAGGCCGATGAAAGATTGTAGTGTGGCAGGTGGAATCTCAAAGGTTGACCCGATAGACCGGTCCATGGTATCTCCTTGTTTGGTGAATAATGTGGAGGTTTGAGCAAATACAATTCCATATCCTAAACAGCTAACCCATATTGGGATTAATCTAAGAATCGCTTTCGCTTCTTCCACCTCATCAGCGCTACACATGGTTCCATCTTCATTTGACCCGTTAGGAGAAAACAAAGCTTGGTTTGAGAAATCTACCATTAACCCAACATTAACAAGATATTAGAAACTTATTCCATGCCATATAATATGAACGTGTCGGTTTGGGTTACTTTTGCTCATTAATGGGAAAGTTATCTTACAAAGTCTCCTAAATCTAAGAAGTGTACAAAGACATAATGGATCACAAATTATAACACAATGCCAAGAAATATCACACAATGTCGAGGAAAAATGACATAATGAGCTGCGAAAAAAAACATAACGACGTAAATATATAAAAGACAACGATATAAATAAAAATTCTAAAATCTACAAGCTATACATCCAAAAGTGAATCAGTTCTCAGAAAAACTAAAACTTTACTCTTACGACCGGATACCCAACTTATCTGACCCGCATGTAATCAGGAAGAATACAACTTATTACCTGAAGTTTTGAGAATCTTGATGAGGCATTATTCCAGAAGCTTCATGTTCTGCAGATATTGCTAAAGATCTAACCCTGCGATTCCGAGCTGCTGTAACAAACACATGGCTGATCTGTGCAAACGCGTTTTTCTCCTGCATTTTCTCTTGAAACCGATATGTTATGGTTCCAAACAAGAATATCATCAGGGCAAAACCCATCATAACACAAGGAATCCCAAAGCCAAGACCCCAACTGAGGTTATCTTGAATGTAACTAAGAACAAAGATCCCAACTGTAGCTCCTGCACACAATCCAAAATACCACCAGTTGAAGAATGAGCTTTTGGATTTGAGTTCTTCGGGATCATCTGCATCAAACTGGTCAGCCCCGAATGCCTCAACACAGGGCTTGTGTCCACATTGGGCAAATGCCACAAGATACAAAGCAATGAAAAAGATGACAACTTGGAGCTGAGGTTATTAGTTATATATAAACATAATTATTATTTATTGTGTGTATCAAACTTATACTTATTAGATATATGTATGTAAATGAACGGATACAGATGGGTATGTTGGTCGGATAACACCGTTTCAAACAGCGGTTATTCCCGCCAAACATAACTACTCACATAACCGTTCTTATGTAAACGTATATATAGGTTTTACCGGCAAACATTACCGGTTACCAAGACATTCATAATTTCGATTATTGTCTGTCCATTCTATTCAATTCCACTGTTATAATTATGTCTTCCAATTATGTTAGTAATCCGCTGTTTCGTGTCAAAACACCAAAACCCCATCATAATGAAGATAATGATCAACGGCTTCCGCTAACAAGTGGTATCAGAGCCGGTTATATTAGTGATGATGATTTACAGCCGTCGGCAACCATGATGCCATGTATGCACTGCACTGAAGAAAAACGTGAACGAAAATGGATGCAGCGATGTTGTTACTATTGTAACAGACCAGGCCATAAAATCTCTACATGTCAAGAGAAGGAGAAGGATGAAGAAAGTCAGTTACTTCGTCTAGCGGTTAATACGGGTACGCAGAAAGATCAAGAAGCCGAAAAAGATATACAATCCGGTCAGAGACAAGAATTCATGGTGATCGGAACTGACGGTGGATACTGGTCGGAAATATGGCATGTTAGTAAAACTTTCAAACATCACTTTTCTAGCAATATAGACATGTTTAAACGTATGAAAAATATGTCATGTGTTAAAACGGAGACGGGGGAAAACAATTTCTTCTTTATTAGAGGAATCGGTGTGGTTGATGTTATAACAGGGTCAGAAAAGATTCGAGTACAAAGTGTGTTCTACACACCAGACATTGATAGAAATGTCTTGAGTCTCGATCAATTAATGATTCAAGGATTTATGGTGAAGTTTATGGGTGATGTATGTAAATTATTTCCAACATTTAGTGTTCCTGTATACAATAAAAGGAACGGTCATACCGGTTTGACGAAAGAGGAAGAGATCGGAGAATTAGAAAAGCAATATGTGGCTAGTAAGAATTCCGATCATGAGAAATTCAAAACAGAATTTCTAAATGAATACTTCGAAAATTTGAATATCTCGGCCAATGAACCAGACTGGAACATTCTGATTTTACAAGCAATGTCCTTTAAAGACTTTCAAGATTGCAAGGCCTTACTGCACATGCTTGAAGATGAAGACTACGTCATCAAGTATAAATGTTATCTTGAAACTGCTTTCGATAACATGATAGAATGGTTTATTAAAGAAAAACTGGAAATTCATTCAAGACCGTTGCCGGCATATGCAACAAACAATCGGAAAGTGGGATTATTAGACCTGTATATGGCAGTAAAGAGAGAAGGGGGCCACCGGCGAATCACAGAGAATGGTATGTGGACGATGATAGCAAAAGATACAGGTTTCGAGTATGAGGATGGTGAATACATGCGTCTGATATACGCTATGTATCTGGACGTACTTGTATACTACTACAAGTTCAAGGTAACGAGGAAAAGGCAATCGGAATAGAGGAAGAAAAGGCGGTGGATCCCAGACAGTGCATGAGTGAAGGTGATAAGAAAGATATAACTGGTGCAGGTCAAACGGAAATTGCTGAATGTTCGAGTAGTTCTGGAGCAGTGGAGAAGGAAGTGAAACATTATGCCCTGTTTACAAATCAGGCAGATGCAGGATTACAAGAACAGTCGGGAGCAAATCAAGACATTGCTAAAGATCATTACGCATTTTATGGTGGTGGTGATTGGCATGGACTCAAGAAGCTGAAACAAAGAAAAAGGTTCGATTTCACAAGGGCAAAGAAGGCAATAACTGAAGCTAACTACAGTGTCATCAAGAACTCCCTTAGTCATAATTATGTTTAGGGGAGAGTATTAGTTATATATAAACATAATTATTATTTATTGTGTGTATCAAACTTATACTTATTAGATATATGTATGTAAATGAACGGATACAGTCGAATAATGTTGGTCGGATAACACCGTTTCAAACAGCGGTTATTCCCGCCAAACATAACTACTCACATAACCGTTCTTATGTAAACGTATATATAGGTTTTACCGGCAAACATTACCGGTTACCAAGACATTCATAATTTCGATTATTGTCTGTCCATTCTATTCAATTCCACTGTTATAATTATGTCTTCCAATTATGTTAGTAATCCGCTGTTTCGTGTCAAAACACCAAAACCCCATCATAATGAAGATAATGATCAACGGCTTCCGCTAACAGAGGTGAACATGATGAGCCATCAATGGAGTTTGTACAGTCAGATGTAATCCGTGTTGAAAAAGCCAGCAATGCAAGTGCCTGTTCATCAATTGTTTTAGTCCCTCTATTAAACAAATATTCTTGTGCCGGAGTGCAATCTCTTGCGCCACGTTTTTTAAAAAGAAACAATTTTTAATTCGTGGACTTTGGCGCACAACTATGGATCTGTTGCGCCAAAATGATCGAATCTGCTACGCCATTTTCAACCTACTGCGCTAAAAGATCTTGGGGTGCTAAGTGGGTTGTGTTCACGGGTCTAACCCGAACCTGAAACTTTTGCACGAACCCGAAAATCGTCTCAAACATATGAATATTTTACACGACACGAATATTCACGTGTTGACCTGAACACGGCCCGTTTAATGGGAATCTTTTTGTTTTTATTATTTTTTTCTCATGTTAATATTACTTAAAATTTGATCACAAAAATACAAATGTATAGAAAACAATTACATTTTAATTATAAAATTTTATGTCAATTCACTTTTGTTATACATTTTACCGTCAGGTCGATAAGAACCCGACCCGTTTAGCTAAACAGGTTCACGAGTTCAACTTTTTACCGCGAACTTCATGTCGTGTAAAAAATTCACGCCCCTAGAAGTATCCAATCTCCTGACCCAGATTGAAATCTTTTGCGCTAAATTACGCTTGTCTTGATTGGTAATTTTAAAAAGTCAAGGCTATTTTGTTAAAGTCCGCGGTCAAAACAAATCTCGATTTTCCCATTGGTTAATCTAGCGAAGATTTAAATAGCAAAGCGAAGATGAAAGATTTGCAAACCAGGATATAGAGCAGAGAAGCAAGTATAGCAGTTAGGTACCGACCCAAATAAGCATCCGCGATGAAAGCTCCAACTAGAGGAAGAAGAGACGACGTTCCAGACCAGATGTTGACATTCTCAGCCGCAGTAGCTGTAGATTGGCCCAATGGTCCTGTCAAGTAGGTGATCAGATTTGAACTGACTCCATAGTATGCAAATCTCTCTGCCATTTCCACCCCTGAACTTACACATTAAAAACTTGTAAACCTCATAATACTACTACAAATAATAAAAATAAAATATGACTGTTTTTTTTTTTTCTGAGGGGCTTAACTAACATTACCAATGATGAAATATGCGGATCGCCAGCAACCGGATTTTGATCTGAGGACTGGACGGCCTTTGTAGTCAACGGCTCCATCAACGAAGTTGTTGAGTAGCGGAGAGTTGACTCCAGAGTAATCGGTATCGGTGTCAGTATTATCCATTTTAGTTTCAGTCTAAGCTTTATGAAACTTTGGGATGTATATTTGATCCTCTGTACATCTGGAGATATATTTTTAAAATATTATCATCCACCTGATACATGTGAAAATTTTATATATATTTTTGGTCAGATTTTGAAAATATAAACTTGCTTAATATATTCGATGTGTGTCATTTTTAAACTTCATACATATGTAAGGGATAAATAATGAATTCATGACCAATTCTAATCGTCTCTAATTGCATTTTATCTATAAATGGGATTACTTGGCCTTTTCAGCTTACTGGTTTGGGCGTGTGTTATAAATCAGATTGTTTGGTTATCGAGACTTAAAGTGACACCTGAACCTCCGTTCAAAACTAGAGAGATTGTTTTTTAGATTGTGGTTTTATCTTCACTTCAAATCAAAGAATTTAACTAATCAACTCCCTAGTTTAACAACAAAAACAGGAAAGTATAAGTTTTTGAACATAAACTATAAAACATTAACAAAGTATAATTTGTTCAGATTGCTAGATTGCTGGCTTGGCTTCTGCTCTGTATAATCGACCTTTGGTTTGCATTGCCGACAATAATCACAAATCAAAATGGGTCTTGTTCAGTTATAATATTGTTTTGGGTCTTGGCTAACTTTATTAGTTACATTTATGGCCTCATTTCAATTCTATTATTGTTAATTTGGGCTTAATTATTCTACAAGTTTTCGGGTTGTAAAATATTTGGACTTATAAAAAAATGGGATTTTAGTAATATCAAGTATCCTATTTTTTAGTTAGGGCTATTCTCGTATTTTTTAAGGGTATCATTTGTATAAAACCGAAAAAACACTACGAATACGGGGTTGAGCCGTAGCCCGTGCTACGGCTCCTAACACTATAGTTCCGCCCCTGGATACTGGAACATTAGGAGTGATCGGCTCAAATACCACTAACACGTTTTGTGGGTAGTAACTTTTATTGAGAAATGAATTTAACAATTACATGTGTTATGAAAATTTTCGTGATAAACACGAACAATACTGGTTAGGGTACTAGGAGCATAACTGAAAGCATCCAATTTGAAGAACCAATTAAATTGTTACACCTCATTTTTACCCATTTTCATAAAATACTACCCAAATCACTTGGTGTGGTGTTGGAACAGTACCAAATTCACCTCGCATTTCACAAATTGATACATCGAGTAGTAGTCACCAAAATCACAAACTGAATATTGAAAACGAAGGGTTGGCGCCGGTGTTACTGAAAACCCGATGTACCCAAATGCACCACCCGAGTTATGCCCCAAATATCCTTAGTATGAATGAATTGATGTTACATGAGATATTTAACAATAAAAATGAATATTGGTATGGATATCTTACTAACTAGGCGTCAAATAATAGTACAATTAACATGTCCTTAACAAATAACATGTAGACAAAATTACACTTTTACACGCCTATAACTATACTGAAAATTACACATTTCATTCTCTACATCCAGTGGTATATTCATTTTTTAAAACTAGGTTTGCCGCAACAATGCCCCATCCAGGACTACCATTTTGTTTTCCTAGTGATGGTTTCAAAAGCCGGTTTCAAAAGTCCACTAGTGGAATTTCCTCACGTGTTGCAGTGCAATTAGGTCGGTGTCGATTTAGTTTATTACGGTATCGGTTTACTATAGACAATTACAGCAACCGAAAGAACAAAACCCAAAAAATAAAGTCATCATATACAAAGGATATTATATCTCTTATACAAATAGCAACTTAGGGTGCCTTTAAACATAGTTGCATCCTTTCATTCAAAGGCATCCGTTTGACACACCGTTTAAGAAACTCACGTTCTGAATTAATATATTTCTTAATTCTTAATTTAACGACGGTTACTACTCAAATTTTATTTTCAATGGCAATCCTAAAAAAAATACCATTTATTCTCAAACAACACACCGTTGTAGTGGAACGACATAAAGATTCAAAAACCGTCTTGAAATTACAGTTAATCGGTGGTAATCCCTAATAAAATACACACCTTTTAATTTTATCCTCAAAACGTAATCGGTGGGGACACACCGTAATGGAACAACGTAATCATTCAAATACTGTTATGAATTTACAGTTAACAACCAAACGGACGTGTCTCCTCCAACCAGTTTTCTCCGTCGTTTACCACCGTCACACCTTATATAACCCCACCGCACCCGTCTGAACATCAGCAATAATCGCCGAAACTCTCTCCTGTTTTCCTCTGCCTCTCTCTATCTTTCTCTCCCTAAAACATTATATTCAAATCTCTTATACAAATAGCAACTTAGGGTGCCTTTAAACATAGTTGCATCCTTTCATTCAAAGGCATCCGTTTGACACACCGTTTAAGAAACTCACGTTCTGAATTAATATATTTCTTAATTCTTAATTTAACGACGGTTACTACTCAAATTTTATTTTCAATGGCAATCCTAAAAAAAATACCATTTATTCTCAAACAACACACCGTTGTAGTGGAACGACATAAAGATTCAAAAACCGTCTTGAAATTACAGTTAATCGGTGGTAATCCCTAATAAAATACACACCTTTTAATTTTATCCTCAAAACGTAATCGGTGGGGACACACCGTAATGGAACAACGTAATCATTCAAATACTGTTATGAATTTACAGTTAACAACCAAACGGACGTGTCTCCTCCAACCAGTTTTCTCCGTCGTTTACCACCGTCACACCTTATATAACCCCACCGCACCCGTCTGAACATCAGCAATAATCGCCGAAACTCTCTCCTGTTTTCCTCTGCCTCTCTCTATCTTTCTCTCCCTAAAACATTATATTCAAACACAACGTCATCAACACTACCCTTCCTCGCTGAAAAAAAAAAAGATGTGCGCCTACCAAAGCCGGTACTACCGCCATGGGTTTTGGTTTTGTGACTTGAAAAAAAAATGTCATTTGGCCGGAAAACGGCGATGGAGAAGTTCGATCGACAGGAACCTCAGTCACCGTCGCTTAACAAGATCGCCGGAGCCATAACAAGTCTTGATCGTCATCACGGTACAAGTAACCAAGCACATGGTACACACAGAGGGTTCATCTATGACTTTTTGTTGTAGATGGTGTTGATGAGGTTGCCATGGTGTCCGTGACTTTGATTTTAGAGAGAGAGATGGAGAGAGGAAGTGGTTTTACATTGGTGTGGTGAGTGGTTTTCGTACTGTGGGTTTTGTTTTATCTTATTATATGCTTTTCATTTATAAAGGAGATAGAGAAAGGGCAGATTGTTGTGGATTATCAATATATCACCCTTTTGATGAAAAATAAAAATAAAAAGTTTTATACACTTTTTAAAACGACAAAACATAACAACTTTTGATTTAGAGTAAATTGTCATTTTAGTCTCTGAGTTTTGTTTAAATTTACCATTTTACTTCCAAATAGTTTTTTTTTTTCCTCTGCGTCCCTGACTTTTCCCTTTTGTTGCCATTTTAATCACATACACTAACTCCATCCAAAAACTCCATCTTTAACCAGGGGTATTTTGGGGATTTTCATTTTAAATGTTTTCAATTGCCATTTTGATCTAATTCCAAAAAATCAAAAAATTCCAAAAAATTCTAAAAAATAATAAAAATTCTAAAAAATCATAAAAATTCTAAAAAATTCTAAAAAATACAAAAAATCCGTCTCGGCGCGAACCATTTCGAACCCGAACCGTTTCGACGCGAACCGTTTCGACCCGTACCGTTTCGACCCGAACCGTTTCGACCTGAGCCGTTTCGAGCTGAGCCGTTTCGACGCGAACCGTTTCGACCCGAACCGTTTCGAGCCGAACCGTTTCGACGCGAACCGTTTCGACCCGTATCGTTTAGAACCGAACCGTTTCGAGCTGAACCGTTTCGACCCGTACCGTTTCGAGCTGAACCGTTTCGACCCGTACCGTTTCGATCTGAACCGTTTCGACCCGTACCGTTTCGAGGCACGGTTCGCGTCGAAACGATTCAGCTCGAAACGGTTGGGTCGAAACGGTACGGGTCGAAACGGTTCGCGTTGAAACGGTTCAGCTCGAAACGGATCAGCTCGAAACGGTTCGGCTCGAAACTGTTCAGTTCAAAATGGTTCAGCTCGAAACGGTTCGCGTCGAAACGGTTCAGGTCGAAACGGTACGGGTCGAAACGGTTCGCGTCGAAACGGTTCAGCTCGAAACGGTTCGGGTCGAAATGGTACGGGTCGAAACGGTTCGCGTCGAAACGGTTCAGCTCAAAACGGTTCGGGTCGAAACGGTACGGGTCGAAACGGTTCAGCTCGAAAGGATTCGCGCCGAAACGGATTTTTTGGACTTTTTAGAATTTTTTTAGAATTTTTATGATTTTTTAGAATTTTTTGGAATTTTTTTGATTTTTTGGAATTTTTTTGATTTTTTGGAATTGGATCAAAATGGCAATTGAAAACATTTAAAATGAAAATCCCCAAAATACCCCTGGTTAAAGATGGAGTTTTTGGATGGAGTTAGTGTATGTGATCAAAATGGCAACAAAAGGGAAAAGTCAGTGACCCAGAGGAAAAAAAAACTGTTGGACTAAAATGGCAAATTTGGACAAAACTCAGGGACTAAAATGGCAATTTACTCTTTGATTTATTCAGCCTCAAGATTGGTATATACGTTATAACGTGGTTTGTTTTTCTTTAGAACGTCGGGTATGGTGGGCGGGGGTTTGAGGCATGGGTTGACACGTGGACTTCGCGTGGCACCGCTGGTCAGTTGCATGTTGGGTTGGTATGGCGGGGCGTGGCTAGCTCGCGTGGGTTGGCCACGTGTTATAATTTTTAAATTTAAATAGTAGTTGGGGTATGGGTTTGACTTGGCCAAAATGTTGTTTTTAAATTTAAATCCTAGCCACCTATAGCCTAGCCAACCCAGCCAATGAGAGCCGGCCACGGAAGACCGCTAGGCCCGCCCAACGCCCGGGCTGAAACCTCCGCTCAAAAGGCCACGCCGAAACCCCCGCACCATACCCCATAGTCTTACAAAAGTTTAAAAACCATCAAATGATAGTATGATAGTATGGAGTATGCATATAAAATTTAAAAACCATTAACGTTACATTTCACATTTGCAACACCAGCCGTTCATCTCTCAATCACACATTTCTGCCTCATAATGTTCCTATTATATGCCCAAACAAACAACTATAAAAATTTATAGCATGTACTCTCATTTTAACTTCGAAATTCCAGCTTATTTGATGACTTAAGTATCAATAAGGGTGAGAGAATGTAAAAACTTTTATTTTATTTATAGTATATAATCTTTTTTCAGTCTTAATTGTCAGAATTTGAAATTATTTTATTTACAACATATGTAAATTTGGCATGTAAGTTTTATATAAATTATTTTATATAACTTTCATTTATCAATGTGATGCATGTTAAGATGCACGGTGTGATTACATAAAGATTTTAATTTTATTTTATAAAATTTTGAGAACATTAATTTTCTTATGTTTAGGTGCCGCAACACATTCTTCATAAACTCTTCATTTCTTAGGGTAACATGCTTTAGTGAGGTATTGGAAGCCGTCTAAAAGCAAAACGGAAAAATGTTTTGCATATACTTAATGCACTTCACATCTCATATGGTGAAACTAAAACACTCATAATTAACATCCCGTTACAACGCGCGGGTTAGCGTCAACTCGTTGGTTAAAAAAACTAAAAAAAAAATCCTCAAATAAAACTAAAGGTCCCATCCTCAAAAAAGCTATGTACATCCACTAATTTAAGCAATTATTGCAACAATTACATCCTGATGCATCAATTCACAACAAATACCACTTACAACATAATTCAGCAACGTGATGATACATAGTTGATACAGAATTTAGCATACTAATACTTAGACCAGCCACTGTTGATCAGTTCTCTTAATATGTAATGTAAAACGTGTAATAGTAATACATGTTTCAACATTCAAGCCGGCAGATAATCGATAAACAGATGTAGCCATGGAGTTTGACATGTCAATTAGCTTGATTTGGTTCCCGTTTAGAGTGTATATGATTGATGGTAGTTCCAAGTTCGTAAGGGTGAAGAACACGTGATTATGGAGAGAGAGGAGGTCGAGATATGTGTGATGTTATTATGAGAGTCTAACATAAAACCCTCTTTAGTCGTCTCCTTAAATACACCTAAGAGGAAACCTTATTAGTTAATAAGGGTAAATCGGTCTTAACAATTACCAACTAATATTAATAAGGTATAATAATTGTTATTTGATCTATATATAATATAAATGATTATAATGGCCACATGATTAAATACTTATAATTATATATTTAATCTTACATTCTCCCACTTAACTAAGTAATCATTTATTATGAGTATTAGATAAGTCTGATCAGATGTTAATACTCATTTTAGCTTTAAACCAAGAACCGTAACAGAGAAATACAACCGTTGAGTCATTATTCAACTCAGGACCCCATTAATTATACTACAGCCTCAATTTAAAACCTAACAGTTATGATCAAAATACACAAGTAAGCCCTTTAAATGTTTGATTTGTATTTATTATTGTCTATGTGTCATTACGTCATAAGAACATATCTTAGAGACATACATAATCTAAACTGAGTAAATTTCATTAATTAAAACACAAATACAAAATGCAATTAAATAAGGTCTTTAGTAAACCCATATTCAAAACATGTTCTTCGAAAACTTTTGGTGGGAGACCTTTAGTCATCGGATCCACAAGCATATTTTTGGTACTTATATACTCAATACAATGATTATTTTCCTCAACTCATTCACGTACGAACAAGTATTTTGTATCGAGATATAAACCAGCTCCAGTCGAACTATTATTGTTCGACAAACTAACAACAACTGAGTTATTATAGTAGAGCTTCAATGTTCTAGAAATGGAATTAACTACTTTTAGTTCATGATCAGATTCTTAAGCAACATTCCTTGACAGGTTGCATTATAAACAACAATCTATTCTGCATCATTGTGGAAGTTGTGTTAACTATTGTTTATGACACTTCTCACACTATTAACCTTTTTTTACAGGATCCTTAATCATCTAACCTGACTATTTTACCAATACGCAATACCACCCCTAGTCTAAATTAATTTTGGTATACATAGGAAAAAGGCAATGCTAGACATTGACAGTTAGTTCTAGAGTAATTAAGCAGTCATAGAGGTTTCATTGTACTAGAAATCCCAAAGAGAGGTTTGATTGAAATCCACTAATATTTGTAAAAGGGTAGTAAAAGCCAAGTACCTCCACTAATTAAAGCAACCATTACAACAATTATATCTTGCTGCATCTATAAACATCAATTTACAACAAATCTTCAAAAATTCCACCATAATTCAGCAAAATCACTTGCCTCTTTCTCCATTATAAACATAAGATTTGCAGATTATACAAACATCACAAATGCAACTGCACTAATTCCAGCAAGAAGGTAGTATAAATAATCAATATGCCCATGTTTCAAGTTATCAGATATCCATCCATCTTGACCATTTCCACCAGTCGTTTTTTTCAATGATCCAGATTATAAATCCGGTCAGAAAGCTACCAATTCCCAAAACACTTAGGTAAAGTGCTAAGCCTATACTCTTGAGATCACTTGGCATTTGGTCATAAAAGAATTCTTGTATACCCACAATTGTAACACATCACCGGCTCCAGCTAACAAATATTGAGGTAATAACCACCATATCTTCATCGGGACCATTGCATTTGGATCATCCAATAATCCATACTCGCGAGCAACTTTGAGTCTTTTTGTTTCGATGATTGCTGCAACAACCATTGAAACAATAGATATGAGAATGCCGATTCCAATTCTTTGAAGCATTGTTATGCCCGAGTGTATATTTGTAAACATTCGGGTAAGAGGGACTAAAATGGTGTCATAGATGACAATGAGGATGACAATAGAGGCCAATGAAAGATTGTAGTGTGGCAGGTGGAATCTCAAAGGTTGACCCGATAGACTGGTCCATGGTATCTCCTTGTTTGGTGAATAATGTGGAGGTTTGAGCAAATACAATTCCATATCCTAAACAGCTAACCCATATTGGGATTAATCTAAGAATCGCTTTCGCTTCTTCCACCTCATTAGCGCTACACATGGTTCCATCTTCATTTGACCCGTTAGGAGAAAACAAAGCTTGGTTTGAGAAATCTACAATTAACCCAACATTAACAAGATATTAAAAACTTATTCCATGCCATATAATATGAACGTGTCGGTTTGGGTTACTTTTGCTCATTAATGGGAAAGTTATCTTACAAAGTCTCCTAAATCTAAGAAGTGTACAAAGACATAATGGATCACAAAATATAACACAATGCTAAGAAATATCACACAATGTCGAGGAAAAATGACATAATGAGCTGCAAAAAAAAACATAACGACGTAAATATATAAAAGACAACGATATAAATAAAAATTCTAAAATCTACAAGCTATAAATCCAAAAGTGAATCAGTTCTCAAAAAATCAGGATGAATACAACTTATTATCTGAAGTTTTGAGAATCTTGATGAGGCATTATTCCAGAAGCTTCTTGTTCTGCAAATATTGCTAAAGATGTAAACCTGCGATTCCGAGTTGCTGTAACAAACACATGGCTGATCCGTGCAAACGCGTTTTTCTCTTTCGTTTTCTCTTGAAACCGATACGTTATGGTTCCAAACAAGAATATCATCAGGGCAAAACCCATCATAACACAAGGAATCCCAAAGCCAAGACCCCAACTGAGGTTATCTTGAATGTAACTAAGAACAAAGATCCCAACTGTAGACCCACAACACAATCCAAAATACCACCAGTTAAAGAATGGGCTTTTGGATTTGAGCTCTTCTAGGTTATCTGCATCAAACTGGTCAGCCCCAAAATGTTGCCCAAAATCTTCTTAATGAACAATGAAAATCACAATGAACGAATAAACATACCTTTATTTCTTGATGGATACAAACTGTGAAAGTATGTACAAGTGTTTTTACAATAGAAATCCAAACCCTATTTATACTAATCGAAGAGGTACGATCCAATAGACGTGTTTTTTCACAAACATGCATGTATTTTGATCTTGTGGCTCTCAATCAAAGATGAAAGGTTGCGTCTCTTATCCCTGTGCTTCCTGTCGTCAATCAGAGAAGGGGTGCGACCCCCTGGATGTGTCGATCCAAACATGTAGGTTACTAACTTTCATCCTTCCATCTTTGGCCCTTGTACTTTATAACTTATCTAATTCTAATAAAAACTATCTATTAACTAATTACATAACAAACCCTTATACTTATAGGATGTGAAGGAGATTATGATTTCATTCACCCCCCCTAATCTCGAACATCCTTAAGTTGTACCTTGATCTTTCTCCATGTCTTGCTTGCCATCATGTGCTTCTCCATTTTTATCATGAGCTTGTTGTAATAGATCATTGCAGTCTTCTTTAATAGCTATTAGGAGAGTTGGTTCCTCTTCTTCCTGCACCAGATTTGATTCTTCTCCTTTTGGATTTGGTTCAGGATAATCTGAGGCATAATGACCAAACTTTTGGCAATTATAACATTTAATCTTGCTTAAATCCTTCCCAAACTTCCTTTGGTTGCTTCTATTCTTGTAAGCATTCTGTGATGAATCTTCATCATCTTCTTCTTGTCTGAACTTTCCTCTCGCTACTTGTCTTGTGATGAATTGAACCTTCCTTGTCCATTGTTCCCAAAATGCCTTCCACGACCATAGTTCTTGTCGCGTCGCGCATAGATAAGTTTCTCTTGATTATATACCGGGTTTTCATCCACCAAACCGGTCCTTTCTTCATAGGCCTTCAATCTTCCAATTGTCTCATCTAGTGTCGTTGTTTCTAAATCAGCGAATTGTTCAATGGTTGCAACAATTTGAACGAACCTTCTCGGTACAGAACTCAGAAGTTTCCGTACTAAAGTTGGTTGATCAAAAGTTGATCCAAGACCACTTGCCCTCGTGACAATACTATTTAGTCTTGCAGTGAACGAATCGATAATGTCTTCCTCCTTCATTTTTAACATCTCAAACTCTGTTTTGAGCGTTTGAAGACGTGCCTTTTGCACTCGATCTGCACTGACGTGCCTAGTCTTTAATGCATCCCAAATTTCTTTTGCACTCTTACAACTTGCAACTTGTATTATCATATCTTCCGGTAGTGCTTGATGTAAATAAGCGGTCGCCATCATATCCTTCTTTTCATCCGCTTGCGTATTTTCTTTTGGTTCTATCATTTCCCATAATCTGTTTGCCCTCAAAATGGTTTTTATACGGATTGCCCATACCGTATAGTTTGTAGACTTTAAGATAGGACACTGAAACTGGGAGAACGAACTACCATCTTTAATCACTATCGCGTTTGACGGAGAGGTTCCTCCTGAATCCGCCATAATTTCTTTTCCAACAATTTTCACTTTCTAAACTTTGGTTTTCTCCTAAAACCGAAGTCTATGATTCCAAAAATTCACACTAACTTTCTAACATGGAATCAAACCAATTTCTAAACCTTATATAAATTCCAGAAGAGTTAATTACTGTTTTCGTCCCCGTGGTTTGTCAAAAATCACTATCTGTCACACCCTGATATTTCCACGTATTACCAGTGGGCCCGGTGGGGAGTATCGTGACGTAGTTGATATCGTCATAGTCAAACAACACAATTTTAATGCACAGCGGAAGCAAAAGATAAATACATTACAAACCGAATGAAGAGTAATATCAAGCATTACAAAACGGTTGTAAAAGATCCACAGGCGGATCAAAATTAAAAGAAACACTGTTCAACAAACTTTAGGCATCTAGAACTTGCAAGATTCCCTATTAATGCCCTGAGCTCCCAGCCAATTTCGTACAGTACCTGTCACTTAATCTTTTTGGAAAAATACGTCAGTTTACACTCATAAAAACAATTAACTGACTCATTTTGAAAATGTTTTAGAAAATTGATTTGAATGCACAAGGCACAAAATATCTTTTATAACTTGGGACAATTATATAAAAATAATCTTGTATACAGATTTACATGTTCACTATACATTTAGGGCCCGATTTAGGGCCCGATGTAGAAACCGGGTCAAGATTAATAATCTTGTATACAGATTTACAGATTTACATGTTCACACACCACAAGTATAGGCCCACAAAAGAGTGAGATACCGTTTCCCTTATGCAACTGTCAGGTGTATGCCTACACTCCGTGCATAAGACGTGGCCATTTTTGTTTTATAATGATGCCAACGATATCCGGGACATGGTCATTAACCCCTAAAGGCCTTTATTTCAAACAAGACAGATTAAAACGGTTTACCTCAATAATTTAATCACAGTCCGACTAAACATTCAATACCCGACCAAGCGATATTATAATACCGTATCCCAAGCCCGTATAGGGAAAATAAGTTAAGAGTATTTACCTGAGCTTAAAATGCAATTATACTCAGCCGTATATCCTAATCAGCAAGCACAAGTACCTCTACTGGGGCTCTTAGCCTGGAACGAAGGTTTTATTAACCTATTAGATTCCTAACGGTCTTATTTAAGTCGTAAGTTAGACCGGTTAGTTTTAAGAAAAGGTTTACGGTTCAAACGCATGATTAAGCGAAGACCGGAATAGAATGTGATTTAGACCCGACAAGTTTGGAGACTTGTATAATATGGGTAAACTAAACACATTTTGGATTTTGAGGCAAAAATGATAAGGTTTGACCCGTTTCGGTCAATTTATGCAAACTAGTTACATAAACCGAACCGAACGCGAAATATGCGTAACGGGTAACATAAGAGTCATATACAGGTTTCCTAAGTTAATATGCCTTAAATATGTTGTGATATCAGTAAGATACCTTCCATTATGCCCAAAACGAATTTAAAGTCAATTTAAGCCCCGTAGGGGTATTTTGGTTATTTTAAAGATTATAAAAGAGATTAAATATAAATCTGAGGTTCAGGTCTGATTTGATCAGTAAAAATACTTAATTTAATAAGTTATATCAATAGGGTATTACATATATGTGAAATTTATTGTTTATAACCAAACTATGCACCTAAGGGGCATTTTGGTAATTTCACATAAGGTTTAAAGGTCAAATCTGGAAATCTGAGTTTAAAACTTTTGCTTACTGTTAAAGTATAAAAATTTACTAAAAATATCAGTAGGAATCAAGTCTTATATGATAAAAATAGTTTTAATACACACTATGCGTTTAAAACGCGTAAAAAGACGGTTTTAAGCGATTTCCGGGTTTTATAAGAAAAGCGGATACTTTTATCATTCCAGAAGGCTTACAATATTTTATTATGGGATTTTTACATATTTCCCCTTCCTAAGACATCTTATTACATATTTACCCAATCAAATATTTTAATTACATATTTCCCCTCCACACAAGAAATTACCCAATTACCCTTTTTTTATTTCCTATAAAATAACAGACTGTTAGGATTCTCCTGGTTCTTCACCTTCGCAAAAACCCTACTCACACACCCCTGGTTCTCCTTCACTTTCGCATAAACGCTGCAAACATCACGACGCTCTACACCTTCGCAAGTATCACGACCTTTTTGCTGTAAACATGTAAGGGGATTTCGACGACAACCAAAATCAGAAACCAATTAATTGAATCAGGATTGGGTTTTAGAAGCCGTTGAATTGACGCCAATCGACTGAATCAGATTCAGAAGCAAGTTCCTATATCGTCTTTTGAATCTTCTGGTTCATCATATCCGGTGACCGGAGATGAGTCTGTGAACTCATCCAGTGTCTGTAAAGATATCAGATGGGGATACAAAGGGTCTTAACTTTACTTTGTGATATGACTTGGTGGAATATCGGGAGAGAAATATAACAGTTCCGGTGCGTAATTCAGAAAATGAAGCTTTGGATTTGGAATGTTCTAGCTTGCACACTGACATTGAGTTAAGAAAATTTGTTGGGAATGATATTACTATGAAATCGGCACAAGAATGCACCAGAGGTTCTATATAAAATTGTTAAGTAGGTTTCATAAAACTTTACAAACTTTTTTTTGTTTTATTTGCCTTTAAAATTGAATTTTTAGAAGTCTTCCGTGTATCATCTTAAACTTTAAGCAAAATGCTTTTGTGATTAAAATCAAGGATTTCATGACAATGTCTCAAATTGTTGTTATGAACAATGTCGATAGTGATAAAATAAGTTTATTTATTAGTATGTAAATAATGATTTAATAACTTTATTAAGGGTAAAATAGTAAATTAATAAGAGTAATTTTAGTGAAAAGGATAAATATGTAATATATATAGTTTAGGGAGGGGGAATATGTAATTGATATGGTTTAAGAAGGGGAAATATGTAATTGATTTTAAGGGTTGGGTAAATATGTAATAAGGTCTCTTAGGAGGGGGAAATATGTAAAAAAATCCCTTTTATTTACCATATAGGATCAGTAGAAAAACGTTTGGTATCAAAATGATTTGTAAAACTCATTTTATAGGCCAAAAGTGCAAAACCGACAATTACTGAATCAAAGCTAGAATCCTATGTTATGCTCAGCCTAAAAATAATTAAAAATCTTTAAAAATACCAAAATATTATTTTACATCAGTAGGTAAAAAGTTTGGTATCAAAAATTGGGTTTAGATAGGCTTTATGCTAATTACGCCGTTTAATTAATAAAAAGCTTTCTAATTACGCTATTGAGCATAACTCCTAATCTAGACCTCAAACTGATGTGAAAATTGAAGGACATGTTTATAATTCAGTAACCAAGGTTATTTTCTTTTCACATTTTCAAAATTCTCGTTTTAAGGTCAAAAGGGCATAACGGTCAACAATTAGGCATATAACGGAAACATGCAAATGAATAGGATAACTAAGGATCCAAGTTGTATAACCTCAGAGGGTTATACTAATCTATAACATGGTCCTAAAGGAATCCTAAGGTATATCTAAACTAAGCTAAATCGGTTCAGAACTGAAAGTCAAAGCAAAAGTCTACTTTTGCGACTTTCGGTTCTGAACCGAGCCTACACTTAGAATTGTCGGGTTGAACACGCCTAGATATGTTCAATTAATATTTACCAAGTTATTAAAGTGACAAAACTGATTTTATTGCCGTTACATCATTAGTTATGAATTTTATCTAAAAACCGACTCGCTTGACTTTTATTTTAATTACTTTGACCCGACAATTAACTAAGCAAACGTGGTAATTAGGAGGTGCCCTTTTGAGGGTTTAATACCTACCGAATTACGATCGCGTAGCCATGTTCGTTGCGAACAATGGCTTGACCGTTTAAAAGTCAAAGCGTTTATCGCAAACGCTTGACTTTTCGGCTTTAAGAGCCAAATATTTGACCTAAGCACGAAAGGACACTTACAAAGGGTCCAAGCAAGAATGGAATTGATCTAGGATGTTCAGGTATGAAGCACAAAAGCTCCAACTTAGAACAATTCAGATCAAGGTGTGAAATGAGAGCAAGAACAAGTGGGTTTATATAGAATTTCAAGAACCGTTAAGATCGTTTCTCGTAACCCGAGCTTCAATCTTGGCCCTCCACTTGGGCAAATGGTTTTGGAATACAATGGGATGTTAAAAACCATCAAATGGTAGCCCAAGGTATTGAAAATATTACCTAAAGCCCCTGAAATTCGACCAGATTGCTCAAAACAGGAATCTACCCAGATCAGTCTCTGGCCCCCCGCGAGAGGCCTCTCGCTCCCCGCTAGAGACCAGAATGGGAGATTTGCTGAAATGGCCCCTATAGTGTAAAAACTTGATTTCTGGCACGTTTAAGCCCCGTTAACCCCATTTCAAGGCACTAAGTTGAAGTTAAAGTATAGGGAACTTGAAACGTGCTCAAAAATATCTTGAATGTCGGTTCGTTTGGTCGTACGGTTGCGTTATTCGGTTAATTACGACGGAAGTCGTAACGGACGCAAAAACGATCCAAATTAAGCAAAGAATGGAATTTTATCGTGCCACACACTAAAATAAAATATTTTAATGCTTACATAAATTTTTGGATGTTCGGATATATACAGAACGTAGGATATGCGCGAAAATGCAAACTTATGCACTTTTTGACGCTTTTAGTCCCTGTTGATCAAGTAAGTTTATTTTTGCGCACCAAACACCTCTAAGCCTATTTATAAGCTATGTAAAGGATATTTAGGGCATGTTTAACTTATGATCATATTCCAGAAGGTTCGATGCCATACGAATCGGTATACTTTTGCAGTTTGACGCAAATAGTCCCTTTAATGCGCAAACTTGTGCATTTTATCGTTTAATACCATCGAAGCCTTATCTAATCCATATTAGGCGTTCATGAGAGTATTATTAAACATCACTATTCTTTGGGTTCACAGAAAGGTCATTCAGAGGTATAATTAAACAAATTGACACTTTTAGCCCCTTAAACTTGCAAAGTTGTGCGTAACTTCACTTAAAGGCATAAAAACCTTAGACGGCCATTAATTAGCATTCCTAAGAGTATAATCAAATATTATGAAGCTCCCGGTTTGTTAAAAGGTCACTCAGAGGTAAGAATTTACATGTTGACGCTTTTAACCCTTTATTGCGCAAACTTTCAATTAATTACGCAAACGGCTACACTCGATCTACAAGTGGCTCATTTATGAATATAAATACCGTATGAGGTTATTTAGAAACTTATTTTAGGTATGTTGACACTTCCAGTCCTTTCATAATCAAAGTTTTCGATTTTTCGAAAAATTAGTCCCTTAAATTCAATGTTTGACTTTATTAGGGTTTATTACACGTGTCAATACATCATTGGACGTGATTTTACGAGGTGTTACATCCTCACCCCCTTAAAAGAAATCTCGATCTCGAGATTTGATACAGTAATGGATGTACTTTCTGTCGGACAATGGATTTAACTTCCACAACCTATTTGGGCCTCTAAAGGCATCCCAAATGACCTTTATAATAGGTTCATGTTTTCTTCCTTAGGTTCTAATCCTGCCGATCCTTAATTGATACTGGTTTCTCATCAAACCAAAATTTTCATTAATCTGCATATCATTAGGTGATAATGCTTCTCGACTTATTGGTGAAACATATCCTTAGATCATTAGTGTGGGTCACATTGCGAGTTTCACCACGTTCCATAAATAGGTTTTAACTTATAAGCTATTAACCTTTGATGTATTCGATTCCTCGAATGATCCTATATATAGTCAGGGCTTAACTAGCCTGATGCATAAAAATTTTAGCACACCCTTCTTAGAGCGATACTTTCAATTTGAACCTTATTCCTTATTAAGGACTTAAGAGGGTTGCGAATTTCATTAACCCTTAATTTTCCGCCGATTACTGGAAACTTTCAGATGATTATGGATTTGTATGATCTTATTCGTTGTTCCCAAGACAACTTTTAAATCCTGATAATTGAACTTACCAATCTTCTGTCTAAAAATAAATGTTTAACATTCTATCTATACAAGGTCTCCAAAGGAGCAGCTTTGATACTTACATAACAACTATATAGAAAAACTTATTTTAAGGTGAGATGGTTATTCCAACCAATGCTTAAAACTAATCTCAAGGAATAGCTAATCCTCACAGCTAGTCGAACAAATCGACGATCCTGGGCAGCTGATGACGATTCTTGATTGTTGCCTAATTAGGGTTGTGGTAATCAATGCATAAGCAAAATGAAGCGTCTTTCTTAATTAATAATATTGAAACTCTTAGAATTAAGAATTAGGCTTTAAAAATCTATATCTTAAAACTTACTTAATCAGGGTTTCAATTATTCCATAATCTACATGGAGTTTTTACAATACTCCAGCCCAAAGCGGGATGTTAATCTTAACTCTACTTGCCTCAGGAGGTAAACAGGGTAATCTTTGGAGAAGATAACCAAGAGACAAGGAGGTTACAGAGATTTTCCAAATCTCAGGCTCCAGTTCATCTATCATTATCTGTGTCAGATAAGTGACACATGCACGCTACGAGTCCACGGATTCCATAATCAGAGATATTTACTTAGATAATCCCATTCCAGATATCTTCTTTGAATACCATTAGCTGACTTTAATGCCGTATAACCATTGGAATATCCTCGTGGTTCCATGCATTAAACCTCCATACTGATCAGGCATGGAAGCAATCTATGGAACATATTAAGATACACCAATCCTCATATGGCGCTTTTGTTATACCATTTGGTATTCGTAATCAATAGAGATCAAAGAGATATCAATTACATATGATGATGCACTTTATCTGGAGAGAGGGTACATTAGAATTTCACGATTGAAGATTTCTGACAGGAACAGAAGATATGGTTCCTATGATTTTCGCCTGTAAGTTTTACCTTACACTTAATATCTAAGGTTCTTATGGAAGATTTTAGAAGTTTACTATACTTATAATTTTATGAAGGATTTATTGGTATCCGAATTAAAACAAAACTCTTAGAATTTATATTCCAATAAATGTTAAAGAACGTATTTGATTTCATTATTGATATGAACTACCTCTGGCACTCTTTAGGAGAGTTTAAGCGCTTTCATTCTTAGGCTTTCCTTCCCTAGTCGCACTTCCTCTGACAGATGCAGGGCAGACTGCATTCTCCATGTCCTTGCAATCCAATGTTTTATGCTCCCTTGATTTGCAGATCCCACAAGCCCTAGGCTGCGATTGGGATTTTGGTTCGAACCTGCACTTCCCTAGATGACGCTTCTTGCAGGTCTTGCATACAGGTTTCTGGTTGGACTTTTTTTTGTTCTTTTTCTTAGAACTCTGGGAGTTATCTTCCTCCCTTTTCCTTTTTAGTTCATCCTTTGCATTAGAGGCATGAACGAGATCCTTCTCGTGAGAAATGAAGGGTGGTCTTGGATGAGATTTGGAGCAAGTAGCATTGGGCTCCTTGAACTTTTTCACGGCCTTCTTCATAGCTTTTCCAACTGCTGCGTCTATCATAGTTTGAAGAACATCTTTGGAAATTCTAAGGTTCACAATTGTAGCATCATTAGCATGTGTCGTATCATCCATAACACGATCAACGGCTGTCTTATCCGAGTTTGTCATACTCGATATTTGGTTCCTAACACCAAATAAAACAATTATTTAGTTACAATCCAACAACCGCTATTCATCACCTGAGGACCTAATATATACTAACCATGGTATCGTTAAACGATACAGGCTAATATAGTACGAACATTCTCAATCAACGTCATTTAGATATGTATATATATCAATTATACTTAGCCTATGCCATAAAAGACCATTAATGGAAATTAAGGTTTGGACCTAGTCCATCACCTTTCTGACAGGGGATCAAACGTCACATCTGTCTTGATCATATTAATGATTTTGGATAGCTTGAAAGCTTGTCATAAGGATACTGGATAAGAGCGATTCCTAATGGATATAAAGCATCCATCTAAGGTTGTTGAAGCAGTCTCTAAATGTTATCGGCCAATTCTACCTCGCGTTATAAGCCTAAGGTCCTAATAGGTGGATACAACAGCTTACAATATTTATTGTCCACAATAGACTTTTCTGCGCCTAAATCAAACAATTCTTGCATACACATCATTGATAAGGAAAGGTACCTGATACGTCATCATCATTCTGCACCATCTCCTGGGCGTTCATTTGAAAGACCCGAACATTGGTCTTCTTAGCCTCTTCAGGCTTCTTCTGATTCCTAGGGCAGTTGGTCTTAATATGCCCCTTCTCGTTGCAACCATAACAGGTCGCATCCTTCAACTTCTTGCAATCCAAGGTCTTATGCTCCTTGGACTTGCAGATTCCACAAGGTAGCGGCTGAGATTCAAATCAGCATTTCCCGAGGTGGTATTTCCTACAGATTTTGCACCTGGTCTTTTCACCCTACTGCTGGTTGCCCTTTTTAAACCCAGAACTCTTCTTATGATAAGAGTTCCTCTTTTTCTTCTTATCGGAGCGATGAGAATCCTCATCCTCATTTTTACGCTTTCCATCATTAGAAGCTTTAGTAGCCTTGTTTCTGACCACATCCAGCGTGAGAGATAATGACAGATCTGCCGCGGATCTGAATGTAGTAAGTCTTGATGCTTTCACACTTGCCTTGATTTCTGGGGCTAGACCTCCAATAAAGCGAGCTATACACTTCGGTTCTGGTGTGATCAAGTAAGGAACCAATCGAGACATGGTATTGAAACTTGCAAGATATGCCTGACAATCTAGGTTCTTCATGATCAATGCCAAGAAATCAGTCTCAATTTTCTCAACTTCATGTTGAGGACAGTAATTTTCTTTAATAAGAGCAACAAACTGATCCCATGTCAGATTATTCAACGGGACCTTCCTAGTGGCTTGGATTAGTGACCTCCATCAAGCTAGAGCTTCTCCTTTAAAAGATTGTGAAACAAACTTCACAATGTCTTGCTCTGCACATCCACTAATATTAACAACGGTGTCCATCTCATCGAGCCACGTCATGCAATCGATGGCCCCTTTTTCTCCTGTGAAGTCTCTAGGCTTGCAGGAGACAAAATCTTTATATGAACAGGTTTTAACCCGAGGCTCTTGATTGAGCACAACCTGCCTAGACAGCACACTCCTCTGATTCGAAGAATGATGAGAATCGCTTTTGTGAGTCGTATGAGTCTTAGAGGGTGGTGTTGAATGAGGTTCTGACTGAGTTCTGACGCGAGTACCACTCGATTCATTATCTCGTATGTCCAGAGCTCGAGTAACGACATTGTCTATTAATGCATGCAGTTCCTCACCAGTTATATTAACTCTGGTAGTATCATTGTTCTCCCTCGAGTGGTTGTTAACCTCATCTGATTCAGCCATGTAGCTTGATTGCTACGTAAATATTGACAATGATTTATTCAGAGGTCATTATGGAATCATCATTTTTGACGACTCATTAACCATGGTAATATAAACCATATTGGTTAATTTGTTAATTATATTAGTATTCTCATTATAATTTACCCTAGTTATAAAACATTAAGGATATTAAAGTGGCACAACAGGCCTAATCACAAGGACAATTTTAAATTTATAAGCCACGATTTTTAGGGAATCGAGGCATTAAGGTTTGAACATAGTTCATTACCTTTCCTTGACAGGGAGTCTATTTTGGAACCATCATCTTCGACGATTCATTAACCATGGTACTAATAGACCATACTTGGTTAATTTGATAATCAGGTTTATTTTAAATTTTCATTATAATTAATCCAGCTAGAAGCTATTAAGGATATTGAAATGGCACAAAAGGCCTTGTCACGAGGACAGTTTTGAATTTATAAGCCATGATCTTATAGGATCGAGGCATTAAGGTTTGAACGCGGTTCATTACCTTTCTTGACAGAGAGTCAAAGACTACAACTGTCTTTTGCCTTTTAGGACAGTAGATATAGCCCGTAGGCGTTTCATCACAAATGAATGTTTGTAAAAATGATCATCTTAATTTGATGATTTAAGCCATGATTTCTAAATCACTAGGCTAGATAAGGGGTTGGAAATTCCCATTATAAAGATGACAAGTGTGATTTTATCGCATCACTGTTGTCAGGAGTGTTAACATGTTTTTAGATGTTAACAAGGATCTGAATCTCTTTTAAACAGGTTTTACCATCATAGCTAGGTCCTTAATGACATACAAGCTAGGTTATCCCTTTAAGATTCTTTTCATTATATAGGCTGATAAAAGAAGGATATTATGATTTATTTTATATAATATATTCGTTTATATATATCGGTAATGAATTTTGAATCATTAAATGAAAGGAGTACATAGATGCCCTAAACGGGACTTTTAAACAAGGATTTGTCCACAAAGGAACTAAAAGATAAATATGTCCTTATTAGGACCAATAAAGAAATGAAAACAACGAAAGAGTTTCTTCTTTACTTTATTTTTGGAAATTTTCTCCTTGGTTCTCTGCGTGAGATATGAATACCGAAAGTTTTGGCTGGTAATCCAAATTTTCTATTTTGGGATCTTTGCTAAAGTGGAATCCAAGGATTTTATGGGTAATCATCAATATGGATCATGGAATAAGATCAGGATAGGTATACTCCAAGTCTGGGATTCCAAGACTTGGAGGTAAGAAATACGAGTCCTTTGATTTCATAGATATTATCTTTGGAATAGGATCTTCAAGGACAGCAGGTACGAACTCCTCCGATGTTGGCTTCTCATTTGAAGTTTCCAAAGTCTTGGGTAAAGGATTTGAAATATGATTAATGGGTTCAAAAGGTCATTCCTCCATACAGGTCGTGCACTTATTCAGGCTGTAGTACGAAGCTTTACATTTATAAACTTCGGATTTGGAGATCCTCCACCAATGGCAGCTTTGCTCGGCGACACGATCCGGAGATACGGAAATATTGAAAACAATGCATACATTTAACAGGGATGAGATCATTCCTAGTTCCAGTCTAGACTCGGAAGTTAAGGAATGTGCTACTGTGTCATTGAGATTAAACACAAAAGGCTAGTGTTTAATTCACTCAATGTTGGCTCTGATACCAACCTGTCACACCCCGATATTTCCACGTATTACCGGTGGGGAGTATCGTGACGTAGTTGATATCGTCATAGTCAAACAACACAATTTTAATGCACAGCGGAAGCAAAAGATAAATACATTACAAACCGAATGAAGAGTAATATCAAGTATTACAAAACGGTTGTAAAAGATCCACATGCGGATCAAAATTAAAAGAAACATTGTTCAACAGACTTTAGGCATCTAGAACTTGCAAGATTCCCTATTAATGCCCTGAGTTCCCAGCCAATTTCGTACAGTACCTTTCACTTAATCTTTTTGGAAAAATACGACAGTTTACACTGGTAAATACAATTAACTGACTCATTTTGAAAATGTTTTAGAAAATTGATTTGAATGCACAAGGCACAAAATATCTTTTATAACTTGGGACAATTATATAAAAATAATCTTGTATACAGATTTACATGTCCGTTATACATTTAGGGCCCGATGTAGAAACCGGGTCAAGATTAATAGACACACCACAAGTATAGGCCCACAAGAGAGTGAGATACCGTTTTCCTTATGCAACTGTCAGGTGTATGCCTACACTCCATGCATAAGACGTGGCCATTTTTATTTTATAATGATGCCAAGGATATTCGAGACATGGTCATTAACCCCTAAAGGCCTTTTATTTCAAACAAGACAGATTAAAACGGGTTACCTAAATAATTTAATCACAATCCGATTAAACATTCAATACCCGACCAAGCGGTATTATAATACCGTATCCCAAGCCCGTATAGGGAAAATAAGTTAAGAGTATTTACCTGAGCTTAAAATGCAATTTATACTCAGCCGTATATCCTAATCAGCAAGCACAAGTACCTCTATTGGGGCTCTTAATCTAGAACGAAGGTTTTATTAACCTATTAGATTCCTAACGGTCTTATTTAAGTCGTAACTTAGACCGGTTAGGTTTAAGGAAAGGTTTACGGTTCAAACGCATGATTAAGCGAAGACCGGAATAGAATGTGATTTAGACCCGACAAGTTTGGAGACTTGTATAATATGGGTAAACTAAACACATCCGGGATTTTGAGGCAAAAATGATAAGGTTTGACCTGTTTCGGTCAATTTATGCAAACTAGTTACATAAACCGAACCGAACGCGAAATATGCGTAACGGCTAACCATAAGAGTTATATACAGGTTTCTTAAGTTAATATGCCTTAAATATGTTGTGATATCAGTAAGATACCTTCTATTATTCCCAAAACGAATTTAAAGTCAATTTAAGCCCCGTAGGGGTATTTTGGTCATTTTAAAGATTATAAAAGAGATTAAATATAAATCTGAGGTTCAGGTCTGATTTGATCAGTAAAAATACTTAATTTAATAAGTTATATCAGTAGGGTATTACATATATGTGAAATTTATTGTTTATAACCAAACTATGCACCTAAGGGGCATTTGGGTAATTTCACATAAGGTTTAAAGGTCAAATCTGGAAATCAGAGTTTAAAACTTTTGCTTACTGTTAAAGTATAAAAATTTACTAAAAATATCAGTAGGTATCAAGTCTTATATGATAAAAATAGTTTTAATACATATTGTGCGTTTAAAACGCGTAAAAAGACGGTTTTAAGCGATTTCCGGGTTTTATAAGAAAAGCTGATATTTTTATCATTCCAGAAGGCTTAAAATATTTTATTTACCATATAGGATCAGTAGAAAAAGGTTTGGTATCAAAAAGATTTGTAAAACTCATTTTATATGCCAAAAGGGCAAAACCGACAATTACCGAATCAAAGCTAGAACCCTATGTTATTCTCAGCCTAAAAATAATTAAAAATCTTAAAAAATCCCAAAATTTTATTTTACATCAGTAGGTAAAAAGTTTCGTATCAAAAATTGGGTTTAGATAGCCTTTAATTACGCCGTTTAATTAATAAAAAGCTTTTTAATTACGCTATTGAGCATAAATCCTAATCTAGACCTCAAACTAATGTGAAAATTTAAGGACATGTTTATAATTCAGTAACCAAGGTTATTATCTTTTCCCCTTTTCAAAATTCTCATTTTAAGGTCAAAAGGGCATAACGGTCAACAATTAGGCATATAACGAAAACATGCAAATGAATAAGATAACTAAGGATCCAAGTTGTATAACCTCAGAGGGTTATACTAATCTATAACATGGTCCTAAAGGAATCCTAAGGTATATCTAAACTAAGCTAAATCGGGTCAGAACTGAAAGTCAAAGCAAAAGTCTACTTTTGCGACTTTCGGTTCCGAACCGAGCCTACACTTAGAATTGTCGGGTTGAACATGCCTAGACATGTTCAATTAATATTTACCAAGTTATTAAAGTGACAAAACTGATTTTATCGCCTTTACATCATTAGTTATGAATTTTATTTAAAAGCCGACTCGCTTGACTTTTATTTTAATTTACTTTGACCCGACAATTGACTAAGCAAACGTGGTAATTAGGAGGTGCCCTTTTGAGGGTTTAATACCTACCTAATTACGATTACGTAGCCATGTTCGTTGCGAACAATGGGTTGACCGTTTAAAAGTCAAAGCGTTTATCGCAAACGCTTGACTTTTCGGATTTAAGAGCCAAATAACTGAACTAAACACGAAAGGACACTTACAAAGGGTCCAAGCAATGATGGAATTGATCTAGGATGTTCAGGTATGAAGCACAAAAGCTCCAACTTAGAACAATTCAGATCAAGGTGTGAAATGAGAGCAAGAACAAGTGGGTTTATATAGAATTTCAAGAACCGTTAGGATCGTTTCTCGTAATCCGAGCTTCAATCTTGGCCCTCCACTTGGACAAATGGTTTTGGAATACAATGGGATGTTAAAAACCATCAAATGGTAGCCCAAGGTATTGAAAATATTACATAAAAGCCCCTGAAATTCGACCAGATTGCTGAAAACAGGAATCCACCCAGATCAGTCTCTAGCCCCCCACGAGAGGCCTCTCACGCCCCGCCAGAGACCAAAATGGCAGATTTGCTGAAATGGCCCCTATAGTGTAAAAACTTGATTTCTGGCACGTTTAAGCTCCGTTAACCCCATTTCAAGGCTCTAAAATGAAGTTAAAGTATAGGGAACTTGAAATGTGCTAAAAAAATCTCGGATGTCGGTTCGTTTGGTCGTACGGTTGCGTTATTCGGTTAATTACAACGGAAGTCGTAACGGACGCAAAAACGATCCAAATTAAGCGACGAATGGAATTTTATCATGCCACACACTAAAATAAAATATTTTAATGCTTACATAAATTTTTGGATGTCCGGATATATACAGAACGTAGGATATGCGCGAAAATGCAAACTTATGCACTTTTTGACGCTTTTAGTCCCTGTTGATCAAGTAAGTTTATTTTTGCGCACCAAACACCTCTAAGCCTATTTCTAAGCTATGTAAAGGATATTTAGGGCATTTTTAACTTATGATCATATTCCGGAAGGTTCGATGCCATACGATTCGGTATACTTTTGCAGTTTGACGCAAATAGTCCCTTTAATGCGCAAACTTGCGCATTTTATCGTTTAATAGCATCGAAGCCTTTTCTAATCCATATTAGGCATTCATGAGAGTATTATTAAACATCACGATTCTTCGGGTTCACAGAAAGGTCATTCAGAGGTATAATTAAACATATTGACACTTTTAGCCCCTTAAACTTGCAAAGTTGTGCGTAACTTCACTTAAAGGCATAAAAACCTTAGACGGCCATTAATTGGCATTCCCGAGAGTATAATCAAATATTATGAAGCTCCCGGTTTGTTAAAAGGTCACTCATAGGTAAGAATTAACATGTTGACGCTTTTAACCCTTTATTGCGCAAACTTTCAATTAATTACGCAAACGGCTACACTCGATCAACAAGTGGCTCATTTATGAATATAAATACCGTACGAGGTTATTTAGAAACTTATTTTAGGTATGTTGACACTTCCAGTCCTTTCATAATCAAAGTTTTTGATTTTTCGAAAAATTAGTCCCTTAAATTCAATGTTTGACTTTATTAGGGTTTATTACACGTGTCAATACATCACTGGACGTGATTTTACGAGGTGTTACACTATTTTAGTCCATTAGTTTAAAAATTGCGATTTCAGTCCCTGTGGTTTCACTTTCGTAACCATTTAAGTCCACCTCGTAACCATTTCAGTCCCTGTACTTAACAGAATAATGGACTGAAATGGTTACGAAAGTGACACCACATGGACCGAAATGATTACGAAAGTGAAACCACAGTGACTGAAATCACAATTTTTAAACTAGTGGACTGAAATAGTGATTTTGACAAACCACATGGACGAAAACAGTAATTAACTCATTCCAGAAAAATAGAACGTAGAACCTGGAATTTACGAACCGACCGACTTCTCTTATCGTGATTCTCCGCACGGTTTTCTGACTTTTCTTAACAACCCTCTTGGCTGCATTTTTTTTCTTCTTGCTTGATTCGCGACTCTCTAAACACAAACCAAAAATCAGCCCTAAACCCGCTTGATTTGCGACTAAACTTCTCAACCGAACACCCTCTTGATGCTTTGATATCACAAAACTTCTCAGATTTTGTGTCTTTTGCAAATTTCAAACAACCCAAACTTCTTGGTTTTGCGATTGCTTCTTCAAACCGGAATACAAATTTCTCGGATTTGCTTCCATCTTCTTATCTCGAACCGCAGCCTCTTGCCGTGATTTGAATTAAAAAACACTCAGAATCCAAACACCCTCAGTGATGATCGGATCAAAAAATCAAACACCCTCCTGATGACCGATTAACGAATGAACAACAATCGTACCCTCTTGATGCGATTGGTGTTAAAACTTAACAAGAAGGACCCAATCAACGCCTCCTGCGTGATCAGAATTGTTAGGGAATTCAACCACCCGCCTGATGATTGTCTTCCCGAAACGAATTTGAGCCCTAGGCTCTGATACCACTATTGCCCAGAATCTTCTTAATGGACAAAGAAAATCACAATGAACGAATAAACAAACCTTTATTTCTGAATGAATACAATCTGTGAAAGTATGTACAAGTGTTTTTACAATAGAAATCCTAACCCTATTTATACTAATCGAAGAGGTACGATCCAATAGACGTGTTTTTTCACGAACAGGCATGTCTTTTGATCTTGTGGCTCTCAATCGAAGATGAAAGGTTGCGTCCCTTGTCCCTGTGCTTCCAGTCGTCGATCAGAGAAGGGGTGCAACCCCCGGGATGTGTCGATCCAAACATGTAGGTTACTAACTTTCATCCTTCCATCTTTGGCCCTTGTACTTTATAACTTATCTAATTCTAATAAAAACTATCTATTAACTAATTACATAACAAACCCTTATACTTATAGGATGTGAAGGAGATTATGATTTCACAAAAGCCTGTACACAGGGCTTATGCCCACCTTGAGCAAATGCCACTAGATATAAAGAAACAAAAAAGATGATGACTTGAATCTTTGAAGAACATGGTGAGTGACCAATGGCGTTTTTACAGTCGGAAGTAAGCAAAGTTGAAAAAGCCAGCAATGCAAGTGCCTGATAATCATTTATTAACAATTTGGCCAAGGAAAATCATGAAAATATCAACCAAAGAAAACAAAATAAACTTGACTTTTTGAAATTCTGAAAGTAGCCGTTTGACTTTTTGTATTTTAAATTTCCAATAATTTCCACCAATCATAGAATGACACGTGTCACCAGTCACGAACTATATATACCCTCGATTAAAATCTCTTGTGGTAGAGTGAAATCTCTTGCGCCATGTATTAATTTTAAAAAAAGATAATTTCTAATTTATGAGGTCTCAGGCGCAGACGCACAGTGGATCTACCATGCACAAAAATAATTGAATCTGCTACGCCAAAGGATCCAATTTACTGCGCTGAACATGTTGGGTAATTTTGATGGGTCGGGTCAACGGATACGGGTCGAATAACAAAACGGGTAAGCTGGGTTTTGTTTTAGTCACATGGTACTGAATAAGTCTAGAGGATGACCGAGTATTATGAAGGAGATTATGGGATGTGAATGTTAAAGATTTGATTTCAAGGAAGTGAAAATGTGATAATGTGAAGGTGGCTTGACCGAGTAAATAGGAGAGTTACGTATATTTGTTTAGTTATAAATAGTTGTTTATTTTCTTTGTTATGTACCCCATTTTCATACGTAAACAGAAGCTTCTTTCATTTGTTTTTGCATACCACATATTAATTTCACATACAGTGAGAGTTTGAGTGTGTGTTGTGAGTGTGTTTAGTGAGGGGCCTGAACCAACAGAACACACTTATCACGCTCTGGTTGATAATAACCATAAAACGTGAAGGCTATTTTGTTAATTTTCTCGCTTAAAACGGATATTTTGGTGATTTTAAATTTAGTTAATCTGGTGATCATTCAAAATTTGAAAGTGAAGATGGAAAGAGGACAAACCAGAACATAGAGCACAAAAGCAATTATAATGGTTAAGTATCGACCAAGGAAAGCATCAACGATGAAAGCTCCGACAAGGGGAAGAAGCGAAGCCGTTCCAAACCAGATGTTGACATTCTTGGCTGCAGTTGCAGTCGATTGTCCCAATGGTCCTGTCAAGTATGTAATCAAATTTGAACTGACTCCATAGTATGCAAATCTCTCTGCTACTTCCACACCTGAAGTTGAACATAAAAAACTTGTAAACATTATAATACTTATTTAAGTATGTTTTTTTCTGAGATGCATAATTAAAGATACCGATGATGAAATATGCAGATCGCCAGCAACCAAATTTTGATCTGAGGACTGGACGGCGTTTGTAGTCAACCACGCCGTCAACAAAGTTGTTGAGCAGCTGGGACTTGTTTCCAGGATAATCGGTACCGGTGTTAGTATCATCCATGTCAGTGTCACGATTGCAGGCTATCAACTCATAATTTCATTCATAATTCAATATTGAATACAAAGAGGTTTATATATATTCTACTAGTTACAATAATAACCCTCTAACTTATGATAATTGAATATTTAGCTTAACATTCCCCCGCAAGTTGAGGGCGGGTAACGACCTGCAACATGGATCTTAAAAATTCAAATCTTTGAGTTGATAACGGCTTCGTGAAGATATCAGTAATTTGATCATTTGTTTTAATAAATTGAACTTCAGATTTCCTTGACTGACTTGCTCACGAACAAAATGAAAATCTACCTCTACATGTTTAGTTCTAGCATGAAACACCGGGTTTGCTGAAAGATACGTAGCTCCAAGATTATCACACCAAAGAGTGGGTTTATTCAACTTAACTCCCAGTTCTTGTAGAAGAGACTTTAGCCAGATTAGTTCAGCAACCGTATCAGCAATAACCTTATATTCGGATTCAGTAGACGACCTAGAGACAGTTTTCTGCTTACGAGCTGACCATGATACTAAGTTTGAACCCAAGAAGATAGCATAGCCCCCCGTGGATCGACGGTCGACTGGGCAACTAGCCCAATCGGAATCCGAATACGCTGTAATAGGAACCAACCGCTCACCCCAATATGAATCAGCAAAGGCATGTAATGTAGACGTTGAGTTCGATGTAAAACGAAGGCCCAGTTGAGACGTTCCCTTGAGGTAGCGAATTATACGTTTGACAGCCGTCCAATGGGATTCGTGAGGTTCATGCATGAACTGACATAACCTATTGACAGCGTAGGCAATGTCGGGCCGAGATAAAGTAGCATACTGAAGTGCTCCAACACAATGATGATATCTAGTAGGATCGGACATAAGTGGGTCGTCCTTGTTTATCGTATCTGCTTTGGCATTTGTAGGTGTGGCAAGCGGTTTCGAATCTTTTAACCCAGCTCGGGCAATGAGTTCCTAAATATACTTCCGTTGAGATAGGATAAGACCCGAAGAGGTGTGAAGCACTTCAATACCAAGAAAGTAAGTAAGACGACCCATGTCAGTGAGAGACACCTGCTGACCAAGTGAAGCAATAATGCGATTAACAGTGTTGGGATCATTGCCCGTAATGATGATGTCGTCCACGTAAACAAGGAGATAAACCTGTGTACCCGAGCGATTAAGTATAAATAATGATGGATCAGTTTTGGAACCATGAAAACCAAGATGCTGTAAGACGTTTGAGAGTTTGGTGAACTATGCCCTGGGCGACTGTTTTAAGCCATAAAGGGATTTGTGCAACTTGCAAACATGAGGAGGATGTTTAGGATCCTCGAATCCCGGTGGTTGACGCATGTAAACCGTTTCGTGTAGCTCACCGTGTAAAAATGCATTTTGCACATCAAGTTGTTTGAGAGATCAATTGTTAGAGACGACAAGAGAAAGAACCGTGTGGATGGTGGCTGGTTTGACTACGGGGCTGAACGTTTCATGATAATCAATGCCAGACTGCTGTAAAAAACCCTTTGCTACTGTGACACCCCAGGAAAACCAGGAAACAAACGCAACTTAACTAGCTTCCTCAGTAACCATGAGCTAAATTTCGGGACGAAATTTTCTTAACAGGGGGAGAATGTGACAACACTCGTAATTCCATGTATTCCGTACATTTTATTATTGATAATTAAAGTGCTTGAGGACTGTGTGGAATTACTTAACTGCTGTCTGATATCTGTGTTATGCTTACATGTGCTTGTTAACATATAATTTCCTAAGTGTTAGAAATTAAAAGTGTTACAAAAATATACATAAAAGACACTTTACGGATTAATTAAGCACTTTAACGGAACAGTATCAAACCAAACAACCGGACTTTACCCGGAACATGAAAATATTGTCAATGCCATTGTTTTTCCTTTTCTGAGCCAGTTAGGATCCCCGAATACCCTAACACCCGTTATAATTCACAACACACATAATACACTAATTAATCACCTAACTAACATAACTAGACACTAACTATCTAGTTCAAACCAAACCATATTACCCCCCCCCCCATAACCGAATCGGTCCCCATGGGGGACACACCCTTACACACTTGATTATTTTATTTGGACATGTTTAATATCTTGGGAGCACAATATCTAATGGTTAATTAAGATAAATGGTCTATAAATGTAACCATTAGATCATACCCTCATTTACACCAACACTTCAAGAATTAGCTCTCTTCTCCTCTCTTTCTTTGAATTTGGCAGCCACACATCACCACCATACACCCACCATAAAGCCATTTTATAGCCATTTTCCATCCATACAAAGGTGCAAGAAGGTGAACAACGAAGCTTGGTGCACTCGCAAGTTGAAGGACCACTCTCGTTTTCTTTTATCCACCACTTTTCTACACTCGAACTCCCCTAGCCTTGTGCTAGTGGTAAGCACTTAGATCCTTGCATTTTACATGATTGTTGTGTGGTTAATGATGTTTAAAGATCAAAAAGGTAGAACTCTAATGAACATAAACAAATCTTGAACATCATCTAGCATATGGTAAAGTAGTGTTAAAAAGGATGATGAAATATGTTAATGCATGATAAATCTGAAGTATATAAGTGATAATCTGCTGTAAGTATTATTGGACCGCTAAACATGTTAATGGGATCAATCGAACACATTTTATAATGTTAAAAGTCTGAAAACAGCTTGCTGATCTGCATTTCCAGCCGCCTTTAACTGGCTGTAACAGGACCATAACTTAACTAAAAATGTATTTTCTGAAGTCTAGATTTATGTACCATGAGATACGAATCTAATGGCACCGGAATCGTAATTTTTGGACTTCGTTTACTATTTTTAAAGTCCCGTTTTGTAACAGCAGCTAGAGCTGCATTTTTACTGCAGAAAATGGGCGATATGTTTTCAGTCATAACTTGAGTTCTGTGTCGAATCAGCCTATGAAATCTGTACAGTAGATGGATACTGATGTCGTAGTAATAGTCCAACTGCAATTTCGTCAATCCGACTTACAATGAATTTTTAGTGAATTATTCCATGGGCTGCAGTCAGAAAATAATGAATCTGATTGCAGTCCGGAAAATGATTTTTAATAAAATATTGGTGATGGATTAGATCCCGAGATTTTTACACAATAGTATTTGGGTTGTTTAGCATCTTTTGTAAAAAGTTGGGAATTTTTGAAGTAAGATAACTATTTTATTAAAATGCTCGAAAACAGCTCAGTTTCGGATAATTAAGTTGAAACGACATAAGTAGTGATTTGCGTGTCTAAATGTCGAATATGTTATCTGTGAATGATCTAACATGTTATGTGTCGATAAAAGTGTTATGTGCAATATCGTATGTTTATTTGTGAATGGGAATAGATGGGGAGGTTACATGGGCATAAACCGTCAAAGTAATGCATGTTATATGATAGATACGTGTAGGAACTTTGTGCTCTATTTGAAAACCACTAAATGATTAACTGGTAATTATATTAGGACGTGATTGACCGACCTCGACTGTTAGCTATATTTGAGAATCTAACCGAGCAAACTGAGGTGAGTTCACACACTTTCTAAGGCATGGGATTCCCGATGGTTTGGGAATGGGTTAAAGAATTAAACGTAATCTACATATCTTACGTAAGTAGGATATGTACGGCCATTCTCCTCGGGTAGGATGCCAGTATTAATCCTGCGTATTCTTTTTGGGAGAACTACGTACGTTCGTCCTCCTTGGGTAGGACAACAACCTTAAAACTTACTAGACAAAACTCTATCATAAGTCCCTCATTTTATATCGACTTAATCGCCGAGGCCAATGGCGAGCGGGTCATTAGTTAATAGCGCTATTAGGTTTAACAAACCTTACACCGTGCCAGTCGGACGGGCGTGTACTAATGGACTATGGCAAATCATCAGTGATGATAGACACTGATGTAGGGCACAACTTACTTGCGTAGTAGTCGATATCATACGGTCTAGTAGTTCACATGGGGAAGCCCCCACTAATCATGGACAGGGTATGGGTATTAAAGAATGAACTGGTTAAATTTTCTTTCAACTACGGGGTAACCCCCATGGCAATTACGCCAATGAAAGACAAACCACGTTTTCAGACACAACTTAAAACTAATCAACCAACCGTGAACTCACTCAACTTTGTTGGTGACTCGTTGTTACATGCCTTACTGGTCGCTAAATGCTTGGAGCTTGTACGGACTGTTATGTTTCGTGCTTAATATTTAAATCCTTATGAACTTATTAAACTTGCTTTTTGGACTTTAAACTTATGAACTATGGACTTATATTTTGGGTTTTACTTTTAGTGCTTCCGCTGTTTAAATTAAAACTTGGTTAACTAGCTTTTGGTGACCAATCGTATTGTGGTTGGCTTTATTTACTTAAATACGTTGTTCAGTATGATTGGTGGCTCGATCCTGGTCATGTCACGCCTCCAAGCGGTGGTACTCCGCATGGTGGATTTTGGGGGTGTGACAGATTGGTATCAGCGCCATTGGTTATAGTGAACTTGGTTTTAAAAAGGGGAAAGCTTTTTGGTAAAACCAGACTATAACCTGTACAGTGCTCAACGATCCACAACGACGCTTCGCTCCACGTGCAAGACTTGACACAATAGGTGGTATGATTTATGTTATATTGTCGGTTAGATAGTTCACACTGTGCATTAGTTAATGTGATAATTGCTATTTGAACCTTGTGTGTTTACTCCCTCCTGTCGTCCCACACTTACGCACTTTCGCGACACCTTTCTCACTTATGTTGCTTCGTGATGAAGATCATGAGCGGACGCGGAGGACGTATCAACCTAACTCAAGCCCAGCTGACGGCTTTGATCAATGAACGAGTTGCTGAGGCACTCACAGCTGTTCCTGGAGGTATAACCTGCCATATCAACCCATCTTAGGACGTCTAGATCCTACCTTCACGCACCACAGGTCAACCTGCACAGCTTCCTGTGTGCACATTCAAAACCTTCATGGATTGCCGACCTAGCACTTTCAGCGGCACAGAAGGAGCTATAGGTCTTCTTCACTGGTTCGAGAAGCTCGAGTCTATTTTCGAGATGTGTGAATGCCCTGAAGATCGTAGGGTGAAGTATGCTACTGGAACACTCGAAGGTGCTGCGTTAACCTGGTGGAAGGCACAGGTTCAACTGCTTGGGTTGGCGGTTGCTAATGCCACCCCGTGGAACGGTTTCAAAGAGCTGATTAAGGAAGAGTACTGCAGTCGTGACGACATCCACAAGCTGGAGGTGGAATTTTTCAATCTGAAGATGGCGGGGTCTGAGATCGAGGCATACACGAAGAGGTCAAACGAGCTGGCCATCCTGTGTCCCACAATGGTGGACCCTCCCATCAAACGCATTGAGCTGTACCTTAAGGGCTTGGTGCCAGAAATCCAGAGCCACGTAACCACAGCCAATCTTGGCACCATACAGCAAATCGTCAAGTTGGCTCATCGTCTCACTGATCAGGCAGTTGAGCAGAACAGGCTGCCCAAGCGTATTAGCGCTACTACTTCTGATGCTCCCAATGATAATAAGCGTAAGTGGGATGGAAATTTGGGCAAGGGTTCTGTTTCAGCTTAATCCCAGCAGCGAAAGACAGACGAGTACAGGAGCCCCAGTCAGCAGTCTTCTAGGAATCAAGGTCAGGGTGGGTACAAGGGAAATCACCCTAAGTGCAATCCATGTAATATGCACCATAGCGGCCAGTGCAACAAGGGTCGTTGTCAAAGATGTCACAAACTGGGTCATGAAGCTAAGGATTGCAGGAGCCCACGTCCTGCGAATCAGAATCGCCAACAACAACAACAACAAGCTCCACAGAACCACCAGCAGCAGCAACAGCAGGGCAATAAAGGATGCTTTCAGTGTGGCGCTGAATGCCACTTTAAAAGGAACTGCCCCCAGCTGAACCAAAACCAAAATCAGAACAACCAGAGAAACGGGAACCACAATGGAAACAACAACGGGGGCAACAACGGAGGTAACAATAATGGCAATGGCGCCCAAGGTCGTGTGTTCGTGATTGGTCAGGGTGAAGCAAGGAACGATCCCAACGTTGTGATGGGTAAGTTTCTTCTGGATGATTTCTTTGTTACTGTTTTATTTGATTCGGGTGCCGATACTAGCTACGTGTCCTTAAAAGTTAGTCAGATGCTTAAACGTACTCCAACACTTTTGAACACCAAGCACATCGTAGAGTTAGCAAATGGTAAAAGTTTAGAGGCTACACATGTAGTTAAGGGTTGCAAGCTTGTCCTTGCCGATCAGACCTTTTCCATCGACCTCATTCCTATCATTCTGGGTAGTTTTGACGTTGTCATTGGGATGGATTGGTTATCACAACACCAAGCGGAGATTATTTGTAAGGAGAAAATCGTCCGTATCCCTCGTTCTGATAAAGAACCCCTCGTGATTCATGGCGACAAGAGTGGTGCTATTGTAGGCATCATCTCTTTCCTTAAGGCCCAAAACTATTTGTGAAAGGGCCACACCGCTATTCTAGCCCTCGTTTCGGATACATCGGCGGAAGAAAGGAAGATAGAAGACATACCTATTGTGCGTGACTTTCCTGAGGTATTTCCTGAGGAATTACCTGGTCTCCCGCCCCATCGACAAGTCGAGTTTCAGATTGAGCTAGCTCCTGGAGCAGCGCCCATAGCTCGAGCACCTTATCGTCTAGCTCCATCAGAACTCGAAGAACTGTCCACGCAACTACAAGAACTCCTGGAAAAGGGTTTCATACGTCCTAGCTCTTCACCTTGGGGAGCTCCAGTCTTGTTTGTGAAGAAGAAAGACAGTACTTTCAGGATGTGTATTGACTACCGCGAGCTCAACAAGGTGACTGTGAAGAATCGTTATCCTCTTCCACGCATTGATGATTTGTTCGACCAGTTGCAAGGGTCGAGTTATTACTCTAAGATTGATTTGAGATCGGGCTACCATCAGTTGAGAGTCCGAGAGGAAGACGTCTCCAAAACAGCATTCAGAACTCGTTACGACCATTATGAGTTTCTGGTTATGCCTTTCGGATTAACGAATTCACCTGCAGTCTTCATGGATCTCATGAACCGAGTGTGCAAACCTTACCTGGATAAATTTGTCATAGTCTTCATCGACGACATCCTGATCTATTCTAAGAGTCAGGAGGAACACGAGCAACACCTGAGGCTTATTCTGGAACTACTTCGTAAAGAGCAGCTGTATGCCAAGTTTTCGAAATGTGACTTCTGGCTTCGCGAAGTCCATTTTCTGGGCCATGTGGTAAACAAGGATGGGATTCATGTTGATCTATCCAAGGTTGACTTGATCAAGAACTGGCCTGCACCCCTACACCGACAGAAATCCGCCAATTCTTGGGTTTGGCAGGGTATTACAGAAGGTTTATCAAGGATTTCTCCAAGATTGCGCAACCTCTCACTTCACTGACTCAGAAGGGTGTCACCTATCGTTGGGGTGATGCACAGGAGTCCGCATTTCAACACTTGAAAGATAGACTTTATAGCGCGCCTATCCTCTCATTGCCTGAAGGCACAGAAGATTTTGTGGTTTATTGCGATGCTTCCATCCAAGGACTTGGTTGCGTGTTGATGCAACATGACAAGGTCATTTCCTACGCATCACGCCAACTTAAAGTTCACGAAAGGAACTACACTACACACGACTTGGAATTGGGAGCAGTTGCTTTCGCGCTTAAGATATGGAGACATTACCTGTACGGTACCAAGTGCACCATTTACACCGATCACAGAAGTCTCGAGCATATCTTCAAGCAAAAGGAATTGAATATGCGACAACGCCAATGGGTCGAACTCTTGAACGATTATGAATGCGCTATCAAATACCATCCGGGCAAAGCTAATGTTGTGGCCGACGCCCTCAGTCGAAAGGATACTATACCCAAGCGTGTACATGCGTTACAGCTTACCATCCAATCCAACCTTCCCGCTCAGATTCGCGATGCTCAGGTTGAAGCATTGAAGGCAGAGAACATCAGGGCTGAGTCCCTACGAGGATCGAGACAACAACTAGAACAAAAGGAAAACGGTGCCTACTATGTTAACGGACGCATCTGCATTCCACTTTATGGAGACTTACGCGAGCTTGTGATGGATGAAGCACATAAGTCTCGTTATTCAGTACATCCTGGTTCGGATAAGATGTACCACGACTTAAAGACTACATACTGGTGGCCTGGTATGAAAGCCAGCATAGCAACCTACGTCAGCAAATGTTTGACTTGTGCGAGAGTCAAGGTCGAATACCAGAAATCATCAGGCCCACTCCAACAACCAGAGATACCTAAATGGAAATGGGAGCAAATTTCCATGGATTTCGTTACTGGCCTGCCCAGATCTCAACGCGGGAATGATACCATTTGGGTGATCGTGGATCGACTGACCAAGTCTGCACATTTTCTGCCTATCAAGGAAACGGATAAGTTTTCTACCCTAGCAGACATCTACCTAAAGGAAGTGGTATTAAGGCACGGAGTGCCAACCTCCATCATTTCTGATCGTGACGCACGTTTTACCTCTGAACTGTGGCAAGCTATGCACAAGTCTTTTGGCTCACGTTTAGATATGAGCACCACTTATCATCCACAGACAGATGGGCAATCTGAACGCACCATCCAGACCCTTGAAGACATGCTTAGGGCATGTGTAATCGATTTTGGTAACGGATGGGAAAAGCATCTCCCGTTAGTGGAGTTTCCATATAATAACAACTACCACACCAGCATCCAGGCCACTCCGTTCGAGGCATTGTACGGACGGAAGTGCCGATCACCTCTTTGTTGGGCAGAAGTTGGTGACAGTCAAATCACTGGTCCAGAACTTGTAGTAGATACAACCGAGAAGATTGCTCAGATACAACAACGAATGGCGGCAGCTCGCGACCGTCAGAAAAGCTATGCTGATAAGCGAAGGAAACCACTCGAGCTCCAGGTTGGGGATCGAGTGCTACTCAAAGTCTCACCTTGGAAAGGTGTAGTTCGTTTTGGCAAATGAGGCAAACTCAATCCGCGTTATGTCGGACCATTCGAGATCATTGAGAAAATTGGCAAAGTTGCTTACAGGTTGAATCTACCTAAAGAACTCAGGAGAGTTCACAACGTATTCCACGTGTCAAATCTGAAGAAGTGTCTGTCAGACGAGACCCTCATAGTTCCCCTCAAGGAACTCACTATCGACGACAAGTTGCGATTCGTCGAAGAACCAGCAGAGATTACGGATCGAGATGTTAAAATTCTCAAGCGCACCAGGATACCTCTTGTCCGAGTTCCCCTCAAGGAACTCACTATCGACGACCAGTTGCGATTCGTCGAAGAACCAGCAGAGATTACGGATCGAGATGTTAAAATTCTCAAGCGCACCAGGATACCTCTTGTCCGAGTTCGTTGGAATTCCCATCGTGGCCCAGAGTACACCTGGGAACGAGAAGACCAAATGAAGCTCAAGTATCCCCAGCTGTTTAAGAAAAACACAACCACTACATAGACAGAAGCTACTGCAGAATTTCGGGATGAAATTCCAAATCAACGGGGGGATGATGTGACACCCCAGGAAAACCAGGAAACAAACGCAACTTAACTAGCTTCCTTAGTAACCACGAGCTAAATTTTGGGACGAAATTTTCTTAACAGGGGGAAAATGTGACAACCCTCGTAATTCCATGTATTCCGTACAATTTATTATTGATAATTAAAGTGCTTGACGACTATGTGGAATTACTTAACTGCTGTCTGATATCTGTGTTATGCTTACATGTGCTTGTTAACATACTAGTAGTATGCAGAAAAGTCACTAAATAGTCTGTTATAATTTCCTAGGTGTTAGAAATTAAAAGTGTTACAAAAATATACATAAAAGACACTTTACGGATTAGTTAAGCACTTTCACAGAACAGTATCAAACCGAACAACCGGACTTTACCCGGAACATGAAAATATTGTCAATGACATTGTTTTTCCTTTTCTGAGCCAGTTAGGGTCCCCGAATACCCTAACGCCCGTTATAATTCACAACGCACATAATACACTAATTAATCACCTAACTAACATAACTAGACACTAACTATCTAGTTCAAACCAAACCATATTACCCCCCCCCCCATAACCGAATCGGTCCCCATGGGGGACACACCCTTACACACCTGATTATTTTATTTGGACATGTTTAATATCTTGGGAGCACAATATCTAATGGTTAATTAAGATAAATGGTCTATAAATGTAACCATTAGATCACACCCTCATTTACACCAACACTTCAAGAATTAGGTCTCTTCTCCTCTCTTTCTTTGAATTCGGCAGCCACACATCACCACCATACACCCACCATCAAGCCACTTTATAGCCATTTTCCATCCATACAAAGGTGCAAGAAGGTGAACAACGAAGCTTGGTGCACTCGCAAGTTGAAGGACCGCTCTCGTTTTCTTTTATCCACCACTTTTCTACACTCGAACTCCCCTAGCCTTGTGCTAGTGGTAAGCACTTAGATCCTTGCATTTTACATGATTGTTGTGTGGTTAATGATGTTTAAAGATCAAAAAGGTAGAACTCTAATGAACATGAACAAATCTTGAACATCATCTAGCATATGGTAAAGTAGTGTTAAAAAGGATGATGAAATATGTTAATGCATGATAAATCTGAAGTATATAAGTGATAATCTGCTGTAAGTATTATTGGACCGTTAAACATGTTAATGGGATCAATCGAACACATTTTATAATGTTAAAAGTTTGAAAACAGCTTGCTGATCTGCATTTCCAGCCGCCTTTAACTGGCTATAACAGGACCATAACTTAACGAAAAATGTATTTTCTGAAGTCTAGATTTATGTACCATGAAATACGGTTCTAATGGCACCGGAATCGTAATTTTTGGACTTCGTTTACTATTTTTAAAGACCTGATTTGTAACAGCAGCTAGAGCTGCATTTTTACTGCAGAAAATGGGCGATATGTTTTCAGTCATAACTTGAGTTCTGTGTCGAATCAGCCCATGAAATCTGTACAGTAGATGGATACTGATGTCGTAGTAATTGTCCCACTAGAATTTCATCAATCCGACTTACAATGAATTTTTAGTGAATTATTCCGTGGGCTGCAGTCAGAAAATAATGAATCTGATTGCAGTCCGGAAAATGATTTTTAATAAAATATTGGTAATGAATTAGTTCCCGATATTTTTACACAATAATATTTGCGTCGTTTAGCATCTTCTGTAAAAAGTTGGGAATTTTTGAAATAAGATAACTATTTTATTAAAATGCTCGAAAACAGCCCATTTTCGGATAATTAAGTTGAAACGACATAAGTAGTGATTTGCGTGTCTAAATGTCGAATATGTTATCTGTGAATGATCTAACATGTTATGTGTCGATAAAAGTGTTATGTGCAATATCGTATGTTTATTTGTGAATGAGAATAGATGGGGAGGTTACATGGGCATAAACCGCCAAAGTAATGCATGTTATGTGATAGATACGTGTACGAACTTTCTGCTCTATTTGAAAACCACTAAATGATTAATTGGTAATTATATTAGGACGTGATTGACCGACCTTGACTGTTAGCTATATTTGAGAATCTAACCGAGCAAACCGAGGTGAGTTCACTCACTTTCTAAGGCATGGGATTCCCGATGGTTTGGGAATGGGTTAAAGAATTAAAACGGAATCTACATATCTTACGTAAGTAGTATATGTACGGCCATCCTCCTCGGGTAGGGTGCCAATATTAATCCTGCGTATTCTCTTTGGGAGAACTACGTACATTCGTCCTCCTTGGGTAGGACAACAACCTTAAAACTTACTAGACAAAACTCTATCATAAGTCCCTCATTTTATATCGACTTAATCGCCGAGGCCAATGGCGAGCGGGTCATTAGTTAATAGCGCTATTAGGTTTAACAAACCTCACACCGTGCCAGTCGGACGGGCGTGTACTAATGGACTATGGAAAATCATCAGTGATGATAGACACTGATGTAGGGCACAACTTACTTGCATAGTAGTCGATATCATACGGTCCAGTAGTTCACATGGGGAAGCCCCCACTAATCATGGATAGGGTATGGGTATTAAAGAATGAACTGGTTAAATTTTCTTTCAACTACGGGGTAACTCCCACGGCAATTACGCCAACGAAAGACAAACCACGTTTTCAGAAACAACTTAAAACTAATCAACCAACCGTGAACTCACTCAACTTTGTTGTTGACTCGTTGTTACATGCCTTACAGGTCGCTAAATGCTTGGAGCTTGCACGAGGAAGGAGTCGTTATGGTGTACGGACTGTTATGTTCCGTGCTTAATATTTAAATCCTTATGAACTTATTAAACTTGCGTTTTGGACTTTAAACTTATGAACTATGGATTTATATTTTAGGTTTTACTTTTAATGATTCCGCTGTTTAAATTAAAACTTGGTTAACTAGCTTTTGGTCACCAATCGTATTGTGGTTGGCTTTATTTACTTAAATACGTTGTTCAGTATGATTGGTGGCTCGATCCTGGTCATGTCACGCCTCCAAGCGGTGGTACTCCGCATGGTGGATATTGGGGGTGTGACAGCTACCAATCGAGCCTTGTGTCTAGTCAGGTTCCCATGCTGATCAGTTTTCAAACTGTAAACCCACTTGCAATCAATAACATTAGAATTTGGAACCGGAGGAACTAATGACCATGTTCCGTTTCTGTGTAGTGCGTGCAACTCGGAAGCCATGGCTTGACGCCACTCCGCGGATTCGTTGGCAACATTAAAGGAAGTCGGTTCAGAAGGAACGGTAGCGGTGGTAGCGAGATTGGCTGAAGGGTCAAAAATTTTTCGGGGTTTAGGATGTGGCCGAAGGTGAGGAGGTCGGTAACGAGTCGTGGATGGTTGCAAAGAGAGGAAGTAGGTTGAGTGGTGGTGGTATGTGGAATAGGGGCGGTTTGGACTGGTTCGGAGATAGGGGAGGTGGGGAGCGATGGTTCGGTTGTAGTGATGGATGGGTCAGTTGGTGATGAAGAGTTATCGAAAATAGTTAACGGCAGATCAGGAATTGTAGAAAAGGAAGTGGCGGCTGTGCAGGATGAAGGGGGGTCGATGGAGGGTTTAGTAAGGGAGGGAAAAACATGCTCATTAAATCGAACATGGCGAGCAATGTAGATGTGCTGAGTAGTTTGATCAAGGCATTGATATCCATGATGAGACGGGCTATAACCGAGGAATATACAAGGAGTAGAACGAAAGTCAATTTTGTGTTGGTTATAGGGACGTAAATAAGGAAAACAGAGACATCCAAATACTCGAAGAAATGAGTAATTGGGAGGACGTTGGAAAATAAGTTGATATGGGGATTTGTTCGAGGAAAGACGAGAAGGTAGACGATTGATGAGGTAGACGGCGGTTTGAAAAGCGAATGACCAAAAAGTTTGAGGTAGTTTGGATTGGGCTAGTAAGGTGAAACCGGTTTCCACGACGTGGCGGTGGCAACGCTCGACAATGCCATTCTGTTCACTCGTATGAGGACACAAGCGACGATGTAAAATACCATGGGATGTAAAAACTGAGTAAGGTTCCGAAACTCGCCACCCCAATCAGTTTGAACACTCTTTAGTTTGGTGTTAAATTGGCGTTCAACTAGGCTAACGAAATTTGTAAAGGTGGTAAAAACGTCTGATTTTTGCATGAGCGGGAAATACCACATATAGCGGGTATGATGGTCAACACATAACAAAAAATAACGATAACCGTCAAAGGATGTGGTAGTATGGCCCCAAACATCACAATAAACCAAATCAAGTATGTTTTTACTACGAAAAGATGAAATAGGCAAAGTAAGTTTGGACATTTTTCCCAATTGACAAGAAGTACACAAAGATGAACAAAGTTTGTCAGAAACAGGTAAAGAAAAAGTTTTAACAATATGCTGAAAAACTCGAAAGTGGGGATGCCCAAGTCGTTGATGCCACATAGTAGATGGAGCTCGAAAGGCAGTGAACTCCATCTTGGAAACCGGTTGAAAAGAGGGTAGGCGAATGGTGTAGAGACCCTGGTCACTGGGGCCCGTGAGGAGGATAGCCCCGGTGGCCTCGTCCTTCACAACAAAAAAAGAAGTGTGAAATTCAAAGAAAACGTTATTATCTTTGCAAAATTTGTGAACGGAAAGTAGGTTACGTTGTAGGCCCGGGACATGAAATATGTGGTTAAGTTGTAAGTTTTTGTTTGAGGTAAAAAAGGATTTTGAACCGACATGAAGAATTGGAAGAGAGTTACCGTTACCAACATAGAGGGAGTCATTACCGAACAAGACGTCCGAGTTGTCCATACTAGCAAGATCAGGAGTACCATGGGAATTAGCACCTGTATCCGATGTCCAAGTAGTATATGAGCCCGCCGCCGAGTTAGCATAATTGGCTTGAGGTGATCCACGAGAAGAGCCGGTGTGATTCGGGCACTGTGAAGGAATATGACCAATACCGCACCTATTGCAATGACCGTAAACCATATTTTGAGTGGACGCCCAAGCAAATTGGCGAGAGCCTTGTGAACCACCACGGCCACGGCCCCCGCGAGAAGAGCCACGGCCGCGACCGTATCCACGGGTTGGTCTTGAAGTAGCAGACCGATTTGCATAATTCGCTTGAGGAGCTAATGGTGAGGCCGACGGTTGAGTTGTGGAAGCAAGTTGGTTTGCCAAAAGTTGAAGGTTGGTAATCTGCTGCTGAATCGAAGCTAAATCGGGGGCCTGGGAAGTAGTTGTTGCGACAGTGGTAACATTGAAGACTTGTGGAGAGGCCGATGATGAAGAAACAGTGGACCGAGTGAGATATTCATGATCACCAATAAGGCCGTGAAGCTCGTTAAATTGAGCCAGTGGGGAGCGGGTAAGAAGATTGCTTTTCAAACCATGGTATTCCTCACGTAAACCGGCTATAGTAAGCATGACGAGATCTTTGTCTTTGACGGGTTCACCAATATTTGCAAGAGCCGTTGCATATTCTTGAGCACGGCTGAGATAATCGATACCTTTTTCACCATCTTTCATTGAAATCTTTAAAAGCTGCGTTTTTAGTGTGAATTCATGAGATGAATTCGAAGGAGCATATGCACGTGCTAGACTTAACCACACTTCCCGAGCCGTGTCTCCTTGGATGTGTTGAAACGAAGACTCGGAAACGGTGGATATAATTATCATGTGCGGATGTGTGCATCATTAGCAATCCAGTTTGTAAAATTAGGGTTTGTAGTAGTAGCATCACCGGTTGTAATTTTCTCTTCCGGGCAAGATAACGTGTTGTCAACATAACAATATAATGCATTAGCCTTTAAAAACGGTTCCATCATGGCTTTCCAGTAGCCATAATTGTTTGGTGTAAGATTAAATGCAAACTTGTGGGAATTATGGGATGTGCGTTCTTGAATACTGAAGGCAGTAATCGTTGTCATGATGAGAAAAAAAAAAGTAATTTTGATACCTGAGGTAGACGATTATTGATTCAGTGTTGGCAGCCGAGAGTTGTTGCTGGTCGAACCAATTCTCTTCTCTATATTCTCTCAATAATATTAATAATATATTGCTATATATTATTATTAGAGTAAATTACTTTTTGAGTCCCTGTGTTTTAGTAGTTTTAACTAGTTGAGTCCAAAAGCAAAAAGTTCAACGACCTGAGTCCCTATAAGCATTTTCTTTAACCATTTGAGTCCTTTTGTGTCCAAATTTTAACCTTTTGAGTCCAATTTTTTGGACTCAAATCGTTATAAAATGAACAAAATTGGACTTAAAACGTTATAAAATAAATGGCTAGGGACTCAGGGCGTTAAACTTTTTGATTTTGAACTCAAGTGATTAAAACCTCTAAAATACATAGACTCAAAAGTAATTTACTCTTATTATTATTATTAATGATTCTTTTTCGTCTGACAATGATGATGTACTTTTGCCCAATTCTTTGCTGTTGGGATGCACAAAAAAAAGGAATAATAATAATCACACCAGTCCTAATCTTCTTCTCTTTGATTCCTTCTTCTTCTTTTTTTTTTTTTTTTTTTTTTTTTTTTTTTTTTTTCTGTCGTCGCCCCCTTCTTTTTCGTCTGCTCCTCTCCTAGCTGCCCCCAAGTTTAATTAGGTGAATAATGTTGTAGGTCGGTCGATGATTGGTTGATCGCTGGTTTATCTCGATGGTTGAAGACGGCTGGTTGATTGCTGGCTGGTTGACGACGGCGGCGAGTGGTGGTTATTTAGGGTTTACAAGTTGAATGGCTCTGATACCATATCAACTCATAATTTCATTCATAATTCAATATTGAATACAAAGAGGTTTATATATATTCTACTAGTTACAATAATAACCCTCTAACTTATGATAATTGAATATTTAGCTTAACACAGGCTAAACTTTATGGAACTTTATTAGAATATTAGCGTTCACCTAATAGATACTTCTAAACGTGTCAAATTACATTTCATCTATAAATGGGATTATCAGTTTACAATAGAATGCTAAAAGCTTAATGCATAAATGTATGTGTTTTAAATGTTTATATTTCTACTTCTTTTGGTGTGGAATTATTAAAGTCATCTTCGAAGTGTTTGATGTAATGACTGAATGAGATGGTGTGGTGTAAAGTACTATAGTAACTTCCACTATGTTTTGTATGGTTTGGTGGGTCTGACCCACGTTTTATGTTCACACACTATAACTTTTATTAATCGAACAAGGGTGCTTACTCATGTTTGAACTTATGATGGTGCTAGAAAATAAAGAATAGCACAAATTAATGGTGTGTGGACGTGTGTTGTAAAACAGATTGTTTGATTATTGCGACTTGAAGTGCAAGACCTCATCGCGGTTTAAATGGAGAGATGCTAACATTAGGGATGTTGGAAATCACACTTTTTTTAATATAATCAACAATAGATTTAACAAGGAAGAATACTTTGATTAAAATTGAAGGTATATAAACCCTAAACATATGATCACTATTTATACTAAAAAATCTTCTTGGAGAACAAAAAATCTTTATTTCGAATGTGACTCCGTTTTTTAATAAACTTAATACCAGAATGTTAAAGTAGAAAATTTAAACACAACAGCGCATTAAGTTTTTTTTCTTCTAAAAGTTAACCAGCGAAAATTATAAGAGAAAAAACAAATTATAAATTAAATGGGTTAAATGTGTATATTAAATGAATTAGAAATGTATATTATTTGTAGTATAAGTAATAGGGGGTGGAATTGAAAGTAAAAAATGAAAGCACACTTTACATGATTGTACTGATAGGCCTGGCAAATAAAACCTATTTGGGTTTTTGGGGTTATTTTGAGTCATTTTAAAAATGAGAATGGGTTAGGATGAGTTAAGAAATAACTAAGGATGGGTCAGGATGGGTTATATGATATCTATTTAAAATCATTCGTGGGTTATGATGGATATTACGCATGGTTCATGGATAACTCAAAAAGAGCATCACAGGCAGATTTTTCATCCCATTCGAGTGTTCGTACATGTTGGCTTCACAAATAATAAAAATTTTAAAGATAATAAAAAATTTAAAAATAATAAAAATTTTCCAAAAAAATCAGAAAAATAAAAAAATAATAAAAATCCAAAAAAATCTAAAAAATCCAAAAAATAATCAAGAATCAAAAAAATAAGAAAAAATCCAAAAAATTCCAAAAAAAATCAAAAAAATAATAAAAAATCAAAAAAATGATAAAAAATCCAAAAAATTCTAAAAAATAATAAAAATAATAAAAAATCCAAAAAATTCTAAAAAATCCAAAAAATAATAAAAAATCCAAAAAATTTTAAAAAATCCAAAAAATTCTAAAAAATCAAAAAAATAATAAAAATAAAAAAATAATAAAAAAATCAAAAAATAATAAAAAATCCAAAAAATTCTAAAAAAATCAAAAAAATAATAACAAATCCAAAAAATTCAAAAAAATCAAAAAATAATAAAAATCCAAAAAATTCTAAAAAATAAAAAATAATAATAAAAATTCAAAAAAATCCAAAAAATTCAAAAAATAAAAAAATTCTAAAAAAATCAAAAAAATAATAAAAAATCCAAAAAAATAATAAAAAATCCAAAAAATTCTAAAAAATCAAAAAGTAATAAAAAATAAAATTCTAAAAAATCATAAAAAGTAAAAAATTCTTAAAAAATAAAAAAATAATAAAAAATCAAAATATAATAAAAAATCAAAAAATAATAAAAATAAAAAATAATAAAAAATCAAAAAAAATTCTAAAAAATCCAAAAATTCTAAAAAATGTTTTTAGGATTTTTAAGGGTTTTTTTTATTTTTTTAGAATATTTTATGATTTTTAAGATTTTTTAGAATTTTTTGGATTTTTTAGATTTATTTTGATTTTTAGGGTTTTTTATTTCTTAGAATTTCTTTGATTTTTTTGATTTTTTTTGATTTTTAGAGTTTTTTTTTATTTTTTAGAGTTTTTTTATTTTTTTATTATTTTTTGATTTTTTTGATTTTTTTTGGATTTTTAATATTTTTTAGAATTTTTTAGGATTTTTTGGATTTTTTATGATTTTTTAGATTTTTAGAAATTTTTTATTTTTTAGAATTTTTTTTAATTTTTTTTATTTTTAGAATTTTTTTAATTTTTTAATTTTTTGATATTTTTGAATTTTTATATTTTGTAGAATTTTTTTTATTTTTTATAATTTTTTATGATTTTAGGATTTTAAGAATTTTTTGGATTTTTTTATTTATTTTTGATTTTTTGGAATTTTTTTGATTTTTTAGATTTTTTTTTGATTTTTTACAATTTTCTGGATTTTTTATTATTTTTTTGATTTTTTATAATTTTTTATGATTTTAGGATTTTTTTAGAATTTTTTGGATTTTTTTTATTATTTTTTGATTTTTTGTAATTTTTTTATTATTTTTTGATTTTTTGTAATTTTTTTGATGTTTTCGAATTTTTTGATTTTTTTAGAATTTTTTTGATTTTTTTTTATTTTTAAAAATTTTTTTGATTTTTATTATTTTTTTGATTTTTTAGAATTTCTTTAGAATTTTTTATTTTTTTTGATTTTTTATATCTTTTTGGATTTCCTAGAATTTTTTATCATGCCCAAATACATCTTGACCAAAAACCCATCTTGACCTAAACCCATTCTAACCCATTTCTTACTAAACTCATTCTAACTCAAACCCATTCTAACCCATGCCCATTCTAACCCATTACCCAAACCTACCCAACCCACCCATTTTGCCACTCCATTTGTACACCACGTAAGAAAAGTAAAACTTGAATAGTAACTTTTTGAGTCACAAAGAATAATAAACGATGAAGTGTAAGTTTGTAAAACTACTAACAATCTAAAATCGAGGTTTTAAACATAAGACTAGAGCTCAAATCAAATCGACTTGGACCTCAAATCGGGCTAGCATAAGCTTGTATAGTTGTATCAAATAATTATGGGATTGTGGGCTAAACGAGTATACTTGGGCCTCGCTATCATGTTGGGCTAAATGATCAAGTGGTTGATGTATAGTTAATTAATAAATTAACATGAAAGTTGAATCAAATACTTAGAGGGGTCGGGGCGCCTTGTTGTGGCCAAGCCACCACGTGTTGATTGCTGTTAAACACCGCCGTCGCTGCATTGTTTCACGCTTGGATGTGGTAACGCATTGTCGTCTTCACGCGTTGTCATCTTCTTATTGTTTGTATATTTATGTTGGTTTTGGATTTATTGATCTATGGGTTTGGGTGATGGACATTTCCACTAATATCTATCACTAGTGATGGGATGAAGCTCGACGACGTGGCGGAACTTGATTAGATGTTGTGAGTGATGAAATTCTATCACTAGTGGAGCGCCCCTACCCCCTTATACGAGCATTCAAATCAGAGACTATTTACTTATATATTCTAAACAGTATAGAGTAAAAAAATAAAAAAAACATCAAAAATACTTCTATATTAGAGTCTCTATAGTAGAGAAAGTTTTATAGAAAGTACAGTATAATCTCTATATTTAGAGGCTCATATTAACTCTTTATATTTTTGTTGTGAGTATATAGGAAGGAGAAAAAAGTAATAAGATAAGTGTTGTGACTACAACAGAGATATAGATAGAGAATTGGATGTGGGAGCAGTGGCGAAGTTTGACCAAAAGTTTCGCGGGGAGGGAAATTCATGGGACCCAATTTATAAATTGTGTAAATATTTAGGCCAAATAATTTTTTTTTTGAAAAATAACTTTTATTAAAAATTTAGGCAAAATAATTGGGAGGAAGATCCTATATAATTTTAAAATTTTCACACGACAATCGAAAATTTTCCACTTTTTAACTTGAATAGTGAATATTCTACTGCGTGTCTCATAGTAAATTATGTGAGACAACCTAAAGTTGTCTTGTTAATTTTTCTAGCCGTTGAGTATTGGCTCACAAAATTTCTTTACCAATTGAGGGTAAATATAATCTAGAGGCTTTTGACCCGTTTAATCCAAGTGCCCATTGATTTGGTTTTTGATTTCCTCGGTTGAAATCTTTTTCGCTCAAAACCAAACACCAAACTAAACAAATATATAAATGGATTTTGAATTTGGTTTGGTTTTTAGTTTCTACCGAAAAACCCAAATTCAACTAATTGCATGGAAATGAGATTCGAGCTAAATACAAACTTAGATTTTTGAAACCGAAACTGAATATGTAATTTGATTTGGTTTTGAACAGTAGTTATGGTTCGTTTTCACTTCAGTCGTTTTGAAACCGAATATGCCACCTCTATTTTTGTCCCTTTTAATTTTTTCCAGTTTGCACCGTTTTATTATTTTTACTAGTTTATAAACCCGCGTACTACACGGGTTTGAAAATAAAAATAATGTAATTTTATAATATGTAAACCAATTTACATAAATGAATTAGTCTTATTAAATCAAACATTGTAAAATCAAGATACGCATTTACAAAGTTCTAAACACTTCTTTATACACGATATTTGTAGTTTTGTTAGTAATTTGACCATCCTGATCAAGTATCAGTAGCTTAAGGTTGTATCTACTTTTTGCTCTAGACAATGACACATATTATTGGTCATGCGTAAAAACTGTTTTTTCTAGAAACAAACCAATCTTACATAGCAATTGTTCCTGACTTTTATCAAATATTACTTATGGATAAGATATGCTACTAAACAACTCGATTGCCATCATTACCGATAAGGTTCCTTACTGTAATAAACAATTAATTGGCAACCTTGAGCGAAATAGGTAAATCTAAATAAGGAATTTCAAGCATACAATTAAAATACATGTGATATAAATTTGTTTATGAAGACAAATTTATATATGTAATCACATATGGTAGTGATGAAACCGAGAATAATGACTACATAAAGAAGAGAATAGAGATCGATTAGAAAAATTACCTTGTGTGAGTTAACTTGCAGGGAGAGGTCGGTGATTATGAGAGTTTTTGTGAGGCTACAAAGACGAGCGGGTCAATTATAGGAGTTTAAAGAGGGTCTAATTATGATTTTTAATTCTAATTTAGAAAACCAAAGAAATCTAATTAAAATTTGTTTTCCATTGGTAACATCATAATCGAATTCATATTAACTTTAGAATGCTTATAGATCATATTAACTTGCATTTTAAAAGCTCAATTACGTTGAAAGTTGTCAAGTGACATTTTATGGAATCCTTTTAAAAAGCTTATAGATAAAATTAACTTGTATTTAAAAACTTAATTACATTAGAAATTGCCAAGTGGCATTTTATGAAATCCTCGCCGAAGCCTCTTGTGCCCCGCCTTCCCTTATATATACTCTTAAATTGGACAATTAATTCAATATCATATATATTCTTTTTAAACGTAAAAATGATTATTATTTTGATAGTTTTATTTATCATTATAAATATATTACTTTTGTTTTTTTCGATTAAAACAAGTCTATTGTACTTAAAGAAATATTAAACTTTTAAATTACTAAATAAATATGAAATAGCTAAACAAACCTTATGAAATATGCAACGTAATTATTATTATTATGCATTATAATATTTATGCAAATATGAAAATAAATATATATTATTAGTGAATTGAATACGAAAATGACATGTGGCATTAATAGAATTTTTTAATGAGAAAATGACATGTGGCATTAATAGGAATTTTTTATTATAATTAGACTAGCGGTAAGACCTGTGTGCAAAAACGGGTCGTTTCTTAGAAAACCATGCATAACATATATTGACAGAGAGTAAAAAAATAATTATTGCAGACTTACAAAATTGATATAAATTAATGATCAATAGCTTTATTCAACAACAATTCCATTATGTTGAGAGCAAACTACTTTACAAAATTATTTTAATGATAGAGTGACTTGGGATTTTGTAAAAATGTTTGTTTTTGTACTACTTTACAAAATTATATAGAATTCAAGAAAACGAAACAACAAATTAAACAGATATTGAGTTATTCAAAGTTCTGTTGAATACTAAATGAGTTGTTGACCAAAATTAAAACAGATGTTGACCAAAAGTCAATCAGATGTTGACCAATAGTCAAACAGATGTTGACCTTAAACAGATGTTTGGTTTAACGCCACAAATCTGTTTATGGCCAAACATCTGTTTAAATCCAAATATCTGATATAGAAGGCCAAACACCTGTTTAAGGCAAAACATCTGTTTAAGGTGAAACATCTGTTTATGACCAAACATCTGTATAAGCATAAACATCTGTTTAAGTCCAAACTGTGACAACCCTCATAATTCCTTGTATCCGTATGATTTATTAATGATAATTAAAGTGCTTGACGACTGTGCTGAATCACTTAACTGCTTTCTGATTACTGCGTCATATTTACATGTGCTTGTTAACGTACTAGTCTTGTGCTGAAAAGTTACTAAATAATCATGTATGCTTTCCTAAGTGTTGAGAATTAAAATGTTACAAAAATATATATATAGGACACCAAACGGAATAACTTAGCACGTTAACGAACCGGTATCAAACCGAACAACCGGACATTACCCGGAACACCAAAATAATGCTAGAAGCATTGTTTTAATTTTTCTAAGCTAGTTAGGGTCCCCGAACACTCTAACACACTATATATTACACCATACACATAAACACCAACTAAACTCTTGAATTCCAAACAAAATCACTCACTATCTAGTTGCATCTCAACTAAACCACCCCCCCCCCCCAATCGGTTCTAAGAGTAGGATCCCCACTTGATTTTTCTTGATTAGTTTATTAGGATGGTCTTGTACTTAGGGAGCACTAAATCTAGTGGACAAAGACATGTTGGAGGTTTATAAATAATAACCATAAGATCACCACCATTTGCATTATCCACACATCAGCACACACAAAACTCCATCCCTCTCCCTCATGATTGGCCGAGAACAGCACCACCATCATCAACAATTTTCGATCATCTCCTACCAATTCCAAGAGCATACATAGGTGTTAGAAGGCATACAACGAAACTCAGTGTGTTCGGAAGTTGAAGGACCTCTCTTATCTTCTTTTATCCACCACTTTTCTTCAGTTGAACTTCCCTAGTCTTGAACTAATGGTAAGAACTTAGATCCGTTCATTTTCCATGTTATTTAAGTGGTTAATGATGTAGCATAGTCAAAATATTAAGAACACTAATGAACCTTATGAAGTGTAACATTTGTGCTTGAAATCATTGTGAACAGTTCAATTATCAATAAAACAATGTTATTTGATCCCAATGTTTGTTTGGTTGTGTTTTACATTTTTCATGTCTTGACTTTTGTTCGATTTTAAACTCTACATCGCTTTCTGGAGAATTATACGCAAACTAGTGCGTAAACGTACTCAGTTTAATGCGACAAATACTCCGGAACATCAACATATACTTAATATACCTTAAATAACCTTTACATAACTTAGAAATAAGTTTTGAAGGCTTTGGTATGACAAAAACAAGTTTATTCGCTTATAGGGACTAAACTTGACAAACTGCGAAAGTATGACGATTCGTACTAAAACAGACATTCCGGAACATGTCCATAAGTTAAACATACCATAAATATCCTTTACATAGCTTAGAAATAGGCTTTGAGGGGTTTGGTATGCTAAAATAAACTTTTGGATCATTCAGGGACTAAAAGTGTCAAAAAGTGCATAAGTTTGCACTTTCGCGCATAACTTACATTCTGAATACATCCAGACATCAAAAATTTATGTAAGCATCATAATATTATGCCTTAGTGTTTGGCAGGAGAAAAATCCATTCGTCGCGCAATTTGGATCGTTTTTCGCGCTTATGCGCATTCCGTCGTAATTAACCGAACATCGCGATCGTATGACCAAACGAACCAACATCCGACATATTTTTGAGCATGTTTCATGTCCTCAATGTTTAGGCATCATTTTAGGGCCTTAAAGATGGCTTAACGGGCCTTGAACGTGTCGGAAATGGCCTTAAACCACAACAGGGACCTAAACTGTCATTTCTGAAACTTATTTTCTGAACTGGACTCCCAGGCGGGGCGCGTAAGCCCTGTCTAAATCCTCACGCGGGCCGTGTCAGCCCTGCAGATGCAAAAACTCGTTTTTCTTGCAAAATTTGGCCTTTCAAGCATCCAAGGGGCAATGCCTCTTCACAATCTCTGGGGATAGGGTCACATTTTGATACCACAACATCTTGACAAGTGTACGAATGAGATCAAGGCACGATATTCAAGAAACGATCCTAACGGTCTTGCTTTTCCTATAAATACCCCCCCCCCATTTGTGTTAAAACCCACAAAATCTGATCTAAAGCTCTAAGTTGAGGCCTTTGCTTCATACCTGAGCTCCTGGATCGAGATTAGCTTTCGGGGACCCTTCGTAAGTGTTCTTTCGTTCTTTTAATCGCTTTCTAGTGCTAAAGTCAAACTTTGTTTGACTTTCTACGTTGACCAGCTTATGGTTAACACGAAGTTCGTTGGAACTTCATAACGTGAGCGTGATCACGATGGTTATAGTCCATAGTGACTATACCTACTGATTACCACGTTATCTAGGCTCAGTGACGAGTCGTAGTTTCGGCCAAAATGCGCATTCTTGCGTATTTTTTAACCAAACTACTCATAGGTATCAAAACCGTTTGTTTTGATACCAAACCTGTTTTCTAAACTTAGTTAAGCATGTGTTAACATGCTTAGCTCGTCACTTTTAGTTTAGTGCTTATATAGGGTCGTAAGGTAAGCGATCTAAACAATCGCTTATGCTTTCGAACCCGACCCATTTGGTCGATCATTAGGATCCGACCAAACACATTAGGTGACTGAAGGGGTATGGTCCCAAAACGACCATTACCCGCATCAAACAAACCCCTACCAGTAAGCAAACCGCACCCATGCGGTCACATCCTTCGAACCCATTCGGTTCGAAGATGAATAGCTTGACCCAAGTACGAAAGAAGATGAACATATCGATGCGGCTGGCACCGCATCATATGGCCATTTTCGTCACGACAAGGGAAGCGAGCAAATAGTCTCCACATACGATGATGCGGCCAACACCGCATCTCGCGTATTTCTTGATCACAAGTAGGAGACGCGGTAACTTCAGACGTTACCGCATGCAGCGATGCGGCTCGCACCGCACCCTGCATATCCAACAAGTGGACTGACACGCCAGGCAAGTGGCTGACACCACGAGGCAAGTGGCGCCGGCGACTGTCCCCTGTCAGAGCTATTAAAGCAATGGGCTGACGTGGCGTAACCCCCACGGCCGGCGAGACTGACACACCTGCAACGGTGCAGCTCGTCGTCAGCCCATCCATCAATCTCCTCCTTCACTCCTCGGCTATAAATACCGACCCCAAACCAGGTTTGAGGTATCTCTTCACAACTCTCTAACTACTACTATAATCTTGCTTTGCTTCCCAAGCAAACTACTGATTCTCACGCCGGAGAGTGGTAACAAGGAGCACCCCCCACCCCATCCTCCTTGTTACGAGTCACGGCTTGTTTCCTTGTGCAGGAGATCATCCACCGGTGACCCAGCCAGCGATCTCCGAGAGGAAGGGATTAACCCTTCTTGACGAGACCAGTGTGTTAACCCTGCCCGGTTAACCATTGTTTCATCATTGGCGCCCACCGCTACTCTTAGCACTTTTTAATCCATCCCTCTCCCTCTCAAGATCATGACTGATAACCAAAACACCAATGCGGATAACCCAAATCCCCCGGTCCCAACAGGGGTCCACCCTTCGACCCCCCAACCCGGACACATTGGCACGTCCACCCAAAGGATCCCATCCTTTGCGTTCGGACACGACTTATCACAGGCCCCAACTGTGCTTCCACCAGGCGTGGACTTACACTCCTGGTACCAACAGCAGACTGACCTGCTGATAGCGGCTTACAACCGCGCTTGTACGGAAGCAAACGTACAAGCTGGGCCTACTCCAATACAACACACACCTGCCAACCGTATACTCCAATACGATGGCAGGTTACACTCACGTCCGGCTTCCAGAAGCCGACATGACGATCGTGGATCATCTTACTGTTCGGTCCATACACTCAATGAGGATACCTCCTCATATGAGTCCCGCTCCAGAGGGCCAGTGCATACCCGCCTGGGCCCCTATGGGGAAGATAGGAGGCGGTCAGCCTCCAGGCGCGGCCCAGGCATCCAGAGCCGACTAGGCCCGCAACCTTACACGGAAGGGTACGGTCATACCGACCCCGACGATCAAACCTACCGCGGGGAGTCTCACGACACCAACAGCAGACCGGGGGGACGCAACTATGTTCCTCCCAGTCACCCCCGCACTACATACCTCAGGGCGGCAAAGCGCCCTGTGCACGAACCATACAGGCCAAGGGCCGCGGCCGAAAATTCAAAATTCGTCCCGCACATCGCCAACGCCGATATCACAACGACAAAATTCCCAGTCAACATTGGGAAATACAGTGGCTCGACCGACCCGGACGACCACATGAACATCTTCACAGGCGCAGGCGTCAATGGCAGGTGGGACGAACCCACCTGGTGCAATTTTTTCCCCCAGACCCTTATCGGTCTGGCGAGGGCATGGTTTGATTCTTTGCCAGTGGGATCACTGGATTCTTTCGAGGACTTGCGCGCCAAGTTCCTCGCCCATTTCAGCCAGCAGCGACGCCACGAACGCGATTCGCTGGACGTCATGAACATCTGGCGAAGAGATGACGAATCGCTCGAGGCATTCGTCATCCGTTACAATAAAGAATGCCTAGAGATAGGCGATGTGGCGGACCAAATGGCGCGAAACCATTTTATTCGGGCCGTCAAAGACAGAGAGATGGTCATGACCATCTCTGGCAAAGAGGGTTTGCCTAAAAAATGGGAGGATGTCATGACCGCAGTCAAGACATATGCCCAGACACAGCGGTCGCTCGAACCGCACGTCAAAAAGGCAAAACCCCAAACCGAAACATCCCATCAAGGGTCCAAACGTAACAACAAACGAAACCGGGATGCGGGCAATCGGGATATTACTAAACCGTATTTCCCGCAACCCAACACGTTTGACCCACAATGCTACAACCCGGCCCGAGACACTCGGGCACCAAGAAAAGAATCTCGGGACCGCAAATGGACCGAGATCAACCAGTCGCCAAGAGAGGTCCTCCTCGCGGACCCACAATTCTTGCGACCGGCCCAACCAATGAAGTCCAAGAAAAGTCAGGACCTCACACTATACTGTGAGTACCACAAGGACTCGGGCCATACCACCAACAACTGCATCAGTCTCCGGCTGGAGATTGAGCGGGCGTTGAAAGAGGGGAAACTGCAACACCTTCTACCAGGTGGACAAAAGCCCACCAAGCATATCACCCCTCACAACGAAGGTACCTCCTCCGGAAAGAAAGCCATGTACGTGGCTTCCACCCACATGATCTACGGAGGCAAGGGTAGGCCGCGAAAAGCGGCACGAAGACCGGACAATGATTGGAAAGACGAGCAAGTCGTCTTCCCAAAAGTCCGAGGCGGACCGCGTGACAGACGCGCCGTCGTCATTTCAGGCCAGCTGGCCCATTACTGCACCGAGCGTCTGTTCATCGACCCGGGCAGTACATCCGATATAATCTACGAGCAATGCTTCAATCAATTTGACCAAGAGGACAAAGATCGGTTGCAAGCCGTAGATTACCCGCTGGCCGGATTCGCAGGGGAAACAGTCTTTCCCCTAGGCCAAATTACATTTCCCGTGCGTCTTACCAATGGTAAACACACGCGGACAGAGGAGGTTAACTTCATGGTTTTACCCCACACCTCCAACTACGACGTCCTCCTTGGGAGAGAATCCCAAGGAGATTTCAATATGATCACATCCGTCCCCCACTCCACGGTTGGTTTCCCAACCGCATCGGGGGTTGCAATCATCTACGCCCGCAAGGACGTCATGATGACGGACGAAGCACGTCCGACAAAGGTCGCAAGGCCCACCCCCGTCGACCAACCGGAAAAATGGGTTCTCAACCCAACGCATCCGGAACAGAAGGTCACATTGGGTCACGCCTTATCCTCGACCACCAGAGCGCACCTAAAGGAGCTCCTCCTCAGGAACCAAGACATCTTCGCGTGGACTCCCGCAGACATGACAGGGGTCCCACGTGAAATAGCGCAGCACTACTTGAATACCAAACCAGGTATCAAACCAGTGATCCAAGGCCAACGCCACCTTGGGTCAGCTAAAAATCAGGCGATGCAAGAGCAGATCGAAGAACTGCTCTCCGCAGGTATACTGCGGGAAGTCAAGTACCAGACTTGGTTATCCAACCCTGTCATGGTAGAAAAACCATCCGGGGGCTGGCGCATGTGCGTCGATTACAAGGACCTTAACAAGGCCTGCCCCAAGGATTGTTACGCGCTTCCGGAAATCGACGAAAAGGTCGATAACCTCGCACCATTTAGGTGGAAGTGTTTCCTCGATTGCTACAAAGGGTACCACCAGGTACAAATGGCACTTGAGGATGAAGACAAAACGGCGTTCCGGACCCCAACCGGAAATTACTGCTATACAAAAATGCCGTTTGGGTTGCGCAACGCGGGCTCAACCTACCAGAAACTGATGAACGACACTTTCCGCGGTCAAATAAGCAAAAGTGTCGAAATCTATATGGACGACCTGGTCGTCATGAGCATGGAGGAAGATACCATGCTCACTGATATAGAAAGAACATTCCAAACTCTGCGAAGCGTCAACATGAAGCTCAATCCAGGGAAATGCTCGTTTGGAATGGAAGAAGGCAAATTCCTTGGGTTCATCGTCACCAAAGATGGATTCAAGGTAAACCCGGAAAAAGTGCAGGCGATCGAGCGCATGCCATCGCCTGCATCGATGAAAGATATGCAACGCCTGGCCGGAAGGCTGGCGGCACTCAACAGGTTCTTGGCTAACCACGCAGCCAAGTCATACCCTTTCATCAAGACCCTGCGAAGCTGTTCAAAGAAAGAACAATTCCAGTGGACCACAGAGGCCGAAAAGGCCTTCCAGGAAATGAAGGAGTGTTTGATACAACTCCCAACACTAACCGCACCATGCAAAGATGAGCCACTCATCTTATACCTATCCGCTGCGGACAACGCAGTGGGCGCGGTATTAATAGTGGAACGAGCGGGGGTTCAAACACCCATCTATTATATCAGCAAAATGCTCAACGACCCGGAAACGAGATACTCAATAATGGAAAAATTGGTACTAACACTGGTACATGCTTCAAGACGGTTACGACGCTACTTCGTAAACCACATCATCACAGTGCTAACCAATTACAGGATCGGCCCGATCCTGTCCAAACCCGACATCTCTGGGAGATTAGCAAAATGGGCAATTGAGCTGGGCGCACATACAATACATTACAAACCGCGCCCTGCCATCAAAGGCCAAATCTTAGCTGATTTCGCCGCTGAAGTACCAGCGGATCGCATCCAAGAATGCGAAGAATCCCAAAATCCTGCGCCCCCACCACCCTCCTCAGAAGTATGGGCACTATTTACCGATGGTGCGTCCAACGAGGACGGCGCGGGCGCAGGTCTGCGACTCGTCAGCCCTGACGGCCAAGAGCTTACATATGCCATCCGCCTCGATTTTAAAAGCACCAACAACGAGGCAGAATATGAAGCACTATTAGCCGGGCTACGTTTAGCAGTCAAAATCGGCGTGCAACATCTGGAAGCGCACGTCGATTCCTTGTTAGTTGCGGGCCACGTACGCGGCGACTATGCCGCCAAAGGGGATATCATGATCCTCTACCTCGAGCAAGCCCTGCAGCTAAAATCCAAATTCGCTTCATTCAATATTCGACACATTAATCGAAGCGAAAACAAATCTGCGGATGCACTATCAAAACTTGCATCCACCAGCTTCCAACACTTGGCAAAGGAGGTACGTATCGAGATTTTGCAAAATCCTTCGGTTCCTCTACGCCAGGTCAGTGTCATCCAATACGGAACAACGTCATGGATGACACCAATTATCGCATACCTTCAGTCAGGTGTGACTCCCGAGAGCAAAACAGAGGCACGTAAGTTGCAATACAAAGCGTGCCACTATCAAATGGGAGACGGTATCTTATACCGAAAGTCATACCTCGGACCACTCCTCCGATGCGTTAATCCACAAGATGCCACATACCTTATCCGAGAAATACATGAGGGCATATGCGGCATACATGCCGGACCACGCATGGTCGTGGCAAAGATCATGAATGCCGGGTATTACTGGCCCGGCATGCACCTGGACGCCGTCAAAGAATTACGCAAATGCATGGACTGCCAGCGCCATGCACCAAAAACTTTGCGGCCAAAAAACAATCTGGTCCCCGTCACTACTGCATGGCCTTTTCAAAAATGGGCGATCGACGTAGTGGGACCATTCCCGGACGCACCAGGTGCAGTTAAATTTATCATAGTGGCGGTTGATTACTTCACAAAATGGGTAGAGGCGAAACCACTCGCTTCAACCACTGCTATGATAACAAGAAAGTTCATTTGGGAGCACATCATCTGCCGTTTCGGTTTACCAATGTACATTGTTACCGACAACGGCACCAACTTCGCTGCCGACGAATTCCAAAAATGGCTAGAAGAGCTGAACATCAAACACATATTCTCGTCAGTCGCACACCCGCAAGGGAACGGCCAAGTCGAGAGTATAAATAAAGGCCTAGTCGACGGAATCAAAGCACGATTGGGAACAGCCAGGCGTGGCTGGGTCGATGAACTCCCAAGCATCTTATGGGCTCACCGCACTAGCCCAAAAACAAGCAATGGGGAAACACCTTTCAGCCTCGTCTACGGGTCTGAAGCGGTGATACCCGCGGAAATGGGCCTCCCATCTCCTAGAATGTTGGCTATCGAAAAGCTAGACAACAACAGGGAACGTAGGATCGATTTGGACCTCCTAGAAGAAAGGCGCGAGAACGCCGCCATCAACGAGGCCAAATACAAATCCAAACTGGAAAAGTATTACAACGCGCGAGTCCGCGTTTGTACTTTCACTCCAGGGGACTACGTCCTACGTGACAACGAGGCATCTAACGCCGAGCGCCCAGGAAAACTTGCCCCCAAGTGGGAAGGACCCTACCTCATCAGCGAGGTCTTAGGGAAGGGCGCATACAGGTTACAAACACTAGAGGGCGAACCTATCGCCAGAACATGGAACGCACAACAGCTTAGACGCTGCTATATGTAAGCTATGTTCCTACACTCTCTATGTAACCTATTGGGCCGCAGGCCATTTGCAAATAAATAAATAAGCAATTTTCTACATTATTGTTTGTTATTACTATTACAAATGCGTTTTCCACTTTGCGGTATCCCAAAAACAGATTGGCAAAATCTTCATTCATGATACCCATACAAAGTGGTAACCACACACAAATATTGTAATAGGCCAGCAAAAGACAAACAGACTTGCATGTTTTATCCGGCCGGATACACAAGTTTTTGTTAAACACAATTCCTGAGCCCCAAAAAGGCAAACAATGGAATTGACGCGGACTCATACGACAAAGGTATGGAGTACACTCGACCCCATTCACAAATGGGTAGAGTTCCGGTAATACAAGCTTTTACAAAGCTTAAGCAATTCTAAAAACCCTCACACGGTAATTAACAGAATTAATGCATACACATACAACAAAAGTATGGAGTATACTTGACCCCGTTCATAAATGGGTAAAGATTACGCATACACGCGTTCAGACATGCAAGAATTAAAAACACTTGTACAAACTGAACAAAGAAACTTTATATTCAAAAAATTCAAGTATCTACATGATGCTTACGGAATTTACATAAAGTTCCTATTCTACACAAGAGGAATACAAAAAAGGAGGCACACTAGCCAACCTAAACCCTATTTTGAACCACTGGTCCCCGCGTCGCCTCCGACGTCACCAGCGGGTTCTTCCTCTTCCACATCAGGGTAAAGCATCCGCAAGCGGTCAACATAGTCCGCAACCTCCAAACACTCGTCCAGCTCCCCTACACAGGCAAGGGGCGTGTCATAAAAGGAGGCTACGGCCGCTTTCAGGCGACCCTCGGTATCTACATCCCGGAACCCGGATGCCTGATCAGTATAACCGCCTGCGGATAATACATTGATATGCCCAATGCAGCGGTTAAAACCAGCCTTGAAGCCAGCATCGCGCGCACGTTCCTTAACCAGGTCCAAACCTGATGAGGTCTCAGGGGCATTCATTATGGCCTCGACAATCTGCAGTAAAAAGATCATAAGTCTTGCGTGCTAATCCAAGCAAATGTAAAGGCAAAGGATACTTACACGCGCGATGCCGTGAGTCCGCAACCACTCACGGTCAGCTTCCAGTTGGTTAAAAGAGGACACCAAGGCATCCTTGGCCTCAGTAGCAGCGTCGGCCCGCTGCTCCGCAGCAGACACGCGGGCAGTAAGGTCCGTAACCGCGACCTCCCGCGCCTGCACCTCAGCCTGTTACAAGAACAGCAAACGGTTCACCCGATAAATATTTTCAAAACAATAAAGGAAATATAAAACAAAGGTAACGAAACATACCTGAAGGCTGGAAACAACCTTATCCAAACGAATGCGCTCCGCATTCAGCTCTTCCAGAGCCTGGGAAGAACGGCTCTCTTTCTCCGCGGCCTCTTCAAGGGCCTTTGAAGCACGAGCCCCGGCCGCTTTGGCCTCTTCAAGCGCCTTCAGGGCCTCATCCTTTGCCTGCAGCGCTTTAGCTGATGCGGCCTCAGCCGCAGCTTTTTCACTGCCCAAGGCAACATTTGCCGCCTTGGCGTTTGCTAACTCCTGCCGAGTATGAAACAGAAGATTGTTCTGCTTAGCCCAAGATTCGTTCCACTTCTTGCGCTCGTTGGATGAAATTTCCTCCCAACGCTTACGCTCATCAGCAAGGAGTTTAGCAAGGGAACGCACCTGTTTTAGCTGGGCAGCGGCAGCCCATTCCGAAGTCTGCTTCTGCTTCTCAAAAGCAGCTTTATCCTTCTCGAGCTGCTCCGCACCCGCACGAGCAGCCTCGATCAACTTCTCGGCTTCCGCCCGCATACGAGCAGCCTCCTCCTCGCGGCGGCCCAGCACCTTATAATCTTCCAAAATGGCATTAGCCACAATGGAAGTCCCCACCAGCATCGATGACAGCTGGTTTACACGCAACTCCCGCGGCGCGGCACGAGCCCGCTCAACTTCAAAGGGGGTCCCAAGACCGCCCAGGATCTCCCTGCAGGCCGCAGGGTCATTAGCAATATCATCCCCCTGCAATACAGTCCAGGGGGGTCGATGGTACAGCGTACTGCGATCCTGGGAGTAGGTGCGGTAGTAATACTCCAATTCAGACTCCCCAGGCTGAATTGGAGGCCCGTCATACCCCGCACCATCGGCCGACGAACTGGTACCCTTATCAACCGCAGACTTCTGCGGCCCAGCGTCATGCTGCCGCGCTTCATCGCCAGTTTTTTGCGGTTCAGCATCAGAATGTTGCTTCCCGGTAGCAGTGAACCGCAAACTCAAATCGTCTCCCTCATTGGAGAGATCAGGTTGTTGGACGAGTCGACAGTATCAAATATCTGGGCCGCAGCATTCTCTGCGGTACCCTCCTTCTGCACGGTCGACTCAGGTACCACCTTGACCGGAGGTGTCGATGGCACCTCCGCTCCACCCGCATCCATGGCACGCGGAGGGGACTCCGGAGCATCGAAGATAGAAAAATCTTCATCTTGACGCTCTGCAAAAAAGTGAAATAGCTATCAGAACCAGTTACACAACAGTTAACACTAGATAGCTTACACTTACCAACGACAACCGCAGGTTTCTTCTGCGCCGGAACAGACCTTTTGGTTACTAGCCTCCGACGTTTGGTTTCAACACCACCAGCAGCTTTCTGCTCTGGCCTCCTCTTCTCACCAATCACAGGGGGACCCGCAGCTGTCCCTCCCGCAGCCACCTCTTCTACCTGCTTCTTCGCAGCACCAGAACGTGACTCCGCGGCTGTACTCAAACCCTCAAGGGTATCAGATACTATCACACAATCCTTGTGTCGACGAAAAGAGGAATCAGAGATACCTGCTGCCTGCGGCACCAGATGAGGCACAGTAGTGACCTCCTTTATCTTCTTTTGGCGGAAGCGCACGCCCTTCACAGTTTGCCTCTTAGGCACACCTTTCGCTTCAGGGTCCCCCAAGGCCCCAAGATCACCTGCATGGAATCAATACGTCAATAACACAACATGATCAACACAAGTAACAAAGCTTCGATAGTATACCTTTGCCTACTGGCAACTCAACTGCCAGTGCAGCCGCAGTAGGCACCCGGAAGTTACTACGGATGATAGTGTTGTGATCCTGTTCACCATCCGCACAAACTACGGTCTCAACCGTACCCTCGAAATCCGGAGCGAACATCCTCCATGCGGGAGCATCTTCTGATAGTAGACACAAAGGTCAGTAACACATGTAAGGATAAAGAACGTAACGAAACAAAAAGTACGTACCACCGCTCTTTTCCCGCACCACGGGTTTCGAGTTCTTGCCCCTCCTCAACATCATACGCAACAGCCATAGTTGCGTGTTGGTCAACTTCACAGACTCAATAGTCTGCAGTTGCGGGAACCATTGCACTGACTTCAAACTGGGCATCGCAATGGTCTCTGCTATGATCGTCTCGGTCACATTCCGAAACGTCATATCCACAGCAAGGGCAGCAGACTTGATGTAGAAGAACTTCTTCTTCCACATCGTCATCCCCTTAGGGGGAGTCATCAGCTTTGGGGTACCGTCTCGTAGACGGAAAGAAAAGAACCCCATAGACACTGTCATCTGATAAAACCGTCGGAAGTCCCCAACGGTAGGCTCTATGCCAAGAGCACGAAAGGTAAACTCAAAATTACGAATCCGAATCATCCCAAACGGACTCACTTGAGAAATGTGGACCTTGAACCACTCCAAGATATCCACAACAAACACCGTCAACGGTAATCGGAGGTTACAATCTCCGAAGAAGTCGGACCACATGGTCACATAACCGGCCGGAGCGTCGGCACCAGTATCACCCTCTGATGGGTACCGAGCCCCATATTCCGAGGGCATTTGGACCTCCAGCATAAGGCGATCAAAGCTTTTTCTGGTCCACTTCAACACCGGTAACCCACCACCGGGAACATTCACATCATCATCCTCGTCTTCTTCCTCAGCCACTATCGGCTGTTCAGGGTTTTCACCCTCCACATTGTGTGGATTCGATGGTTCAGCCATCAAAAATATCAAAGAAACGAAAGATGGTGAACAGAAACACTAGAAACCTCACCGGAATTTCAGAAAAAATCGTCGGAGAAAACAGATGACAACTTTCTCTCAAACGGCAAATTTTTTGAATTTTCGACAAAGTGAGAGGAAACCACAAACGGTTATCCCCTTATATACCCATCGCAATTAATGCGGAGGGAGAAAGCAAATCATCACGTTCAAAAAGAGCGTATCTTGCAACAACACGTGTCGAGCGCCGTTTTAGCTGACGGTTATCACGCGCGCGTGGCCGCCCACGCGCCTGACAAAGAAGACGTTTACACTCCCTGCTACAGTGCATTTAATGCCTCGGGCAGTGCAAATGTCCTTTCATTTCAGCACATGCAGAAACGTCTCACCAACTTCTACCAACTCACACGTGCGATCAAGCCACGTAGGCAAGAAAAAGCGACAACATTATCCAAAAAACATAAGCGGCATGCGGTTTTTCTGGTTTACCGCACCATAACCCATACCGCATGTCGTTTTTTTATATACCCTAAAAAATAGGTAGAAATATATCTATCTATGCTATAAAGGGATATATTACCTTTTCCGCATCACTCACGAGCACACGTGAAATATGCGGAAGTGACACACATGAACCCATTCAGATGTGTCAGATGCTCAGAACCAGTGTTGTTCTTTGGACTGAACCGCATCTCAGGAACAGGCAAAGCGCATTGCCTTCCTTTTCTTCAAGCTTCAAATCCCTCCTGTCCGGTTCACAACCACAGAGGGTGCATGAACAACTTCGTCAGAAGAAAGAAGGAACGGAATCTACGCGCCCGCACATCAGCAGCCCTGACTCCTGAACCTTCAAGAGTTACATCCGTGCAACAAGCACACTTTGAGCAAATATGGGACTGCAACATCGCAGACACCCATAAAGAGCTACAGACATAACCATAGCTTCCGCAGAGTGGTTGCTACGGAAGAGCAAAACTCACTCCACATCACCGAACGAGGCTACCTCGTTGTAAACTCGGTATTGGAGCGTGAAGGTAAGTGGCTCCAGAAAGAACGCAGATACGTGCTCTAAACAAGCACTTATCAAGCAGCAAGTGTCCGAACAGCGGTAACAAGTCTGCCTATGACTTTGTTTACCTGCCAACGGACCGCGGTAACAAGTCTGCTTAGGACTTTGTTTACCTACCAATGGATCGCATGGAATAAACAACGATGGGCATCCCCTTGCCTATGACCATGTTTATTTACCCATAGTCTAGATCCACATTGTTCGACCAAACACGGCCAACAATGACGCAACGAAGTAACCGCAAAGAACGTACGGTTACTTGAGAGCTATCAAGATGAACACGAACACCCAACAAAAAAGGGATGGTCATCTCATCATAGGATGCTGAACATAGAACTTGAGCAAAGTTCTAACACAACATCCAAAACCTTCAAACCTGACCGCAAAGGTTGGTTTACAAGTTTTTCTTTTCTTCTTCGTGCACCATTCTGGCAAATGGTTCGAAGAAGAAACCACCTCCAAGAGGTTCGAAACATGTGCAAACCTTCGAACCACCATCCAAGAGGTCGGTTCGAAGTTTGTGCAGCATTACTATGAAGGTCCCTAACAGGCCTTCAACACAACAACAGGTGGCAACCCACCTGACGACATGCAACGGCTGAGAATTTCGCATCAAGCGAAACCCCTTCACCGGTACGGAAGAGGCATAGCCGGATTTTTTACCAGACCACCAGGTTGATCTGGCCTAAAATTTTCTCCAGACTGCCACACTACCTTCCTACACCATAAGTCCAGTACTCCTCCCACGTGCAACTTGCACAAGGGAGCAACACTAGACTGGGGGGACTTGAAGGGGTATGGTCCCAAAACGACCATTACCCGCATCAAACAAACCCCTACCAGTAAGCAAACCGCACCCATGCGGTCACATCCTTCGAACCCATTCGGTTCGAAGATGAATAGCTTGACCCAAGTACGAAAGAAGATGAACATATCGATGCGGCTGGCACCGCATCATATGGCCATTTTCGTCACGACAAGGGAAGCGAGCAAATAGTCTCCACATACGATGATGCGGCCAACACCGCATCTCGCGTATTTCTTGATCACAAGTAGGAGACGCGGTAACTTCAGACGTTACCGCATGCAGCGATGCGGCTCGCACCGCACCCTGCATATCCAACAAGTGGACTGACACGCCAGGCAAGTGGCTGACACCACGAGGCAACTGGCGCCGGCGACTGTCCCCTGTCAGAGCTATTAAAGCAATGGGCTGACGTGGCGTAACCCCCACGGCCGGCGAGACTGACACACCTGCAACGGTGCAGCTCGTCGTCAGCCCATCCATCAATCTCCTCCTTCACTCCTCGGCTATAAATACCGACCCCAAACCAGGTTTGAGGTATCTCTTCACAACTCTCTAACTACTACTATAATCTTGCTTTGCTTCCCAAGCAAACTACTGATTCTCACGCCGGAGAGTGGTAACAAGGAGCACCCCCCACCCCATCCTCCTTGTTACGAGTCACGGCTTGTTTCCTTGTGCAGGAGATCATCCACCGGTGACCCAGCCAGCGATCTCCGAGAGGAAGGGATTAACCCTTCTTGACGAGACCAGTGTGTTAACCCTGCCCGGTTAACCATTGTTTCATCAGTGACCATAGCTGTATAGGGAATAACCTTCCGAGGTTATACCTTATGGTCACGATGTTAGGCGTTCCAAACGCGTTTTACGCGGATGACGCGTTAAGGTAGCATAAGCTACCTAAACGGGTCGTAATGGGTCGTAAGCACTTAGGCTAGGTTTCATTTTAGTGTGAAGGCTTTGTTAAACCATATTACACGAGTCTCCATACTCGTTTGGTCTACAAACCCTTATTCTACCCAAATCCTCTGATTTAGGTCCGGTATATTAATATAGCTACCTATTAGGTGTCGTTTGATATTCCGTGATCTCTAGCATTGTGTGATTTTTACACAAGGACTTTTAAGCAATCTCAGGTGAGTACATAGACCCATCTTTTACTGTTTTCCAAACTGTTTTGGGGTGAAACACATGTGCCTACTTGTTACTTTCATGCTTTCCTGTTTTCACATCATATACTTGCTATGTTCATTAGTACATTTATAGTACACGATTTCAGTACATTTTATGCTATGTATGCCCATTGTGTGCGTACTTAGTACATTGTTTTACATTTTATGCTATGTATGCCCATTGTGTGCATACTTAGTATATTTATTCATCACATGCTCACTTTTTGGTATGACATTTGGTTTGTTTAAATTATACAATGTACATTCATTAACACCGATCATGCCGCCCGTTAGTAGGTAATGGTACCATAGGACTTGACAACTCCCATTCCTGAAATCTCGGGTTTGTTTGGATTGGAAGGAATGACCGAATTCGATAAACAATAACACATATAGACCTTTAATTTGTTTAAAGGTCTATCACCACAAGTCACAAAGGCTTGAATGTATGCATTTTCACAATACCACATAAATGTTTGTATCAGTATAGCATGCAATTGTTCCACAAAACATAACTTTGACTTAAACTATGTTTAATTCAATACCCTGTTTTTGTGCATTTTTACCTATGGCCTAGTTGATATATTTTCACACGCCATACATGATATTTTGGATACACATTATATGATTTACATTAAACATAAACAATTTGACATTGATATACACATTTGGTGGTTTACATTAAACTTGAACATTTTGATATGGTTTACACAATAACACTTGACAATTGATTTATACATGAACAATATACTTTGGTGGTTGGTTTGGGAAAATGGTTTGAGTAACGTGGCGTATGTATTATGATACAAACATGGTGGATACGCCGCTGGTACTTCCTATACATAAGTGTTTGTATAATATTACATATCGTAGCGTTATCTAAATCATTTCAGTTTAGACATATTACGTTTTACACAAATAACATATTCTTCACAAGACATTATTTTTACAAACAACTTATCTTATACAAACTCATTTTACTAGGTTATTCATTTAACCTTACATTTTATTTATACATATCATCTGATCTTATCGTTTTTCACAAGGTTTACAAAGCAAAACAATTTACAAGGTTCATGACTGACTGTTATTAAACGTTTTCTTTAAACTCAAGTCATGAATCCCATTTTCACCAAACCTATGTATCTCACAGGCATTTTTAAGCTGACGTACCTACTTTCACATGTGTTTTCAGGAGCTATCGCTTAGGATGACGATTGTGACACTAGGGCGGACCTGTGCCTTAGAGACATAAAACGAATATAGACTTAGTTTGAATATGTTCTGAACACTTTATTTCCTGTTTTGAAACAATGTAACACTCGTGTTTAATAAATAAAATATAACTTTGTATGCCATAGTTGTGAAACAATTAATTCTGTCTCAACACTCCCCGACGTTTCCGTCGCGGTTGCATGTTATACGCGGTCGGGGTGTGACAGAAGAGTTGGTATCAGAGCCAATGGTTATAGGGAATTAGGTTATTAGTAATACTTTGACCTAGACTATACCTTTCTAGGACCCTAACATAAGTTATCTTGTGTTTAGATTTTAAAACATGCACTTCACCTATCCTTAGGTGATAACCACAACAAGAACATCGATTCCGAATCCGCTTTGAAAAATTAATCATCTGTTCTAGGATGGTTGATTACTAGGTTTTGAACCCTCTGTTATAAGGTTTTGAACCCCTTTGAATTTTCAAAAATCTCGTCAAGGTTTTCGGGTTTTAATAGTGTGAACACGTGCGAACTGGAAGAGTGAATGCCTGTACCCTGAGTTTTCTGTCTAAGGCTAGAGTGTTCGTACAAATCCACATAATCGGACCAGTCACTCGTACCTGGGAACTCTTGGGGTGAGTGTTCACTTATAGGCGAACATGTCTTCGCGATACATTATTTTTGACCCATTTACTTTGACTAGACATTGCGTGTCGCTTGTTTGCTTTGCGATGCGTAACCACCATCTTTGCTTTTGTTGATTTTGCTTCATCTCATTCTCTTCATCCAATCATCTCACTCGTTTCCTTTCATGTTTTCCTCTTTTAGAATGCCTCCTCGACGCGAAAACAAGATAGCAACTGCCGAGCTGGCAGAAATTATTGCGCAGCAATTGGCTGCTCAATTCCCAAGTCTCTTTGCTCAATGGAACCAAGCCAACAACAACAACAATGCTCCATGCAATTTCAAGAACTTTAACTCGGCTAAACCACTCAAGTTTAGTGGTTCTGAGGGAGCAACTGGGCTTCTTCAATGGTTCGAGAGCATTGAGAATACTTTCCGTCACGTTCAGTGTCCTGAAAACCGCAAGGTCGAGTTTTCTTCGAGTGTGTTTCAGAAGAGGGCTCTTACATGGTGGAACGGGGTTATGAGGGACTGTGGTGCAGATGTTGCTCTAGCACAGACCTGGGCTGAACTTAGGGCTCTTATGATGAGGGAGTTCTGTCCTCGTCATGAAGTGCGAGCTTTGGAGAGGGAGTTTGATGATTTGAAGCAAGATAGTGGTGAGCATCGGGCGTATACTGATAGGTTTGAGGAGTTAAGTCTGCTTTGCCCAACAATGGTTACCCCACTCGACAAGGCCATCGAAAGGTACACTGACGGCCTACCTGACTCGGTACAAGACATCATTACTGGTAGTAACCCTACCACACTCCGTCAGGCGATCGAGTTAGCAGCGACATTGACTGAGTCGCAAGTTCGAAAGGAAAAGCTGCACAAAAAGGGTGACAAGGGTAAGAAGCAGGCAGCTGACAAAGAAGATAGCAAGAAAGGTCAAAACAAGAAGGGAAAGGATTCTGGTTCCTCAAGGGGTTCAAGGAAGCGTAAGGCTTCCCAAAATTTTGCGGTCACTGCCCAGGTTATCCAGGCAGCTCCCAACCAACCCGCACAGCCTCCAGCGAAGAAACCTTATGCAGGGAATGCACCTTTGTGCAATAGATGCAACGGTCACCATCAGCCGCATTTTCCGTGCCGTATCTGTACTAACTGTGGGAAGCCAGGTCATCTTGCTGGTGTTTGTCGTTTTGCTCAGAATCAGGCAATTCAGAACCCATTTCAACAGGTTGCTCAGCCTCCTGCTCAGCAACAGGGTCAAGCTGCACAACCTCATTTTCCTCCTGGTTCGTGCTACAATTGTGGGGATCTGACCCACTACAAAAACCGGTGCCCATGGCTAGCCAACCAAAATCAGAATCAGGCTCAGGCTCGAGGTCGAGTCTTCAACATGAACGCACAAGAGGCACAAGCAGATGATAATATGGTGAACGGTACGTTCTTTATTAATAATCAGCCAGCATCTGTTCTTTTTGATTCAGGTGCCGATAAGAGTTTTGTGTCGTTATCTTTTGAACCATTGCTTCGCGTGTCTAGAACAAAACTAGGTAAACCTTTGACCTCACGCCTATGCAACTTGGAAGCTTCGACGTTATTGTGGGTATGGATTGGTTAGCCATGTATCGCCCAGAGATAGTTTGTTTTGAGAAGATCATTCGCATGCCGCTTTCGTCAGGTGAGATCCTACAGGTTCGTGGTGAGAAACCTGCTGGTGGTCTCAAACTCATGTCTTGTTTTAAAGCTTGGAAGTATCTGCGGAAGAACTATGTGGCCTTTTTGGCACATGTTGTAGCAGATAAGGGCAAGGGTAAATCCATTCAAGATATTCCTGTTGTTCGGGATTACTCTGAAGTATTCCCTGAAGATTTACCTGGTCTACCCCCAGCACGCCAAGTCGAGTTCTGTATTGATCTCGTACCTGGTGCAAACCCAATTGCCAGAGCTCCATATCGTCTTGCACCGTCTGAGATGCAAGAATTGTCTAAGCAGCTTCAGGAACTCTCTGACAAAGGTTTTATCCGTCCTAGCTTTTCACCTTGGGGTACTCCCGTTCTCTTTGTCAAGAAGAAGGATGGATCTTTTAGGATGTGTATCGATTATCGTGAGTTTAACAAGCTTACTATCAAGAATCGATACCCCCTACCTCGCATCGATGATCTCTTTCATCAATTGCAAGGCGCTTCTTATTTTTCAAAGATTGATCTACGATCTGGATATCATCAACTTCATGTGCATGAAGAAGATATTCCAAAGACAGCGTTCCGCACTCGATATGAGCATTATGAATTCACAGTTATGCCTTTCGGTTTGACTAATGCCCCTGCTGTTTTCATGGATTTAATGAATAGGGTTTGCAAGCCTTATTTGGATCAGTTCGTCATTGTGTTTATTGACGACATTTTGATATATTCTAAGACGCGAGCTGATCATGAGCAACACCTTCGTCTTACTCTGGAACTCCTAAGGAAAGAGCAACTTTTCGCCAAGTTCTCCAAGTGTGAATTCTGGCTTAAAGAAGTTCAATTCTTAGGACACATTGTCAATGAACAAGGTATTCATCTAGATCCCTCCAAGATCAGTGCGATTAGGGTTGGGATGCGCCTACTACTCCTACTGAAGTTCGTTCTTTTCTTGGTCTAGCGGGTTATTACCGGCGCTTCATAGAAAACTTTTCAAAGATTGCAGTTCCTCTAACTGCTCTAACTCAGAAGAACAAACCCTTTGATTGGGGCTTCAAGCAAGAGGAAGCGTTTCTGACTTTGAAACAAAAACTTTGCGACGCGCCTGTCCTAACTTTGCCTGAGGGCAATGATGATTTCGTCGTTTATTGCGATGCATCTAAATTGGGTCTTGGCTGCGTCCTGATGCAAAGAAACAAAGTCATAACGTACGCATCGAGGCAGTTGAAGATACATGAGAAGAACTACACCACTCATGATCTTGAGTTGGGTGTAGTAGTCTTCGCTCTTAAAATCTGGAGACACTATTTGTACGGTACAAAATGTGTGGTTTTCACAGACCACAAAAGTCTTCAGCATATCTTCAATCAGAAGGAACTCAACATGAGGCAACGACGTTGGGTGGAGCTTCTAAACGACTATGACTGCAAAATTTGCTACCATCCTGGTAAGGCGAACGTCGTAGCCGATGCTTTGAGTCGCAAGGAACGTACTAAGCTTCATTGTGTTCGTGTCCAATCTAATATCCAAGCTCAATCTGATATCCAAACACGTATTTCTCAAGCTCAACAATCTTGTGTTTCACAAGGTTTGATGGATAAGGAATTTCCCTACCACATAACACCTGCTCTTGAACTGAAGGACAATGGATTGTATTACTTCATGGATCGTTTGTAGGTCCCGAGCCAAGATAATCTTCGTACCTTGCTTATGGATGAAGCCCATAAGTCTCGTTATTCTATTCATCCTGGCTCAGATAAGATGTATAAGGATCTTCGTATTCAGTATTGGTGGCCTGGTATGAAGAAAGACATTGCCTTATATGTATCAAAATGCCTTACTTGTCTTAAAGTTAAGGCTGAACATCAGCGTCCTTCTGGTTATTTGGAACAACCAGAGATCCCAGTTTGGAAATGGGAAAACATTACTATGGATCTCATTACCAAACTCCCGTGCACAAAGAAGGGTCATGATGCCATCTGGGTAGTCGTTAATCGTCTTACCAAGTCAGCGCATTTCTTGCCAATCCGTGAGGATTTTTCGGCTGACAAACTTGCTCAAATCTACGTGGATGAAATTGTAGCTCGACATGGTGTTCCTTTGAACATCATTTCTGACAGAGATGCTCGTTTCACTTCTCATTTTTGGAGAACCATGCAATCTGCTATGGGGTCCCAACTTAATCTGAGCACAGCTTATCATCCGCAAACGGATGGTCAATCTGAAAGAACAATCCAGACACTGGAGGATATGCTTAGAGCTTGTGTGATCGATTTTGGTGGTAGTTGGGATTCACATCTTCCGTTGATTGAATTCTCCTACAACAACAGTTATCACTCCAGCATCAACATGGCTCCTTTCGAGGCTCTCTATGGTCGAAATGTCGTTCACCAGTCTGCTGGAATGAGATCGGCGAGGCTCAGCTTACTGGACCTGCCCTCATTTTAGAGACAACAGATAAGGTTAAGAAAGTTCGTGATAACCTTCAGACAGCTAGATGCCGTCAAAAGAGTTACGCGGACCTAAAATGCAAGCCCTTGGATTTTCAAGTCGGTGATCGTGTATTACTTAAGGTCTCACCTTGGAAAGGTGTGATCAGATTTGGAAAGAAAGGAAAAGTTGCACCTAGATACGTTGGACCATTTAAGATCGTCGAAAGAATCGGTAAGGTAGCCTACAGACTTGAGTTACCTCCTGAACTTGGAAATGTTCATCCAACCTTTCACGTGTCCAATCTCAGGAGGTGTTTAGCTGATGAGAACCTCTACATACCACTTGATGAAATTCGTGTTGATAAAACACTGAAATTTGTTGAGAAACCGGTGGAAATCATGGAACGTGAAGTCAAGTGGCTTAAACGCAAGCGCATTCCTTTGGTCAAGGTTCGCTGGGAATCTAAACGTGGACCCGAGTTTACTTGGGAACACGAAGATCAAATGAAGGCGAAGTATCCGCATCTTTTTCCACGAGTTTCCCCTAAATAAAATTTCGGGACGAAATTTCCACAAGTAGGGGAGACTGTAACATTTGTGCTTGAAATCATTGTGAACAGTTCAATTATCAATAAAACAATGTTATTTGATCCCAATGTTTGTTTGGTTGTGTTTTACATTTTTCATGTTTTGACTTTTGTTCGATTTTAAACTCTACATCGCTTTCTGGAGAATTATACGCAAACTGGTGCGTAAACGTACTCAGTTTAATGCGACAAATACTCCAGAACATCAACATATACTTAATATACCTTAAATAATCTTTACATAACTTAGAAATAAGTTTTGAAGGCTTTGGTATGACAAAAACAAGTTTATTCGCTTATAGGGACTAAACTTGACAAACTGCGAAAGTATGACGATTCGTACTAAAACAGACATTCCGGAACATGTACATATGTTAAACATACCATAAATATCCTTTACATAGCTTAGAAATAGGCTTTGAGGGGTTTGGTATGCTAAAATAAACTTTTGGATCATTCAGGGACTAAAAGTGTCAAAAAGTGCACAAGTTTGCACTTTCGCGCATAACTTACGTTCTGAATACATCCAGACATCCAAAAATTTATGTAAGCATCATAATATTATGCCTTAGTGTTTGGCATGAGAAAAATCCATTCGTCGCACAATTTGGATCGTTTTTCGCGCTTATGCGCATTCCGTCGTAATTAACCGAACATCGCGATCGTATGACCAAACGAACCAACATCCGACATATTTTTGAGCATGTTTCATGTCCTCAATGTTTAGGCATCATTTTAGGGCCTTAAAGATGGCTTAACGGGCCTTGAACGTGTCGGAAATGGCCTTAAACCACAACAGGGACCTAAACTGTCATTTCTGAAACTTGTTTTCTGAACTGGACTCCCAGGCGGGGCGCGCAAGCCCTGTCTAAATCCTCACGCGGGCCGCGTCAGCCCTGCAGATGCAGAAACTCATTTTTCTTGCAAAATTTGGCCTTTCAAGCATCCAAGGGGCAATGCCTCTTCACAATCTCTGGGGTTAGGGTCACATTTTGATACCACAACATCTTGACAAGTGTATGAATGAGATCAAGGCACGATATTCAAGAAACGATCCTAACGGTCTTGCTTTTCCTATAAATAGCCCCCCATTTGTGTTAAAACCCACAAAATCTGATCTAAAGCTCTAAGTTGAGGCCTTTGCTTCATACCTGAGCTCCTGGATCGAGATTAGCTTTCGGGGACCCTTCCTAAGTGTTCTTTCGTTCTTTTAATCGCTTTCTAGTGCTAAAGTCAAACTTTGTTTGACTTTCTGCGTTGACCAGCTTATGGTCAACATGAAGTTTGTTGGAACTTCATAATGTGAGCGTGATCACGATGGTTATAGTCCATAGTGACTATACCTACTGATTACCACGTTATCTAGGCTCAGTGACGAGTCGTAGTTTCGGCCAAAATGCGCATTCTTGCGTATTTTTTAACCAAACTACTCATAGGTATCAAAACCGTTTGTTTTGATACCAAGCCTGTTTTCTAAACTTAGTTAAGCATGTGTTAACATGCTTAGCTCGTCACTTTTAGTTTAGTGCTTATATAGGGTCGTAAGGTAAGCGATCTAAACAATCGCTTATGCTTTCGAACCCGACCCATTTGGTCGATCATTAGGATCCGACCAAACACATTAGGTGACCATAGCTGTATAGGGAATAACCTTCCGAGGTTATACCTTTTGGTCACGATGTTAGGCGTTCCAAACGCGTTTTACGCGAACGACGCGTTAAAGTAGCATAAGCTACCTAAACGGGTCATAATGGGTCGAAAGCACTTAGGTTAGGTTTCATTTTAGTATGAAGGCTTTGTTAAACCATATTACACGAGTCTCCATACTCGTTTGGTTTACAAGCCCTCATTCTACCCAAATCCTCTGATTTAGGTCCGGTATATTAATATAGCTACCTATTAGGTGTCGTTTGATATTCCGTGATCTCTAGCATTGTGTGATTTTTACACAAGGACTTCTAAGCAATCTCAGGTGAGTACATAGACCCCTCTTTTACTGTTTTCCAAACTGTTTTGGGGTGAAACACATGTGCCTACTTGTTACTTTCATGCTTTCCTTTTTTCACATCATATACTTGCTATGTTCATTAGTACATTTATAGTACACGATTTCACTACATTTTATGCTATGTATGCCCATTGTGTGCGTACTTAGTACATTGTTTTACATTTTATGCTATGTATGCCCATTGTGTGCATACTTAGTATATTTATTCATCACATGCTCACTTTTTGGTATGACATTTGGTTTGTTTAAATTATACAATGTACATTCATTAACACCGATAATGCCGCCCGTTAGTAGGTAATGGTACCATAGGACTTGACAACTCTCATTCCTGAAATCTCGGGTTTGTTTGGATTGGAAGGAATGACCGAATTCGATAAACAATAACACATATAGACCTTTAATTTGTTTAAAGGTCTATCACCACAAGTCACAAAGGCTTGAATGTATGCATTTTCACAATACCGCATAAATGTTTGTATCAGTATAGCATGCAATTGTTCCACAAAACATAACTTTGACTTAAACTATGTTTAATTCAATACCCTGTTTTTGTGCATTTTTACCTATGGCCTAGTTGATATATTTTCACATGCCATACATGATATTTTGGATACACATTATATGATTTACATTAAACATAAACAATTTGACATTGATATACACATTTGGTGGTTTACATTAAACATGAACATTTTGATATGGTTTACACAATAACACTTGACAATTGATTTATACATGAACAATATACTTTGGTGGTTGGTTTGGGAAAATGGTTTGAGTAACGTGGCGTATGTATTATGATACAAACATGGTGGATACGCCGTTGGTACTTCCTATACATAAGTGTTTGTATAATATTACATATCGTAGCGTTATCTAAATCATTTCAGTTTAGACATATTACGTTTTACACAAATAACATATTCTTCACAAGACATTATTTTTACAAACAACTTATCTTATACAAACTCATTTTACTAGGTTATTCATTTAACCTTACATTTTATTTATACATATCATCTGATCTTATCGTTTTTCACAAGGTTTACAAAACAAAACAATTTACAAGGTTCATGACTGACTGTTATTAAACGTTTTCTTTAAACTCAAGTCATGAATCCCATTTTCACCAAACCTATTATCTCACAGGCATTTTTATGCTGACGTACCTACTTTCACATGTGTTTTCAGGAGCTATCGCTTAGGATGACGATTGTGACACTAGGGCGGACCTGTTCCTTAGAGACATAAAACGAAGATAGACTTAGTTTAAATATGTTCTGAACACTTTATTTCCTGTTTTGAAATAATGTAACACTCGTGTTTAATAAATAAAATATAACTTTGTATGCCATAGTTGTGAAACAACTAATTCTGTCTCAACACTCCCCGACGTTTCCGCCGCGGTTGCATGTTATATGCGGTCGGGGTGTGACATGAAGAAGACATGAACATAAACTTGTTAGATGAAGAAATCATGATATTCATGTGTTGTGATGCTTGTTGGTTATTGTTTACTCATGTTGTTCATATGGATCATCATATGCTCTTTCTAGATCATGATTAAAAACATGATCTAGCAAGATAAGAAAGTAAAAATGTTGTAGGGTGATGGAATCATCCACACATAAACTATGAACTTGAATGAATGAATATTTTCTTGAAAAATAAAGATCAAAGTAGGTTATAATCATGTAGATCTAAAGATCTATGAGTGGTTTTTCGAAAGAACCAAGTGAAAAATATAATTTTCATTAAAACTTGGATCTTACATAAACTAATCACATTTTTGGTGGATAAACAAGTGTAGAAACACTTGTATGACAAGAAAATTTCATGAAGAAATATTTTTAGAAAATAAGATTGGAAGTTGTAAACACACAAACTCTTTAAAAATAAAGCTTTTAAAGAACTAATCACATTTTAAAAGGTAACAAGACTTACTAAGGACACTAGTAAGTTACTACAGATTTTTATAAATTTTCAAGTTCATGAGTTTATAGTTTATGCTTGTTTTGACAAGTTTGGTAAGTAGAGGTTGTATATTGTTGAATGAGAATTGTTTGAATGAATTTTCGAAAAGAAAATGATATGCTAGTAAGCATGGACACCTCCATTTACAAAGGAAACTCTGGCGAAATTTTTCTAAAATTTCAACACTTAGAAAATATTTTTCTAGCAAGTGTTTACAAACGTATTTTTAACCTTGTTTTCAAAATAAACTTCGCCATGATTTTTATTACAAAATACAAAGTGCCGGAGGTTGACTTTCGTAAATAAAATTTGATAAATATATATTTAGAATATATATATATATATATATATATATATATATATATATATATATATATATATATATATATATATCTCATATTAGAACACTTGTGTGGATACTTGTTATTTGTGAGATAGTTATATTCTTTTAGGGTAAAATAATGTAACTTAGTGATATAACTTGACAGTTGAATTGTGTAGTATGTGGTAGAAAGTAATGAGTAAATAAACAATACGTAGGACACGTGATAAGCATGAAAAACTGATTGTTATGTGTACCTTATTAGGCCATGCTTGATTTCCTGATTTACTTGAGTAATTAATCTAACCGAGCAAACCAAGGTGAGTTCACACACTTTCTAAGGCATGAGATTCCCAGTGATTGGGAATGGGTTAAAGATTTAAAACGAAACCTACATATCCTCCTTGGGTAGGATATGTACGGCCATCCTCAATAGGTAGGATGCCAATATAAATCCTGCGTATTCTCCTTGGGTAGAATACGTACGTTCGTCCTCCTTGGGTAGGACAACAACCTTAAAACTTACTAGACAAAAATCTATCATGAAATCCCTCAATTTATATCCACTTAATCGCCGAGGCCAATGGCGAGCGGGTCATTAGTTAATAGCGCTATTAGGTTTGATAAACCTCACACCATGCCAGTCGGACGGGCGTGTACTAATGGACTATGGCAAACTGTAAGTGATGATAGACACTGATGTAGGGCACAACTTATTTGCGTTAGTAGTCGATATGGTACGGTCTAGTAGTTCACATGGGGAAGCCCCCACTGATTATGGATATGGTTTGGGTAATATAAAGGAACTGGTTAAACATACTTTCAACTATGGGGTAACCCCCACGGCAAATAAGCCAACGAAAGTCAAACCACGTTTTCAGAAACAACTTAAAACTAAACAACCAAACGTGAACTCACTCAACTTTGTGCCTTACAGGTCGTTAGATGCTTATGGAGCTTGCACGAGGAGGCGGTTGTTGTGGAATATGGATTTTTATGCCCCGCGTTAAATATTTATTCCTTATGAACTTATTAAACGTACGTTTTGGACTTTAAACTTATGAATTATGAACTTATGTTTTGGGTTTTACCTTTAATGCTTCCGCTGTTTAATTTAAACTTGGTTAACTAGCTTTTGGTCACCAATTGTATTGTGGTTGGTTTCATTTACTTAATTACGTTGTTCAATATGATTGGTGGCTCGATCCTGGTCATGTCACGCCTCCAAGCGGTGAGACTCCGCATGGTGGATTTTGGGGGTGTGACAGATTGGTATCAGAGCCATTGGTTATAGTGAACTTGGTTTTTAAAAGAGAAAAGCTTTTTGACAAAACCAGACTATAACCTGTACAGTGCTCAATGATCCACAACGACGCTTCGCTCCACGTGCAAGACTCGACACGATAGGTGGTATGATTTATGTTATACTGTCGGTTAGATGGTTCACACTATGCATTAATTAACGTGATAATTGCTATTTAAACCTTGTGTGTTTACTCTCTACTGTCGTCCCACACTTACGCACTTTCGCGACACTTTTCTCATATACGTTGCTTCGTTGTGAAGATCATGAACGGACGCAGAGGACGTATCAACCTAACTCAAGCCCAGTTGACGGCTTTGATCAATGAACGAGTTGCTGAGGCACTCGCAGCAGCTCCAGCAGAAGGTATAACCTGCTATTTCGACCTATCCTAGGACGTTTAGATCATACTCTCTCGGGCCAACTCTTGTGTTTAATCTAGTCTTTTCATTCTCGTGCAACAAGTCAACCTGCACAACCTCCTGTGTGCACGTTCAAAACCTTCATGGATTGCCGACCTAGTACTTTCAGCGGCACAGAAGGAGCTGTAGGTCTTCTTCACTGGTTCGAGAAGCTTAAGTCTGTTTTTGAGATGTGTGAATGCCCTGAGGATCGTAGGGTGAAATTTGCTACTGGAACGCTTGAAGGTGCTGCGTTAACCTGGTGGAAAGCACAGGTTCAATTGTTAGGGCTGGCGGTTGCTAATGCCACCCCATGGAACGACTTTAAAGAATTGATCAAGGAAGAGTACTGTAGTCGTGACGACACCCACAAGCTAGAGGTGGAATTTTTCAACTTGAAGATGACGGGGTCTGAAATCGAGGCGTACACAAAGAGGTCAAACGAACTAGCTATCTTGTGTCCCACCATGGCGGATCCTCCTATCAAACGTATTAAGCTGTACCTCAAGGGTCTTGTACCGGAAATTCAGAGTCACGTGACTTCAGCTAACCTGGGCACCATTCAACAAGTTATACGACTAGCTCACCGTCTCACTGATCAGGCAGTTGAGCAGAACAAGCTGCCCAAGCGTATTAGCGCTACTACTACTTCTGATGCTCCCAGTGATAACAAGAGCAAGTGGGATGGAAATTCGGGCAAGGGTTCTACTTCAGTTCAGTCCCAGCAGCGAAAGACAGATAAGTACAGGAGCCCCAGTCAGCAGTCCTCTGGGAATCAAGGGCAGGGTGGATACAAGGGAAATCACCCTAAGTGCAATCGATGTAATTTGCACCACAGCGGGCCGTGCAACAAGGGTCGTTGTCAGAGGTGTAACAAGCTGGGTCACGAAGCCAAGGATTGCAGGAGCTCACGTCCTGCGAATCAGAATCGCCAACAACAACAACAAGCTCCACAGAACCACCACCAGCAACAACAGCAGGGCAATAAAGGATGCTTTCAGTGTGGCGCTGAAGGCCACTTTAAGAGGAATTGTCCTCAGCTGAACCAGAATCAGAACAACAACCAAGGAAACGGGAACAACAATGGAGGCAACAATGGAGGCAACAACGGGGGTAATAATAATGGCAATGGTGCCCGAGGTCGTGCCTTCGTGATTGGTCAGGGTGATACAAGGAACGATCCCAACGTTGTGATGGGTAAGTTTCTTCTGGACAACTTCTTTGTTACTATTTTATTCGATTCGGGTGCCGATACTAGTTATGTGTCCTTAAAAGTTAGCCAAATGCTTAAGCGTACTCCAACGCTTCTGAACACCAAACACACGGTTGTCACACCCCGACCACGATAAAACAACAAAACGTGGCAGAAACATCGGGGAGTGTTGTAACAGAATCATTGTTTCAAAACACCCAGAAATTTGAAGTTTCGTTTTATTAAACATTAAACATTTACATCGTCTTGAAATCTAACAAACAAGTTAAACATAGTCTATCATTGTTATTAAGTCACTAAGGCCTCGTCCCGTCCTATGTGAGTATGCATCCTAGCAATCAACATCATTCAACAATACCTGAAACATATGTGAAAAACAAAGTCAGCAAAGAAATGCTGGCGAGTATATAGGTTTTATGAGAGTATCGGATTCATGGCTAGTTTATATGTTGTAGTACCTCGTTAGACTCCAAGAGTCAAAATACATACCTTGTTTTGAAAAGTGTATTACAACATAAATAACCAACTCAAATCAACTTGGTTATAGTTTGTTATAAAATCTCGTAGCCATGATTCTTAACCAAAACATTTAGTTAAATCAATTTGTAAAAAAAATCTCGTAAAAACTCGTTAACAAAACTCGTATGGTTTATATCATTTCAAAAACCTCGTTGTGTGACATCGTTTTAAAATCGTTTCCCCCAGTGAACTAAGTAATGACTCAAAATGTAATATGATAAGAGCATTTATATATAAGATGTACCAGCGGCGTATCTACCATGCTTTTATCATGCTAGACCTGTCCCATTATCTAATCACATCCCAAAACCAATCGTTTAACCAAATCGTTTATCTCGTTTAAGTCGTTTAAGATCGTGTAACTTATCCCAAAATCGTTTAACTCGTTTTAATAGTGAAACTACTTTTGGTCATCTCGCTAATAACATTCAAACCTTCGTGACTCGATTACCTCGCCTTTCACATTAATAAACCACCAAAAGGTAAATTAACAATCACAGATTCGGTCGCTACCCACCTAATCCACACATAACAGTGGGTGCAGTCTGATAACGGGACTTGTCAGATCCTATGGTACCATAACCTAATACGGGTCGGTTTGGCCAAAATTAATGAATGTTATTCGTTATGTAATTACAACCAACAAGTTTGTTTCCCTTTATCAAAATCGTTATTAATTTAATAAAAACCATTTCAATCGTTTTCAAAAAAATCATCGTTAAAACATTGAAATCATTTAACACATATGGATCACCCCAAAACAATCGAAAACAGTAAAATAGGGGAACTATGTACTCACCTGAGAATGCTTAGCGGTCTTTGAACAACAACCAAGCAAAGCTAGAGGGAGCACGGAATCAATCGGCAGCCTAATAACTGTATAAATAAATCGGACCTAAGTCGGAGGATCGGATAGGATGAGGTCTTGTAAACCAAATGAGTTATTGGAACTCATATGACATGGTTTAACCATGCCTACATACTAAATTGAAACCTAACCTAAGTGCTTTCGACCCGTTACGACCCATTAAGGTAGCTTACGCTACTTTAACGCGCCGTGCTCGCAAATGCGTGTTCGAGACGTCTAACTAGTCCTATGACAAGTATTATATGCCTAAACATGTTTAAATAAGTTGCATAATCAGTTTAGGTGACAAAAGTTAGGTTACATATGCTTAGAGTCCAATTATGCATGAAAAGGGCATTTTGGTAATTTACCTAAGGCATATAATCTACCTATCATACAACTACTTAAACTCGGTGACCATAAGGTATAACCTCGGAAGGTTATTCCCTATACAACTATGGTCACTAATCATGCTTGGTCGGATCCTAAAGATCGACCAAACGGGTCGAGTTCGAAAGTCTAAGCGGTGGTTTAGACCGCTTGACTTACGACTCTAAACAAGCACTAAACTAAAAGTGACGAGCTAAGCATGTTAAAACATGCTTAACTAAGTTAGAAAACAGGTTTTGATATCAAAACAAAGTGTTTTGATACTAAGAGTAGTTTGGTTGCAAAATACGCTTAAATGCGCATTCTGACCGAAACTACGACTCACCACTACGCCTAGTCAACGTGGTAATCAGTAGGCATAGTCACTAGGGACTATAACCATCGTGATTACGCTCAAGTTGCGAAGTTCAAACGAACTTCTCGTTGACCATCTCATGGTCAAAGCTGAAAGTCAAAAAAAGTTTGACTTTCGAGCTAGGAAAGCAATAAAAGAATGAAAGAGGACTTACAAAGGGTCCAAAAAGATTTGGTTCCAAGTATTCTCAGGTAGGAAGTGAAATATCACAACCACTTAGAGAAATCTCAGACCAAATGTGCAGAAAAAGGAATGGGGACATGGCTTTATATAGTTTTCGCAAAACCGTTAGGATCATTTCTTGGAGAGGAGGGCATGATCCAAGCCATACAAGTGTCAAGGAAAGATTGGAGGACTTGGGGAACACACAAACCAGTCCATAGTATTGAAAACCAGAGATCAAAACCAGCAAAAACGAGCAAAATGACCAGATTCAATGTTTCTGTCTGATAGGCTCACGCGCCTCGAGTAAGAATAAGGCTTGGGTTTACGCGGGCCGCCTGGCGAACTTTGGCAGATTGACAATTTCAGTCCCTGCAGCTTAGAAACTTGCATTTTGGCCCATTTTTGACACGTTTAAGCCCCGTTAACATCATTTCAAGGCTCTAAAATGAAGTTAAAGTATTGGGAACTCAAAACATTCTCAAAAATATCTCGGATGTCGGTTCGTTTGGTCGTACGGTTGCGTTGTTCGGTTAATTACGACGGAAGTCGTAACGAACGCAAAAAACGATCCAAATTGAGCGACGAATGGAATTTTATCATTCCAATCACTAAAATATAATATTTTAATGATTACATAAATTTTTGGATGTCCGGATATATTCAGAACGTAAGATATGCGCGAAAATGCAAAGTTGTGCACTTTTTGACGCTTTTAGTCCCTGAATGACCAATAAGTTTATTTTTGCACACCAAACACCTCAAAGCCTATTTCTAAGCTATGTAAAGGATATTTAGGGCATGTTTAACTTTTGGTCAAGTTTCGGGATGTTCGTTACAGTACGAATCGGCATACTTTCGTAGTTTGTCGAAATTAGTCCCTATAAGCGAATAAACTTGATTTCGACACACCAAACCTTCCAAAACTTATTTCTAAGTTATGTAAAGGTTATTTAAGGTATGTTAAGCCTATGTCACTATTCCGGAGTGTTTGTCGTGTTAAAATGATTACGTTTACGCATCAGTTCGCGTATAACTTTCCAGAAAGCGATTTAGAGCTCGAAATCGAACGAGAATTGATATGTGCAAATGATACACATATTTATATGAATCCCAAGTATGAAATACGATATTTCATTGATTTGGTATTTGTTCAATGGCTGTGGAGGCACAGATGTCACAGTATCCCCTACTTCAGGAAATTTCATCCCGAAATTTTAACTAGAGGAAACTTTGTGAGAACAATTGCGGATGTTTCGCCTTCATTTGGTCCTCATGTTCCCAAGTAAATTCTGGGCCACGCTTAGATTCCCAGCGAATCTTGACCAAACGAATCCGTTTGTTCTTCTATTGTTTGAATGTACGGTCCACTATCTCTACAGGTTTCTCGACAAAGTGTATCCTTTCATCGATTCGGATTTCGTCGAGAGGAATGTGAAGATCAGCGTCAGCTAAAAACTTTCTCAAATTGGACACGTGAAAAGTCGGATGAATATCTCCAAGCTCTGGAGGTAGCTCTAGTCGATAGGCAACCTTTCCAACTCTTTCAACAACCTTAAATGGTCCAACATATCGGGGTGCAAGTTTATCGGCAGATAGATCTTCGCGAGTCGGAACAAAATGAGTTGTCTCCGTTAATCGATCGATAACAACCCATATAGCATTGTGACCTTTAGATGTACGCGGTAATTTAGTGATGAGATCCATAGCAACGTTCTCCCACTTCCAAACCGGTATCTCTGGTTGTACAAGCAAACCAGAAGGTCGTTGATGTTCAGCCTTGACTTTGAGACAAGTTAGGCATTTCGAAACATAATGTCGAAAAGATAAGATAACACTGGTTAGGATTCTGAACTTCTAGTAACTTTAATAACATTATGCTTACAATATAAGAGGGACACTTATATACAAGTATATGAAGTGTCATTGGTGCGTCCACCGTACCTCCATTACATTGTTCACATTCCGTTATTGTTGCCACTATCGGTTCTTACACATGATAAATCTTACTGTGGTTTCTGTGCACTGAATTTCATAATTATGTATGCATCCATAATTACGCAATTCCTTGCATAGTCCACACAGTGCACTTTATAATGTGTAGGGGAAAACCCAATAAACAAACCTGTGATGAGTGTGACTAGACCACCATAGAGTCCTTTAGATCAATAAATGATCTTTTAAAACAGACCACCAAGGAGTCTTTCCAACTATATCATTACATGTCATTCCTAACCAGATTTGAATCAATCTTTTTACTAGACCATCCAAAGGGTCTTTTTTCAAATTATGGAATGGTACTATAAAATCCAAGGGTCTTAACTACCACGTAGAAGCCCATCAAGGATTTAAGGTAGTACCTTTGGATATCCTACTATGAATCCCTCATATGAAGATATGGAAGGTTCTACGAGGATTTGGATGACGAATAACTCGGATTACATAAAAACATAAAAGAAACACATAATCACATAATCGTTTAACCTTACCTTTAATTTGTTATCTTTGGACAAGGGTTATTTAAAGCATACCAGGAATCCAATCCGTGGATTTCATTTGGCACTTTAAACATCTTCAAAAATCTAACTATGAAGATAGAGAGATCTTGATAGGAATTCGGCTTGTCCTTATTGAATTGTAATGTACGTATTAAGGCGTACAAAGAATCCAATTAAGGGTTCCGATTTGAGCGATAATCATCCACAAGGATCTAATTGCAAAGATAATAAGATCCTATATGGATTTCGGAATTCGAATAGCAGGGGACGCTTCGAAACCTTGCACTAGACGTGCTTAAGTCGACACACGAGGTAGAATCCTCATGAAGTTGAGGTGCTAGCTATGCCAAGGCGACATATGAAGCAGAATTTGGAGGTTGGGTATAAGATCGAAAAATACTCTTAGTTATCTAACCAAGGATTTAAAGTGATTACTCAAGATGTCACTTATATTTGGTACTTCGTTTTCTTGAAACGAGTACTTAGAATTTTTCGAGGAAATCATGAGCGATCACATGGATGGAACAACTTACAAGAGTAGTTTGTAAAGAACATAGTTCTTTGGTGTAGGTATTATAGGGGTATGCCATACACACATGTAACTACACTTGTACATCAGAATTGTGAACAACGATTTATTTATAAACCAAACAGGTTGTTTCAGAGTTCAACAAAAGAAACAAAAGCATAAGTTTCCAATTATTTCAAGCAGCAGCTTCTTCTAATAAGCCTAATGCTCATCCGTGGGTCAGATTTGTATTGACAAACTTTGGGTATTCGTCCCTGAAATGACTCGTCTCGTCATATAAGTAGCAAGTTCCAAGAGGAAAACGAGCTTGTGCTGGATTTGCTTGAAGTTGAACAAGGTTCTGAATAGTTTGGTTTATCACAGCGACTGAACGACAGTCTCTTACCAAATGACCAACAAGTCCGCACTCGAAGCATCTTTAGCATTTGACATTGGCATGGTGATGGAGGTTACACTGATTACATAAAGGGGCTGTTCCTTCGTATGGTGCTCGAGCAACAGTAGGACCTGCAACAACTTTGTTTTGGATGACAAAGCGGCACATGTTAACCAAATGTCCCCATCGCCCGCAGTGGGTACATTTGAAACAAGGTGCTTGATTCGGATGATGGCCATTGCATTGATTGCAGAAAGGAGCAGTTCCCAAGTACCGCTTCTTGGCTGGTGGTGTTGCCACCTGACCAGGTCCTGCTTGATTTGGTGCAACGGCTGGAGGATTCTTTGAGGTCTTACGCTTCTTTGGCCTTTTTGAAGGCTTGACTCCTGCTTCCTTTGATGCTTCTCGGGTGGTTTCATCCTGGAGACGGGACATGGGAACAGCTAATTCACCAGTCTGCAGGATTACTTCACCTATTCGCTGGGCAACTTTAGTAGCCTGTTCGGACATCTGAGCGTCGTTGCGATGAAGTGACATTCTAGAGGAAATGGAAGACATACGGAGAAATGAATGAAATGCTATCGGGTAATCAAAACAGAACGACAATGCATAAAAAATGCGATCATTTGTTTGTTACCTAAGGCAAACAAATGAGATGGTGATTAATCAAAGTAAATGGGTCATATTAATGTATCACTGAAGACATGCTCGCCTATAAGTGAACACTCACCCCAAGAGTTCCCAGGTAAGAGTGACTGGTCCGATACTGCGGATTTGTACGAACACTCTAGCCTTAGACAGAAAACTCAGGGTACATGCATTCACTCTTCCAGTTTGCACGTGTTCACATTATTCAGACCCAAACTTTGACGAGATTTTAAAAACTCAGAAGGCATAAAGCCAAAGATGAATCAAATTAGAAGGGTTCAAAACCATATAACAGAGGGTTCAAAACCTAGTAATCTATCATCCTAGAACAGATGATTAATTTTTGAAGCGGATTTATTATTGTGTTCTCGTTATTGTTATCACCTAAGGATAGGTGACGGTATTGTTTTAAGATCTAAACACAAGAATCTTGTGTTAGGGTCCTAGGAAGGTTATAGACTAGGTCAAAGCATTACTAATAACCTAATTCCCTATAACCATGAGCTCTGATACCAACTTTTCTGTCACACCCCGACCACGATAAAACAAAAAAACGTGGCGGAAACATCGGGGAGTGTTGTAACAGAATCATTGTTTCAAAACACCCGGAAATTTGAAGTTTCGTTTTATTAAACATTAAACATTTACATCGTCTTGAAATCTAACAAACAAGTTAAACATAGTCTATCATTGTTATTAAGTCACTAAGGCCTCGTCCCGTCCTATGTGAGTATGCATCCTAGCAATCAACATCATTCAACAATACCTGAAACATATGTGAAAAACAAAGTCAGCAAAGAAATGCTGGCGAGTATATAGGTTTTATGAGAGTATCGGATTCATGGCTAGTTTATATGTTGTAGTACCTCGTTAGACTCCAAGAGTCAAAATACGTACCTTGTTTTGAAAAGTGTATTACAACATAAATAACCAACTTAAATCAACTTGGTTATAGTTTGTTATAAAATCTCGTAGCCATGATTCTTAACCCAAAACATTTAGTTAAATCAATTTGTAAAAAAAAATGTCGTAAAAACTCGTTAACAAAACTCGTATGGTTTATATCATTTCAAAAACCTCGTTGTGTGACATCGTTTTAAAATCGTTTCCCCCAGTGAACTAAGTAATGACTCAAAATGTAATATGATAAGAGCATTTATATATAAGATGTACCGGTGGCGTATCTACCATGCTTTTATCATGCTACACCTGTCCCATTATCTAATCACATCCCAAAACCAATCGTTTAACCAAATCGTTTATCTCGTTTAAGTCGTTTCAAATCGTGTAACTTATCCCAAAATCGTTTAACTCGTTTTAATAGTGAAACTACTTTTGGTCGTCTCGCTAATAAAATTCAAACCTTCGTAACTCGATTACCTCGCCTTTCACATTAATAAACCACCTAAGGGTAAATTAACAATCACAGATTCGGTCGCTACCCACCTAACCCACACATAACAATGGGTGCAGTCTGATAATGGGATTTGTCAGATCCTATGGTACCATAACCTAATACTGGTCGGTTTGGCCAAAATTAATGAATGTTATTCGTTATGTAATTACAACCAACAAGTTTGTTTCCCTTTATCAAAATCGTTATTAATTTAATATAAACCATTTCAATCGTTTTCAAAAAAATCATCGTTAAAACATTGAAATCATTTAACACATATGGATCACCCCAAAACAATCGAAAACAGTAAAATAGGGGAACTATGTACTCGCCTGAGAATTCTTAGCGGTCTTTGAACAACAACCAAGCAAAGCTAGAGGGAGCACGGAATCAATCGGCAACCTAATAACTATATAAATAAACTGGACCTAAGTCGGAGGATCGGATAGGATGAGGTCTTGTAAACCAAATGAGTTATTGGAACTCATATGACATGGTTTAACAATGCCTACATACTAAATTGAAACCTAACCTAAGTGCTTTCGACCCGTTATGACCCATTAAGGTAGCTTACGCTACTTTAACGCATCGTGTGCGCAAATGCGTGTTCGAGACGTCTAACTAGCCCTATGACAAGTATTATATGCCTAAACATGTTTAAATAAGTTGCATAATCAGTTTAGGTGACAAAAGTTAGGTTATATATGCTTAGAGTCCAATTATGCATGAAAAGGGCATTTTGGTAATTTACCTAAGGCATATAATCTACCTATCATACAACTACTTAAACTCGGTGACCATAAGGTATAACCTCGGAAGGTTATTCCCTATACAACTATGGTCACTAAACATGCTTGGTCGGATCCTAAAGATCGACCAAACCGGTCGAGTTCGAAAGTCTAAGCGGTGGTTTAGACCGCTTGACTTACGACTCTAAACAAGCACTAAACTAAAAGTGACGAGCTAAGCATGTTAAAACATGCTTAACTAAGTTAGAAAACAGGTTTTGATATCAAAACAAAGTGTTTTGATACTAAGAGTAGTTTGGTTGCAAAATACGCTTAAATGCGCATTTTGACCGAAACTACGACTCGTCACTACGCCTAGTCAACGTGGTAATCAGTAGGCATAGTCACTAGGGACTATAACCATCGTGATTACGCTCACGTTGCGAAGTTCAAACGAACTTCTCGTTGACCATCTCGTGGTCAAAGCTGAAAGTCAAACAAAGTTTGACTTTCGAGCTAGGAAAGCAATAAAAGAATGAAAGAGGACTTACAAAGGGTCCAAAAAGATTTGGTTCCAAGTATTCTCAGGTAGGAAGTGAAATATCACAACCACTTAGAGAAATCTCAGACCAAATGTGCATAAAATGGAATGGGGACATGGCTTTATATAGTTTTCGCAAAACCGTTAGGATCATTTCTTGGAGAGGAGGGCATGATCCAAGCCATACAAGTGTCAAGGAAAGATTGGAGGACTTGGGGAACACACAAACCAGTCCATAGTATTGAAAACCAGAGATCAAAACCAGCAAACACGAGCAAAATGACCAGATTCAATGTTTCTGTCTGATAGGCTCACGCGCCCCGCGTAAGAATAAGGCTTCGGTTTACGCGGGCCGCCTGGCCAACTTTGGCAGATTGACAATTTCAGTCCCTACAGCTTAGAAACTTGCATTTTGGCCCATTTTTGACACGTTTAAGCCCCGTTAACCTCATTTCAAGGCTCTAAAATGAAGTTAAAGTATTGGGAACTCAAAACATGCTCAAAAATATCTCGGATGTCGGTTCGTTTGGTCGTACGGTTGCATTGTTCGGTTAATTACGATGGAAGTCGTAACGAACGCAAAAACGATCCAAATTGAGCGACGAATGGAATTTTATCATTCCAATCACTAAAATATAATATTTTAATGATTACATAAATTTTTGGATGTCCGGATATATTCAGAACGTAAGATATGCGCGAAAATGCAAAGTTGCGCACTTTTTGACGCTTTTAGTCCCTGAATGACCAATAAGTTTATTTTTGCACACCAAACACCTCAAAGCCTATTTCTAAGATATGTAAAGGATATTTAGGGCATGTTTAACTTTTGGTCAAGTTCCAGAATTTCGTTAAAGTACGAATCGGCATACTTTCGCAGTTTGTCGAAATTAGTCCCTGTAAGCGAATAAACTTGATTTCGACACACCAAACCTTCCAAAACTTATTTCTAAGTTATGTAAAGGTTATTTAAGGTATGTTAAGCCTATGTCACTATTCCGGAGTGTTTGTCGTGTTAAACTGATTACGTTTACGCATCAGTTTGCGTATAACTTTCTAGAAAGCGATTTAGAGCTCGAAATCAAACGAGAATTGATATGTGCAAATGATACACATATTTATACGAATCCCAAGTATGAAATACGATATTTCATTGATTTGGTATTTGTTCAATGGCTGTGGAGGCACAGATGTCACAGTGGTAGAAATAGCAAATGGTAAAAGTCTTGAAACCACACACATAGTTAAGGGCTGTAACCTCGTCCTAGCAGGTCAGACCTTCTCTATCGATCTTATTCCTATCATTCTGAGTAGTTTTGACGTTATTATTGGGATGGATTGGTTATCTCATCATCAAGCGAAAATTCTTTGCAACGAGAAGATTGTCCGCATCCCTCGTTCTGGTGAAGAACCCCTCGTAATTCGTGGCGACAAGAGTGGTGCTGTTGTGGGCATCATCTCTTTCCTTAAGGCCTAGAAGTGTTTGCAAAAGGGCCACACTGCTATTCTAGCCCTTGTATCTGATACATCCTCGGGAGAAAAGAAGATAGAAGACATACCTATTGTACGTGATTTTCCTGAGGTATTTCCTGAGGAATTACCTGGTCTTCCGCCTCATCGACAAGTCGAGTTTCAAATCGAGCTAGCTCCTGGAACAGCGCCCATAGCTCAAGCACCTTATCGTCTAGCTCCATCAGAACTTGAAGAACTTTCCACGCAACTCCAAGAACTCTTGGAAAAGGGTTTCATACGTCCTAGCTCTTCGCCTTGGGGAGCTCCAGTGTTATTCATGAAGAAGAAGGACGGTGCCTTCAGAATGTGTATTGACTACCGCGAACTCATTAAGGTAACCGTGAAGAATCGTTATCCTCTCCCACACATTGGTGACTTATTCGACCAGTTGCAAGGGTCGAGTTATTACTCTAAGATCGATTTGAGATAGGGATACCATCAGCTGAGAGTCCGAGAGGAGGACGTCTCCAAAACAACATTCAGAACTCGTTACGGCCATTACGAGTTTCTGGTTATGCCTTTCGGAATAACGAATGCACCTGCGGTCTTCATGGATCTCATGAACCGAGTGTGTAAACCTTACCTGGATAAATTTGTCATAGTCTTCATCGACGACATCCTGATCTATTCTAAGAGTCAGGAGGAACACGAGCAACACCTGAGGCTTATTCTGGAACTTCTACGAAAAGAGCAGTTGTATGCCAAGTCTTTGAAATGTGACTTCTGGCTTCACGAAGTCCACTTTCTAGGCCATGTGGTAAACAAGGATGGAATTCATGTGGATCCATCTAAAGTTGACTCGATCAAGAACTGGCCTGCACCCCGTACACCAACAGAAATCCGCCAATTCTTGGGTTTGGCCGGATATTACCGAAGATTTATCAAGGATTTCTCAAAGATTGCGCAACCTCTCACTTCACTGACTCAGAAGGGTGTCACCTATCATTGGGGTGATGCACAGGAATCCGCATTTCAGCACTTGAAAGATAGACTTTGTAGCGTGCCTACCCTCTCATTGCCTGAAGGCACAGATGATTTTGTTGTTTATTGTGACGCTTCCATTCAAGGACTTGGTTGCGTGTTGATGCAACGTGACAAGGTCATTGCCTACGCATCGCGTCAACTTAAAGTTCACGAAAGGAACTACACTACACATGACCTGGAATTGGGAACAGTTGTCTTCGCACTTAAGATATGGAGACATTACCTGTACGGTACCAAGTGCACCATTTACACCGATCACAGGAGTCTCGAGCATATCTACAAGCAAAAGGAATTAAACATGCGACAACGCCGATGGGTCGAGCTCTTGAACGATTATGAATGCGCTATCAAGTACCATCCGGGCAAAGCCAATGTTGTGGCCGACGCCCTCAGTCGAAAGGACACTATACCGAAGCGTGTACATGCGTTACAGCTTTCCATCCAATCTAACCTTCCCACTCAGATTCGAGATGCTCAGGTTGAAGCATTGAAAGCAGAAAACATTAGGGCTGAGTCACTACGAGGATCAAGGTAACGGCTAGAACAAAAGGAAAACGGCGCCTACTATGTTAACGGACGCATCTGGGTTCCACTTTATGGAGACTTACGTGAGCTTATGATGGATGGAGCACATAAGTCTTGTTATTCAGTACATCCTGGTTCGGATAAGATGTACCACGACCTAAAGTCTACATACTGGTGGCCTATTATGAAAGCCAGCATAACAACCTACGTCAGCAAATGTTTGACTTATGCGAGAGTCAAGACTGAGTACAAGAAACCATCAGGCCTACTGCAACAACCAGAGATCCCGAAATGGAAATGGGAGCAAATTTCCATGGATTTCGTTACTGGCCTGCCTAGATCTCAACGCGGTAATGATACCATTTGGGTAATCGTGGATCGACTGACCAAGTCTGCACATTTTTTGGCAATCAAGGAAACTGATAAGTTTTCTACTCTAGCAGACATCTATCTAAAGGGAGTAGTATCAAGGCACGGAGTGCCAACCTCCATCATTTCTGATCGTGACGCGCGTTTTACTTCTGAACTGTGGCAAGCTATGCACAAGTCTTTTGGCTCACGTTTAGATATGAGCACGGCATACCATCCACAGACGGATGGGCAATCTGAACGCACCATCCAAACCCTTGAAGACATGCTTAGGGCATGTGTAATCGACTTCGGTAATGGCTGGGAGAAGCACCTCCCGTTAGTGGAGTTTTCATATAACAACAGTTACCACACCAGCATCCAGGCTGCTCCGTTTGAGGCATTGTATGGACGGAAGTGCCGATCACCTCTTTGTTGGGCAGAAGTTGGTGACAGTCAAATCACTGGCCCAAAACTTGTAGATGATACAACCGAGAAGATTGCTCAGATACGACAACGAATGGAGGCAGCTCGTGACCGTCAGAAAAGCTATGCCGATAAGCGAAGAAAGCCACTCGAGTTCTAGGTTGGGGATCGGGTGCTACTCAAAGTCTCACCTTGGAAAGGTGTAGTTCGTTTTGGCAAACGAGGCAAGCTCAACCCGCGTTATGTCGGACCGTTCGAAATCATTGAGAAAATTGGCAAGGTAGCCTACAGATTGAATCTACCTGAAGAACTCAGCGGAGTTCACAACGTATTCCACGTGTCAAATCTGAAGAAGTGTCTGTCAGACGAGACCCTCATAGTTCCTCTCAAGGAGCTCACTATCGACGACCAGCTGTGATTCGTCGAGGAACCAGCAGAGATTACTGATCGAAATGTTAAGATTCTCAAGCGCACCAGAATACCTCTTGTCCGAGTTCGTTGGAATTCCCGACGTGGCCCAGAGTATACCTGGGAACGAGAAGACCAAATGAAACTCAGGTACCCCCACCTGTTTAAGAAAAGTGCAACCACTACTGAGGCTGAAGCTACTGCAGAATTTCAGGATGAAATTCCAAACCAACGGGGGGATGATGTGACACCCCAGGAAAACCAGGAAACCAACGCAACATAACTAGCTTCCTCAGTAACCACGTGCTAAATTTCGGGATGAAATTCTCTTAACAGGGGGAGAATGTGACAACCCTCATAATTCCTTGTATCCGTACGATTTATTAATGATAATTAAAGTGCTTGACGACTGTGCTGAATCACTTAACTGCTTTCTTATTACTGCGTCATATTTACATGTGCTTGTTAACGTACTAGTCTTGTGCTGAAAAATTACTAAATAATCATGTATGCTTTCCTAAGTGTTGAGAATTAAAAATGTTACAAATATATATATATATATATATATATATATATATATAGGACACCAAACGGAATAACTTAGCACGTTAACGAACCGGTATCAAACCAAACAATCGGACATTACCCTGAACACCAAAATAATGCTAGAAGCATTGTTTTAATTTTTCTAAGCTAGTTAGGGTCCCCTAACACTCTAACACACTATATATTACACAACACACATAAACACCAACTAAACTCTTGAATTCCATCCAAAATCACTAACTATCTAGTTGCATCTCAACTAAACCACCCCCCTAATCGGTTCTAAGAGTAGGATCCCCACTTGATTTTTCTTGATTAGTTTATTAGGATGGTCTTGTACTTAGGGAGCACTAAAGCTAGTGGACAAAGACATGTTGGAGGTTTATAAATAATAACCATAAGATCACCACCATTTGCATTATCCACACATCAACACACACAAAACTCCCTCCCTCTCCCTCATGATCAGCCGAGAACACCACCATCATCATCATCAACAATTTTCGATCATCTCCTACCAATTCTGTGACAACTCGAAACTTAGAACCTTTCGTTGTATCTTGATGTAACATGCTTGAACATTATGTGACTAGTTAACTTGTCAATTTAGTAAATGATATAAGTGAACATTCTATGTGAATAGGTGTTATGATTATGTGTTATGCTTGTATGTATGAGTGTGATTATGTGAACCAAGACACAAGGACACGACTCGAGACCATGCGGTCTCGAGTGAACAGTAACAGTTGGGCCGGTTGGGCCGTTTAATCACACCCGAAACCCATTAGGGTGCACCATGTAGAACTAGTATATATATTACACTCCTAGCCATCTTTGCCATTTTCTTGGGCAAACCATACACACTCTCCTACTTTCTCTCTCACTAAAACCCTAGAAGCACAAACCTCCACTCCCTCATTCTCGGATCCAATCGGTTAACACTTGAGTCTTCGGTTCAAGCTTGGAATCGGCATTTGGAGTTCACCCTTCCTATCCCCTAACCGGTTAGTGATTCATGTTGTGTTTTGTGTTTGGGTTGATGATTATGATAATATGTTTGCTTGCTAAGTTTATACATGATTAAAGGTGTGGATGTGTAATGATGTAGGTTAGTGATGGATGCTAGGTATTTATTTTGTATGATGATGTTATGTATATGATGTATTCGGCTAACATGCTTTGATTCGGATATATTGCACAATGAGCTCATGATATCTTGTGTTTAAATGAGGTTTAAACCACTTATTGTTAATGTTCATGAAACCGGCTTGCATATATACTAGATAATGTCATGTAATCGGTGTTATGTGATGATTAAAACCATTAGATGAGTATGTTTAAGTGTTTTGATTGTTGTTCATCATTATGACCATGATTAATGCTAAAAACCCTAAAACATGATGAACAAGTTTGATGATCAACATGAACATGACTTGAATATATGAAGAACTTGTTAAGTATGATATGAATGTGTTATGAATATTTGAAATCTGATTGTTTGATCCATTTTGGTTAATAATTAGACAAGAAAACATGTTTAGTGGATAGTACACAATTGTTGCATGAAATCAAAACTCTATTGGATAGTACAACTGTGCAGAATCAGCAGTTGCTGGGGGGTCGAGACCCCCGGTTCCGACTCGAGACCATGAACATGATAACTCGAGACCTCAGTTTGCGACACAGATTGCGAGTCGAGAACCCCTAGTCTCGACTCGAGACCACACATGATCATCACACAAACATCATGACCCGAGACCATGCTTGCGAGTCCGGTTGCGACTCGAGACCAATACATGCATGACCCGAAACCACCTCGGTTGCGACTCGAGATCTTGTAAGCTACACTCGAGACCGCACAGTCTCGACTCGAGACCATATACATGTACACACTATTTGGACTTCCACACTGCTACGGGCTTGGGTATTTGGGCCGGACTTATGGGCTTCTTGTGTTACTGTTGAATGCGTATTTTGGGCTTGCATGCTATTACGAGACCAACTGTTTGGGTCACACTTAGACTTTGGTTATTACATGAATGTCACTGTGGAACTTGTTGCGAACTGTTGATGAACTGCCATGCTAGATATGTATGCCATGATTGTAACTTGTGTACAATACGTGTAGAACATACGTGCACTACTTGGATACAAGCCTGACTCGAATGGTATCTATGTTAGGACGTAGTTGACCACTTACAACTTGATTGACTTTTCTGTGTATTTGCCGAGCAAACCAAGGTGAGTTCACACCCTCTACAAAGCATGGGATTCCCTGGGTTGGGAATGGGGTTAAGGAACGTAGATTCCTCGTCCTCCCTGGGTAGGACAGCAATGGTTCAGGAATGTAATTCCTCGTCCTCACGTACAGATAACTCGTACTAGACCAAAACTCTATCACGAAGTCCCTCCTTTTATATCGACTAAATCGTCGGGCCAATGGCGAGCGGGTCATTAGTTAGATAGCGCTATTTAGGTCTGACAAACCTCACACCGTGTCGCAGAGGACGGGCGTGAACTAATGGATCTGGGACACGTCAATGATGATAGACATTGACAGTTTCAGGGCACATAAACATGACTACAGTCAGCAGTCGATATGGTAACGAGTCTAGTGTATACATGGGGTAGCCCCCATGGCCGAAATGCCAGATAACTAACACGGGGTAGCCCCCACGGCTGGAATGCCAGAGTAACCGGGATAAACAAGTCACGCTTTTAACTATGGGGTAACCCCCACGGCAGGATGCCAGATAAAGGAAACTGTTTTCGAAACAACTTAAAACGAACACCCAACCGTGAACTCACTCAACTTGTTGTTGACTCGTTACTACATGCTTTGCAAGACCATAGGTACTTAGCTGGAGCTTGCACGGAGGAGAGTCGTTGTGGGACATGGATAGCTGCGTGCCATGTTACACTTGGAAACAATTGAACTTATGTTTTGGTTTTAAATCTTATGCTTCCGCTTGCAACTTAAACTATGTTTTGTTTGAACACCAATTGTATTGGTTGGATTTTATAACTACTTATATGCCTGTTCAATATGATTGGTGGCTGGATCCTGGTCAGTCACTCCTCCAAGCGGTAGTACTCCGCAGGTGGATTTTTGGGGGTGCGACAGATTGGTATCAGAGCCATTGGTTATAGTGAACTTGGTTTTAATAAAGGAGAAACGTTTTTGCTAAAACCAGACTATAACCTGTACAGTGCTCAACGGTCCACAACGACGCTTCACTCCACATGCAAGGCTCGACATTCTAGGTGATATGATCTATGTGTATTGCCTACTTGATAGTTACATAGTACCTTGCTCATGGTATGCTTGGTTAGTATAACTACTATTGCTTGAACACGTGCGTGCTTACTCTATCCTATCATCGTACTTTCGCGAACCTCTCTCACTCGTGTTACTCTTGATATGAAGATCATGTCTGGACGCGTTGACATGACACAAGCCCAGTTGACGGCTCTGATTAACGAACGAGTTGCCGCGGCACTTGCAGCTGCATACGCAGGAGGTATATCCTGCAGTCCGAACTCATCCTAGGATCTTTAGAATCCTACTCTCGTGAACCAACTTTTGTGTTAAACTCTGTCTTTCTTTCGCCCACAATAGGTCAGCACGCTCAACCACCCGTATGCACTTTTAAAACTTTCATGGACTGCCGACCCACTACTTTTAGCGGAACTGAAGGAGCAGTAGGTCTCCTCCACTGGTTTGAGAAACTAGAATCTGTCTTCGAAATGTGCGAATGCCCTGAAGCGCGCAGGGTGAAGTATGCTACCGGTACTCTCGAGGGTTTAGCCCTCACGTGGTGGAACGCTCAAGTTCAAATGCTGGGGTTGGTTGCTGCCAACGCCACCCCATGGGAAACTTTCAAGGAAATGATCAGGGAGGAATACTGCAGTCGCGATGACATTCATAAGCTGGAAGACGAGTTCTACAACCTCAAGATGACGGGGTCAGAAATTGAGGCGTATACTAAGAGATCGCATGAACTTGCCTTATTGTGTCCTACTATGGTGGACCCTCCATTTAAGCGAATTGAACTCTATCTCAAGGGGTTGGTGCCAGAGATCCAAAGTCATGTGACTTCAGCAAACCTGGCCACTATCCAGCAGGTTGTTCAGTTGGCTCACCATCTTACTGATCAGGCGGTGGAGCAGAACAAGTTACCAAAGCGTATAGGTGCTGCAACTACTTCTGGTACCCCTAGTGACAACAAACGGAAATGGGATGGAGCTTCAAGCAAGGGTTCAACTTCTGTGCAATCTCAGTCTCAGCAGAGAAAGACTGATGACTACAAGAGCCCCAGTCAGCAATCGGCTGGTGGTCAAAGTCATGGTGGGTACAAAGGGAATCACCCCAAATGCAATCGCTGCAACCTACACCACAGTGGGCCATGCACCAGGGGCAACTGTCATCGGTGCAACAAGCCTGGTCACGCTGCAAAGGATTGCAAGAGCTTATACCCCGCCAATCAGAATCGTCAGCAAGCTCAATAGAATCAGCGGCAACAACAGGGTAACAACAAAGGGTGCTTTCAGTGTGGAGCTGAAGGCCACTTCAAGAAAGATTGTCCCCAACTGAACCCGAACCAGAACAACAACAACCATAACAACAATCAGGGGAACGGTAACAATGGGAACCACAACAACAACAATGGTGCCAGGGGGCGGGTGTTCGTGATTGGCCAAGGTGAAGCAAGGAACGACCCCAACGTGGTGACGGGTAAGTTCCTTCTCGACGACTTTTATGTTACAGTTTTATTTGATTCGGGTGCCGATACTAGCTATGTGTCACTAGAAGTTAGTCAAATGCTTAAGCGTATTCCAACACCCTTGAGCAACAAGCACACTGTAGAGCTAGCTAATGGTAAGAGTTTGGAGGCCTCACACGTAGTCAAAGGTTGCAAACTTATTCTCGCTAACCAGACCTTCTCTATTGACCTTATTCCTATCGTCTTGGGTAGTTTCGACGTTGTCATTGGGATGGATTGGTTATCCCAACACCGAGCAGAGATCCTTTGCAACGAGAAGATCGTTCGTATTCCTGGTTCCGGTAGTGAACCTCTCATAATTCGTGGCGACAAGAGAAGTGCTGTTGAGAACATCATCTCTCTCCTTAAGGCCCAAAAGTGCTTACGAAAGGGCCACACTGCCATTTTGGCTCTCGTTAGTGACACCTCAGAGAAAGAGAAGAAGATAGAAGATTTTCCAATTGTATGTGACTATCCTGAGGTATTCCCTGAGGAATTACCTGGTCTTCCACCCTATCGCCAAGTCGAGTTTCAGATTGAACTAGCTCCTGGAGCTGCGCCTATAGCTCGTGCGCCTTATCGTTTGGCTCCATCAGAGTTGGAAGAACTGTCTACGCAACTACAAGAACTCTTGGATAAGGGTTTTATTCGTCCTAGCTCATCACCCTGGGGAGCTCCAGTACTATTTGTGAAGAAGAAGGACGGTACCTTCAGAATGTGTATCGACTATCGTGAACTCAACAAGGTGACTGTGAAGAACCGTTACCCTCTACCACGTATTGACGACTTGTTCGACCAGTTGCAGGGGTCGAGCTACTATTCAAAGATCGATCTGAGATCGGGATATCACCAGCTGAGAGTTCGAGAAGAGGATGTCTCTAAGACAGCCTTTAGAACTCGTTATGGGCACTATCAGTTTTTGGTCATGCCGTTTGGGCTGACAAACGCACCTGCGGTTTTCATGGACTTGATGAACCGAGTGTGCAAGCCATACCTGGACAAATTCGTTATAGTCTTCATCGACGACATCCTGATCTATTCTAAGAGTCAGGAGGAACACAAGCAGCATCTACGACTTATTCTGGAACTCCTTCGAACCGAACAGCTTTACGCAAAGTTCTCGAAATGCGACTTCTGGCTTCGTGAGGTCCATTTCCTAGGCCACGTGGTAAACAAGGATGGGATTCACGTTGATCCATCCAAGGTAGACTCTATTAAGAACTGGCCTGCACCTCGCACACCAAAGGAAATTCGCCAATTCTTGGGATTGGCAGGTTACTACAGGAGGTTCATTAAGGATTTTTCTAAGATCGCACGGCCTCTCACCTCGCTAACGCAGAAAGGCGTTGTTTATCGCTGGGGAAATGCACAGGAGTTAGCCTTTCAGCACCTAAAGGATAGACTTTGTAGTGCACCTATCCTTTCACTGCCAGAGGCACAAACGATTTTGTGGTTTACTGTGATGCATCAATTCAAGGTCTTGGCTGTGTATTGATGCAACGAGATAAAGTCATAGCCTACGCCTCACGACAACTCAAAGTTCACGAGAAGAACTACACTACACACGATTTAGAGCTGGGAGCTGTTGTTTTCGCACTTAAGTTATGGCGACATTACCTGTACGGTACCAAGTGCGCCATCTACACCGACCACAGGAGCCTAGAGCACATATTCAAACAGAAAGAACTGAATATGCGACAATGACGGTGGGTCGAGCTACTGAATGACTACGAGTGCTCCATCAGGTATCACCCGGGCAAGGTCAATGTTGTGGCTGACACCCTCAGTCGAAAGGACACCGCACCTAAGCGCGTGAGAGCTTTACAACTCACGATCCATTCTAGTCTCCCTTCTCAAATACGAGCTGCTCAGATGGAAGCACTGAAACCAGAAAACGTCAGGGCTGAAGCCCTACGCGGGTCAAGACAACGCTTAGAACAGAAGGAAGACGGTGCTTACTACGTAACAGGACGCATTTGGGTTCCACTTTATGGCAACCTACGAGAACTTGTGATGGATGAAGCACACAAGTCCCGCTACTCGGTACACCCTGGTTCGGATAAGATGTACCACGATATTAAAACTACGTATTGGTGGCCTAGCATGAAGGCCCACATAGCAACTTACGTCAGCAAGTGTTTGACTTGTGCGAGAGTCAAGACAGAATACCAGAAGCCCTCAGGTTTACTTCAACAACCAGAGATACCCCAATGGAAATGGGAGCAAATTTCCATGGATTTCGTTACTGGCCTACCTAGATCTCAGCGCAGAAACAATACTATTTGGGTGATCGTGGATCGACTCACAAAATCCGCACACTTCTTGGCGATTAAGGAAAGGGATAAATTCTCCACTCTAGCGGAAATATACCTCAAGGAAGTTGTTTCGAGGCACGGGGTGCCCACCTCTATCATCTCCGATCGAGATGCACGTTTTACTTCAGAGCTGTGGCAAGCAATGCACAAGTCCTTTGGCTCACGTTTAGATATGAGCACAGCGTATCACCCTCAGACGGACGGGCAGTCCGAGCGCACTATTCAGACCTTAGAAGACATGCTTCGTGCATGTGTAATCGACTTTGGCAACAGCTGGGAAAAGCATCTGCCACTTGTGGAATTCTCGTACAATAATAGCTACCACACCAACATTAAAGCTGCTCCGTTTGAGGCATTGTACGGACGTAAATGCCGGTCACCTCTTTGTTGGGCAGAGGTGGGGGATAGTCAAATCACTGGTCCGGAATACATGGTGGACCCTACTGAACGGATTGCTCAAATACGACAACGCATGGCGGCAGCTCGAGACCGTCAGAAAGCCTACGCCGATAAGGGCAGGAAACCACTTGAGCTCCTGGTTGGGGAGCGGGTACTACTCAAAGTTTCACCCTGGAAGGGTGTGGTTCGTTTTGGTAAACGAGGCAAACTTAACCCACGATACATTGGACCATTTGAAATCATTGAGAAGATAGGCAGGGTGGCCTACAGACTAAACTTACCAGCAGAACTCGGTGCAGTTCACAACGTTTTTCACGTGTCGAATCTGAAGAAGTGTCTGTCAGATGAGACCCACATAGTTCCTCTGAAGGAACTCACTATCGACGAGCAGTTACGATTCGCCGAGGAACCAGTTGAAATCACGGACCAGGATGTTAAGGTCCTCAAGAGCACTAGAATACCTCTCGTTCGAGTTCGTTGGAACTCACGTCGCGGCCCAGAGTTCACCTGGGAGCGCGAAGATCAGATGAAACAAAAGTATCCCCAACTGTTCGCAAACAGTACGACCACTACTAAGGCTGAAGCTACGGAATTTCGGGACGAAATTCCAGATCAACGGGGGGAGGATGTGACACCCCAGGAAAACCGGGAAAACCATACAACTTAACTAGCTTCCTCAGTGAGTGCTTACCAAATTTCGGGACGAAATTTATTTCAACTTGGGGATGATGTGACAACTCGAAACTTAGAACCTTTCGTTGTATCTTGATGTAACATGCTTGAACATTATGTGACTAGTTAACTTGTCAATTTAGTAAATGATATAAGTGAACATTCTATGTGAATAGGTGTTATGATTATGTGTTATGCTTGTATGTATGAGTGTGATTATGTGAACCAAGACACAAGGACACGACTCGAGACCATGCGGTCTCGAGTGAACAGTAACAGTTGGGCCGGTTGGGCCGTTTAATCACACCCGAAACCCATTAGGGTGCACCATGTAGAACTAGTATATATATTACACTCCTAGCCATCTTTGCCATTTTCTTGGGCAAACCATACACACTCTCCTACTTTCTCTCTCACTAAAACCCTAGAAGCACAAACCTCCACTCCCTCATTCTCGGATCCAATCGGTTAACACTTGAGTCTTCGGTTCAAGCTTGGAATCGGCATTTGGAGTTCACCCTTCCTATCCCCTAACCGGTTAGTGATTCATGTTGTGTTTTGTGTTTGGGTTGATGATTATGATAATATGTTTGCTTGCTAAGTTTATACATGATTAAAGGTGTGGATGTGTAATGATGTAGGTTAGTGATGGATGCTAGGTATTTATTTTGTATGATGATGTTATGTATATGATGTATTCGGCTAACATGCTTTGATTCGGATATATTGCACAATGAGCTCATGATATCTTGTGTTTAAATGAGGTTTAAACCACTTATTGTTAATGTTCATGAAACCGGCTTGCATATATACTAGATAATGTCATGTAATCGGTGTTATGTGATGATTGAAACCATTAGATGAGTATGTTTAAGTGTTTTGATTGTTGTTCATGATTATGACCATGATTAATGCTAAAAACCCTAAAACATGATGAACAAGTTTGATGATCAACATGAACATGACTTGAATATATGAAGAACTTGTTAAGTATGATATGAATGTGTTATGAATATTTGAAATCTGATTGTTTGATCCATTTTGGTTAATAATTAGACAAGAAAACATGTTTAGTGGATAGTACACAATTGTTGCATGAAATCAAAACTCTATTGGATAGTACAACTGTGCAGAATCAGCAGTTGCTGGGGGGTCGAGACCCCCGGTTCCGACTCGAGACCATGAACATGATAACTTGAGACCTCAGTTTGCGACACAGATTGCGAGTCGAGAACCCCTAGTCTCGACTCGAGACCACACATGATCATCACACAAACATCATAACCCGAGACCATGCTTGCGAGTCCGGTTGCGACTCAAGACCAATACATGCATGACCCGAAACCACCTCGGTTGCGACTCGAGGTCTTGTAAGCTACACTCGAGACCGCACAGTCTCGACTCGAGACCATATACATGTACACACTATTTGGACTTCCACACTGCTACGGGCTTGGGTATTTGGGCCGGACTTATGGGCTTCTTGTGTTACTGTTGAATGCGTATTTTGGGCTTGCATGCTATTACGAGACCAACTGTTTGGGTCACACTTAGACTTTGGTTATTACATGAATGTCATTGTGGAACTTGTTGCGAACTGTTGATGAACTGCCATGCTAGATATGTATACCATGATTGTTACTTGTGTACAATACGTGTAGAACATACGTGCACTACTTGGATACAAGCCTGACTCGAATGGTATCTATGTTAGGACGTAGTTGACCACTTATAACTTGATTGACTTTTCTGTGTATCTGCCGAGCAAACCAAGGTGAGTTCACACCCTCTACAAAGCATGGGATTCCCTGGGTTGGGAATGGGGTTAAGGAACGTAGATTCCTCGTCCTCCTTGGGTAGGACAACAATGGTTCAGGAATGTAATTCCTCGTCCTCACGGACAGATAACTCGTACTAGACCAAAAGTCTATCACGAAATCCCTCCTTTTATATCGACTAAATCGTCGGGCCAATGGCGAGCGGGTCATTAGTTAGATAGCGCTATTTAGGTCTGACAAACCTCACACCGTGCCGCAGAGGACGGGCGTGAACTAATGGATCTGGGGCACGCCAATGATGATAGACATTGACAGTTTCAGGGCACATAAACATGACTACAGTCAGCAGTCGATATGGTAACGAGTCTAGTGTATACATGGGGTAGCCCCCGCGGACGAAATGCCAGATAACTAACACGGGGTAGCCCCCACGACTGGAATGCCAGAGTAACCGGGATAAACAAGTCACGCTTTTAACTATGGGGTAACCCCCATGGCAGGATGCCAGATAAAGGAAACTGTTTTCGAAACAACTTAAAACGAACACCCAACCGTGAACTCACTCAACTTGTTGTTGACTCGTTACTACATGCTTTGCAGGACCATAGGTACTTAGCTGGAGCTTGCACGGAGGAGAGGTGTTGTGGGACATGGATAGCTGCGTGCCATGTTACACTTGGAAACAATTGAACTTATGTTTTGGTTTTAAATCTTATGCTTCCGCTTGCAACTTAAACTATGTTTTGTTTGAACACCAATTGTATTGGTTGGATTTGTAACTACTTATATGCCTGTTCAATATGATTGGTGGCTGGATCCTGGTCAGTCACTCCTCCAAGCGGTAGTACTCCGCAGGTGGATTTTTGGGGGTGTGACAAATTCCAAGAGCATACATAGGTGTTAGAAGGCATACAACGAAGCTCGGTGTGTTCGGAAGTTGAAGGACCTCTCTTATCTTCTTTTATCCACCACTTTTCTTCACTTGAACTTCCCTGGTCTTGAACTAGTGGTAAGAACTTAGATCCGTTCATTTTCCATGTTATTTAAGTGGTTAATGATGTAGCATAGTCAAAATATTAAGAACACTAATGAACCTTATAAAGAAGACATGAACATAAACTTGTTAGATGAAGAAATCATGATATTCATGTGTTGTGATGCTTGTTGGTTATTGTTTACTCATGTTGTTGATATGGATCATCATATGGTCTTGCTAGATCATGATTAAAAACATGATCTAGCAAGATGAGAAAGTAAAAATGTTGTAGGATGATGGAATCATCCACACATAAACTATGAACTTGAATGAATGAATATTTTCTTGAAAGATAAAGATCAAAGTAGGTTATAATCATGTAGATCTAAAGATCTATGAGTGGTTTTTTGAAAGAACCAAGTGAAAAATATAAGTTTCATTAAAACTTGGATCTTACATAAACTAATCACATTTTTTGTGGATAAACAAGTGTAGAAACACTTGTATGACAAGAAAATTTCATGAAGAAATATTTTTAGAAAATAAGATTGGAAGTTGTAAACACACAAACTCTTTAAAAATAAAGTTTTTAAAGAACTAATCACATTTTAAAAGGTAACAAGACTTACTAAGGACACTAGTAAGTTACTACATATTTTTATAAATTTTCAAGTTCATGAGTTTATAGTTTATGCTTGTTTTGACAAGTTTGATAAGTAGAGGTTGTATATTGTTGAATGAGAATTGTTTGAATGAATTTTCGAAAAGAAAATGATATGCTAGTAAGCATGGACACCTCCATTTACAAAGGAAACTCTGGCGAAATTTTTCTAAAATTTTAACACTTCGAAAATATTTTTCTAGCAAGTGTTTACAAACGTATTTTTAACCTTGTTTTCAACATAAACTTCGCCATGATTATTATTACAAAATACCAAGTGCCGGAGGTTGACTTTCGTAAATAAAATTTGATAAATATATATTTTGAATATATATATATATATATATATATATATATATATATATATATATATATATATATATATCTTATATTAGAACACTTGTGTGGATACTTGTTATTTGTGAGATAGTTATATTCTTTTAGGGTAAAATAATGTAACTTAGTGATATAACTTGACAGTTGAATTGTGTGGTATGTGGTAGAAAGTAATGAGTAAATAAACAATACGTAGGACACGTGTTTAGCATAAAAAACTGATTGTTATGTGTACCTTATTAGGTCGTGCTTGATTTCCTGATTTACTTGAGTAATTAATCTAACACCGAGCAAACCAAGGTGAGTTCACACACTTTCTAAGGCATGGGATTCCCGGTGGTTTGGGAATGGGTTAAAGAATTAAAACGATACCTACATATCCTCCTTGGGTAGGATATGTACGGCCATCCTCCATAGGTAGGATGCCAATATAAATCCTGCGTATTCTCCTTGGGTAGAATACGTACGTTCGTCCTCCTTGGGTAGGACAACAACTTTAAAACTTACTAGACAAAACTCTATCATGAAGTCCCTCAATTTATATCCACTTAATCGCCGAGGCCAATGGCGAGCGGGTCATTAGTTAATAGCGCTATTAGGTTTAACAAACCTCACACCGTGCCAGTCGGACGGGCGTGTACTAATGGACTATGGCAAACTGTCAGTGATGATAGACACTGATGTAGGGCACAACTTATTTGCGTTAGTAGTCGATATGGTACGGTCTAGTAGTTCACATGGGGAAGCCCCCACTGATTATAGACATGGTTTGGGTAATATAAAGGAACTGGTTAAACATACTTTCAACTATGGGGTAACCCCCATGGCAAATAAGCCAACGAAAGTCAAACCATGTTTTCGGAAACAACTTAAAACTAAACAACCAAACGTGAACTCACTCAACTTTGTTGTTGATCCATTGTTACATGCCTTACTGGTCGTTAGATGCTTATGGAGCTTGCACGAGGAGGCGGTTGTTGTGGAATATGGATCGTTATGTCCCGCGTTAAACATTTATTCCTTATGAACTTATTAAACCTACGTTTTGGACTTTAAACTTATGAATTATGAACTTATGTTTTGGGTTTTACCTTTAATGCTTCCGTAGTTTAATTTAAACTTCGTTAACTAGCTTTTGGTCACCAATTGTATTGTGGTTGGTTTCATTTACTTAATTATGTTGTTCAATATGATTGGTGGCTCGATCCTGGTCATGTCACGCCTCCAAGCGGTGATACTCCGCATGGTGGATTTTGGGGGTGTGACACAAACCTCTGATATAAAAGGCCAAACATCTGTTTAAATCTGAACAGATGTTTAACTTAATCAGATCTACTGTCTTCTCACACTGTTTTCCTCTTCAAAACACTGTTGAACCTAACATGGGTTTCCATTAACTATTGACCAAAGTCAAACAGATGTTCAAACCACTGTTTGTTATTGTATTTCCATTAACTATTGACCAAAAGTCAAATAGATGTTTAAACCCTGGTTTTGACAACATGAAACACAACATCATCATGCCAAATACAGTCTTATACATCCATTCATTATTCTGAATTCATAAACCCATAAATGCAGAAGAATGTCGCATTTACGATTAATAAACCAAGTTTATACTAATTACAGTTACTATTAGCAAAAAGAAGCATGATATCATCTATATATAAAACATAAAGTGCTAATAACAGTGTTTTATCATGTTAGCTATACATAGCAACAAAACATCAAGTTAATAATTAAAAAAAAAACATACAATATCACCATCAAAAAATTCATAATTATAATATCTGATATCAGAACATACTTAAATGTCGTTGTTAAACTAAGGTAACTTGATTTAATATGATCTTCTGTTCCGAAGACACGTATGTGAAGTGCAACGTATCACCAAACCCAACTTATTCTCAGTCATAAACTTCCGCCAACCGTCCAACGCATAATGTGGCTTCAAATCATTTAACTCCGACTTAACATCATAAACCTCCACAACTCCAACCATGTTTTGAACTTTCAAAGGATGAAGATCAACAGAAAGACCTGCTCGTCTGGCAACTTCAACAGGAAGACGCTACATGTATTGTGTGGAAAAAAATAATAGTAAGACAAATAAACATAAATCATTAGTTTGTTATAAAAAACGGTATACCAGCCTATAGTCTCCTTTGCGATCAAAATGAAAGAACTCAGGGTCGAGAAGATGTCCAGAATGTTTTTTTTTTTTGCAGTCTTTATAATCTTATTTCTACAGATAAGCTTTTTCTGAACGTTGGCGGCTCTCTTCCCCTTGATGAAAAAGTAAACATATACATGTGAATTGAAGGAATGTTGAATATATGAACAAAAAAATTAGTTTATATAAGATATATTGATTAAGTGGCGAGTATAGATACCTTAACTTTGTGAGCAGATGAAGAACATCCAATATGATCACTTGTGTCGACAGGTAAGGCAGCATTTCCCTTAGTCATATTCTTGACCGTCTCCTTTCTCTCAGAAGTAACTTTACCTTTCTTCTTAACCTGTTGTCATAGAGTAACTTTAATAACCATAGTAATATAACAATCTTTAACACGGTAAACTTACATCTTGTGTTTTATTCAATCGTGAAGACTGTAGGATCGATTTCGGACCCGAACGAGCCGATCAGAAGAGTTAATCCTTGAAACGAAAGGCGGAAACAGACGAAACAAGGTCAATTCAGCTAGATACACTAATAAACTGCCTTTCTGATTAATATAATGACAGAATACAACGAGTCGGCACTTCGGCAGCACTTCGTTACACTGACCGGAATCCTTATCACTGATTCCGCATGAACAGGTATATATAGGCTCATGATTCCGCATGAACAGCCTTCATACGGAATTAGAATTCCATGCGGAATTTAATTCTGTACGGAATTACATACATGCACATTTCATGCGGAATTACACCCTCATGCGAAATTACAAATATCTCGAAATACGTGCTCTGATCAACCGTTCTAATACAAGACTCGATACAAGACGAAGTCGACAGAAGCATGCACTAACAGACTCCCCCTCGAATGTTGACGAGTCTTCAGTGTCGAGTCTTCGCATCTTCAGTCTCTATCAGTCTTCGGGCTTTTCTTCAAAGTATCTTACACTGAAAAGTATCCTCAAATCTCTCTCTCTTGTCACAACCCCCGATCCCTTATACAAACACAGGAACGGGCGGCCGTGAGCCAGTTTCGGTGGTATCGCGTATTGTCTAATTTGGCAGCGGAATATTTTCATCAGGACCGTAGTTAGGAAATATTTTATCAGAGTAAACCACCACATTTTATAACTTTAAACACATGGATAAAACCCAAGTTTTGTAGTACACACATTTTCATAGGAATAAATCCTATTTTATTTAATAAAACATCTATTTTATTTTAGGTAACTTTATTGCCTCTTTACCAAGCCTTCGTGCTCCCCAGCTGGCTTTTATTGGCTTCACACTAAGTTACCTGAAACACGTGTTTAAAACATTTTATCAGCAGGAAATACTAGTGAGTGAATCCCAGTTTAATCAAGTTTAAGTAAAAAGTCACAGCGAACAGTATTGAGGGCGCATCCGCAATTACATTTGTTTCCAAGTTATATCAATTACCACCATACGGTAATGTCGTTCCGACTTATGGTCATGTTACTCCTTTACCAGGTGGTAACAAATTTTGTATACAAAACCCCATATTTACCGACTGTAATTGTATTCTTACAAATACTCAATAACTGTTATTCGCATGGCAAGATATTTAAGGTTTTGTAAAAACAATTAACAAAAAGATTTACAAAAAGTGGATCACCTCACATTGCTGTTATAGGGCTTTCCTTTGTGACTTCCTGGTTATAATCTAATTAAACAAACAATGCACACGTGTTAGTATAATAACCCATTTTAACATTAGTAATACCCTTCCCGAGACGGCATTCCAACGACTACGTCGGGCAGAACCACGACAGCCGTTACGGAACCCTAGATCAATCGGGCAGAGTATCTAATACGTCTCCAGGGGTTATGATACTTACAACGAGGCAGAGCTTCGCTAATTAGGGGGTATAATACCCGAGTATAATAACTCTAAATTCAGAATTTTGAGATTGAGAATGAATTGTGAACAAAATTTGGTTGAACCCGATGGCCTTCTTATATAGTTGCTGAACATGGGTCTCTCGCGGCCCGCGTAATATAAGCACAAAGCTTACGCGGCCCGCGTCAAAGCTGGGTCAACGCGTAGCTTGTCCTGGTCATTGCCTAGACCCGCCACAATGATGACATGTGTCATCACCGGGCTGCGCCACTATCCTGATCTCTCGCGGCCCGCGTTAATGTTAAGGGAACCTTACGCGGCCCGCTTTAACTTATAAATCAACGACATCAGGTATCCACCTTGAAACCGCCCGCGTAAACTAAGGGTGAGGGTTGTCGCGGCCCGCCCAAAGTTATATTTTCTTGTTTTTAATTATTTTTAACAATATATTGTATTTCGGGCTCGGTTTTCACATACGGGGTGTATTTTAGGAAGTGTAGGGTGACAGGAAAATATTCGGGAGGGTTGTTATATTTTGGGTACAACTCCTGGATTATTTGATAAAATATATAGTGCACTCACCTTAAATATAGTAACCCAATTTCACTTTATCCCTACGTCACGAGACAGAACCCCAACGAATTTAGGCAGAGCCTTGACATACATTACGGGGCCCTACGTCAGTCGGACAGGGTATCAGTGATCAAGGGTTAAAACACTTAAAACGGGACAGGGCCTTATTATTATTATAGGTGAGAAATAGAAATTTTAGAGAGAGAGACAACGACAATGTGTAGAAAGGAAAGGGTGTTTGAGCAGTTTAAAATGTGGTATAACTTCATCTATTTATACTTTTGAAGTTGAAACTTCAAGTCCACTCCAAATGTTATAATCTTGCCACGTACCTACTACCCATTTAATTCATATTTATTACTTTATGTATTACTAGTACACGTACACTTTCCTTTTGAATATTAGATTCTTTATTATATATACGTTTATCTTTTAATTGTTATTATTATTATTTTATTATTTACTTACGTAACAAACATTCATAATTGAATGTTTCCACTTTCATTATATATAAATATATATTATAATTAATTTAACTGCTTCACTTATTTAGCGCTTATAACTTATAAAATACGACGTTTTATAAAATAATAAATATGCCATTAAAATGAGAATAATTTTTATCTACATTTTGAACCAAGTTTTCATTAAAAACAGAGTAGGTCCAAATATAATGTATTTTTAAAATTATTAAATGTTTCCTATGTTTGCCCCAAAATACCTCATATTTCCATTGGTCAACTTACCCATGATGTATTCTTCTAATAACATAAGTTTTTATATATTTTATATAAATAAAAATTTTGGGAATGTCACATCCTCCCCACCTTGTTTTAAATCTCGTCCTCGAGATTCCCTGAAATATGGATGAATATTTAGTTTGTTTAGTTTCAAGGTATATTCTGCTCTTTGTTTTGAATTTTACTTTGTCCAGAACTATTCTCTATACTTTGAGATTCTTACTTTTAAATTGTGTGATCTTTTAATTGATTTTCTTCATTTACCTCTATAACTTTGAAGAGGTACAACTAAAGATTTATCAGTTAGGTATGTATTCGAAATAAATTTAAGGGTTCCGAATGGTAAATCTTAGTAGAATTATAGGGGAAGAGAGTCCTTGAAAGTACATCTAGTCGGGGTTACTCTTATCTTCTCAAGAGCTCTTAATGAAGGTAAAATGACTCTCATTAGTGCAAGTTTTTAGATGTTTTGTGTCTTCGCACAACTTTTAGTTACAGGCTTCCTAATTAATAATCGCAAAGGGAATTCTTATACTTTTGATAGTGTTCCAACTTATAGGGTTCCCGTCGTTCATCTTATCGCACGAATTACGAGACTGATGATCAAACGAAATAGTGTTTAATATTGGAATTATAGACGTATACGAGAGAGATTCCTGATAATTAAATCTAGAATTATCATTGACACACCTATTCGTGATTTATCCCTAAATGTCAATCATTATGGTCTTTGGATTTCCTCATAGATATACATATCTATATAATCATATATTTCACATACTGTAATATACACACCATTCATCGGGTCAGTGTATTTAACAGATTCATATTTCCAAAAACAGGTTAGATATCAAATCATGGTACTATTAGGGAATTCCATTATCATAACATATACCCCATCTCACCCGGCCTTGCCGGAGAGGTACCCTCATCTTACCCGGACAAGCTGGAGTGTATACCACATCATTCCCAGACTTACCGGAGAGGTAGTTACCATTGTATTTCCCATAAATTTTTTTTTCTCACATCATGATTTGCATCATTTATTTTGACTTATATCAAGAAAGAAGGAAATTAGTTTTCTCATAATGGATCATATTCTAGAACCGAGTAGTACTAATAAACAAGAAATAACAGTGGCCAAGTGTTATTGCTTATTTATCATACATGCACTGTTCTAGTCATCATCCTTATGGGATACCAATAATTATCACACTTTATCTACGCAAGTAATTAGCTTATCTCAAAGCTTTATACTAAGGCATTTTTCTTAGATTCAAGTCTAAATACTGCCCTGGTTGTTACCAGTGAATATCAATATCCTAACTCTTTCATTTAAGCATAGATATTATTATGGTTGTGGCTTCCTTTTGTTTAAAAATGGAGTTTTGAAAAAATATCATTATCTCTGTTTATTTTATGACTAGGTTCAATGTGAAGGGTATGTTTACAACTAACTTTATTAGATTCCGTCACAAGGAATATTTGATTGAGACAGATAGCATTTTAAAACATAGTAGATTTCATGGTTTATAATGACTTCATGTTTTCATATGAATCACCAATGATATTCTCTTTTATCTAACAGAAGATATTATATTAGGTATACCATCAAGAAATTCTATTGGGTATATGCATATATGTGTATAAAATTTCAAGTCTCTAGTTAATATTATACTCACGTAATAGATCCACACATAATAACTATACATCCGATGGTATTAATCATCAAGCTTATTTCCATGACTTTATTTTATCCTTTTATAAAAGTAGTATATTGAAATAAATTTCTGTCAAATATAATATTTTGGAATTAAAAGTTTAGGGAAATAAATTATTCCAAATATAAATTTTCCGGACTCGTAAGAACAATTCAATTTTTAACTAATGGGTTAAACTATACCAGACTCACTATTTATATTACCTTAATAATTTCTCCGCAAGTAACCATCTATATATTTATTTCAATTATCACATTCCTACCTTTTCTTTTATAAGAATCAATTATAATATACATTTAAGATTGAGAGACATTGTTTAGAAGAATATGTGCATATGTGACCACTGACATTGTATTTATGGGTTACCAAGAAATATATATACTATACATAAATTACTTTCTGTATTTGAAAATTTTAGTTATAGCAATATAACGGATATATATTAAATATTAATATATAGTATAAACTTAAAACACATAACATTTTTTTTTCAAACGTTATGTAGCGTACTTCATCCCATACTATCAAAGTATGTTTATTTTATATTCAAAATATATTTAGATTAATATTTTATTTCGTATATATTCGAGATCTATATTCAAGTATTTAACTAACTAGATCTTTCATAGATTCACGTAACCGACTTTAAAAATTTATTTGTGTTACTGGTACATTACTGATATTTTATTATCAGTTATTTTATGAGAATCTCTATCTCCATTCTTTTAACCCATCACAATTCAATCTCATCTCTTTTCTTTTCATTATAATCTTTTTTTTAAAGTATGAGAACTTTGAGACTACTTAAGGTAAATTTAACATCCAATTTATCAACTCAACTCATTTACTAATATTGTATTATTTAACTATTATATATCAGCCAACTGACTCGAATACTGTTGATACATGTTTTGTAGACGCAACTCGGCTCGACATGATTCGGTTTATGTGACGACATTCCTCCGTCGTACGTTCCAAAGCTCGATACACGAAGTTGAGAGCTAAACCTTGAGCACTGGGCCGAAACAGAAGACTTGGGCTGAACCAAGTCGGCGAAACAAGCTAGTGGGCCTCAACTGTTTTAGGCCAAGGCCCAAGTCGACGAAACAAAGTTAATATCGACGAAACATGTCTGTTTCGTCGAGTTTCGTCAGCTGCCCTTCTATTTCGTCGTCTGATCAGGTGTTTCGCCAAATCTGTTTCGCCATGTTGTGTTTCGTCGATGCTGTGTTGCTGTGGCTATAAATAGACTGAAGACAGAAGCAACACAAAAGAGAGAGGACACAAGTGTGAGAGAATACACACGAGAGAACTGAGAGTTTGCAGAGCATATTTGTAAACATTGTATTGTAACTGTTTTCAAGCATTAATACAAGGGTGTTAATCATTGAAAAAAAAATCTTGTAGGTCCGGCTAGGGGAGGATCTAGTCGCCTAATCCTTGTGTACAAACCAACCCGGTTGTGCAGAATCCAACCGAGATTGCAAACCGAGATAGAGATAAGGAAACAGTAGATACAAGACACGGAGATTCAATGATTAACACTCTTGTATTAATACTTGAAAAACAGTTACAGCACAATGTTTACAAATGCTCTCTGTAAACTCTCTCTCTAGTTCTCTCTGGTTTTCACTTGTTTCCTTACTCTTATGTGTTGCTTCTGTCTTCAGTCTATTTATAGCCACAGCAACACAGCATCGACGAAACACAACATGGTGAAACAGATTTGGCAAAACACATGATCAGACGACGAAATAGAAGGGCAGCTGACGAAACTCGACGAAACATACATGTTTCGTCGATATTAACTTTGTTTCGTCGACTTGGGCCTTGGCCTAAAACAGTTGAGGCCCACTAACTTGTTTCGCCGACTTGGTTCAGCCCAAGTCTTCTGTTTCGGCCCAGTGCTCAAGGTTTAGCTCTCAACTTCGTGTATCGAGCTTTGGAACGTACGACGGAGGAATGTCGTCACATAAACCGAATCATGTCGAGCCGAGTTGCGTCCACAAAACATGTATCAACAAACTCCCCCTTGGACGCTACTCATGAGATTCGCCTTCCATGTCTTCTGTGTCGGAGGATCCTCAAAGTCTTCACGTCTTGTAAGCAGAAAGTGTATCAACAAACTCCCCATTTTATTTAGGAAGTGTGTTAACAAACTCCCCCTTAACATAAGCTCTCCCTTGAGTTATGCTCGTGAATCTTTTGGTCTTCTATACTTGAGATCCTTGTGGTGTTGATGATTGGTCAGCAGCAGCTCGATCATCTTTATCATTGAGCGCCTTCACGTAGTGTCTTCATTCCGAAGCTTGTCATCGACCATGTTCTCCTTGCCTTCAGCATCTGCACATGCAAGAAATCTAAACGCGTAATGAGAACAAATGCTTGGAATATAGTTAACATAAACAAGCGACACACATGTGACCATTATTCAATCAACTACCGTCCGACAGTTTGAAAGTTTAACAAATTTATCAATTTCAGTTGTTAACTTTCAAAACTTGCAAATTGTGACCGTTTATGAAGTTTAGACGATTTGGTTTTCAATTAGGTTTCAGGTAACGAAGACTCGAGATCCAACATCGTACAATCGAAAAAAAATAGAAATAAAATCTTTTTGGCTTTTAGAAAGTTTATATTAAAACACACCTAAAATCTTTTGGGAATTTTTGAATATTTCAAATGTAAAGACAGAAAGCAGTAAATAAATATTTACAGACATTCTTTTTGCGAGTTTCGAGGGTAAGAGAATCATATCAGTGTACGGTCACGCCAAAACGCTCTTGTTGTTCAATTAGTTCACATTAAGATAAGCATCCTATAACAATTATCGGTATTGTTGTCCACATAAGCTCAACTTATCAAATGTAATCATGGCGAGGGGATACATTAAGGTATGGTTTATACTTACCGACCGGTGTTCATCCACGTCACGACACATTCCCGTATCAAGGTATGCACGAGGGTTCATCTTACCGGTGAGTATACCGATTATCATCTGTTTGACCGTATATGACGTGAGAAACTCACTTATTTTGATTGAAAACAAGCCCTATGTGATAGAATCACTTATTGATGAGGAACTTGATTTTCATATGCATGAGGGCACAGGAGCAAGTCCGTGAACAGGTCAGTACTTTCGTACAGCAGAGAGACGAACTTGACTCCCGGATAAATGTGATATTTTATCACTTATTTTCATGGACATGTGATTGTTGATCACTTATTGAGGTCGTATGCAGTATATACACGTATGTATAGTATCATGGAAGATCTAGACTTGCGTCCCCGTTATTTTTCGGTAAAAGATACAACCATGATACGCAGATGATAAGCAGCATAAAGACCGAATATCTCAGAACCTCGGCAATCTCTCAAACGAAATTTCGGTACTAAGACCATATGCCAATGTGTGGTTCCCACCTGATCTTCAGTCGATTAAGATTTATATCACCCTGCACACTTTAAAATGATTGTGAGCCTACCGATACATCTTATATAGAGCTGCTTATCGCTTTTCATTTTAGGTTTAAAGAGGTTTAGACAGACCACTGATGTACTATCATATTCTCTTTTTCTCGCCAGGAAACTCATTTTTGTTTTTCTATTGTTTTTGTGTTTTTGAAGTTTTTCGAAGTTTTTGGATTTTCAAATTTGGATTTATGGTATCAACGTTTAGTTAGGCCTTTCTACATAGCCCAACCAACCTAAATCTCAAAAAAAAAAAAATTAAATGATTTTATTTAATCATGAATATCCATCATGTTCATTTAACCATTTATTTTATTACTAAGTATTTCAATAGAAACTTTTACAAGTAATTCCAACATCAGTTATTTCATTAAACTATGAAAGTATGAAGTCTTATGGTCAACTAGTTATAAACCAGAAAAGATAAAATGGAGTGGAAAATTGGTACACCTAGGTTTCAAAACTTGCTTTGGCTCAATCCACTAAAGCAATCTTTTAAATTTTATTAATTCTTAAAATCCTTTCGGTTAATTTAATAGCTTTGGTTTTATTTATTTAAATATAAATTATTTAGAAACAATATTATTAAAACCACAAAGTTTTAAAGCTTTATACCATATATTTCAATATGTATTTTAAACCAAAGTAAATGATTGGTTTCAAAGAGAATTATAAACATGACTGCTTTATTAATAACTAACTTAGTTTGATGTATATTATGATATTATTTGAGTAGGTGGTAATAATTATCACAGACAAAATTTCTAGTATAAACATTTGGGTACAATCATAAAAATGGATTGATTGAAAATGGTGAACATTGCGACTTATATATATATATGTATGTATGTATTTATTACAAACTACAACTGGGGTTTAAAATATACTAGTGATTATGCATCCATAACTTATTTTAGTCTATCTAGGTCATAGGAGTATTATGCTCAATATACTTTTATGTAAGGTTTATTCTATCTCCTGTCTCTACTAAGTTGTTATTTAATGGGCGAAGTTCCTTTAAAGTTTCTAGCTCATAGGTGGCATGGGTGCTGGTACTAGTTTGGCGGTGCAACTATTTAATATAAGTTAGCAATTACTAGCTGTAGTGGCTAACATATGGAGATTTACCCATTGTTCATCTAATTCATTTTCCCATGGTAGGTTATTGCCTGATTTCTGAGTTTGTGCATTTATTTCCTTATTAATTATTATTCCCTTTGGTTGTGACTTCTTTAATTTCTTTATTTTTTTTTCTTGACTTTTTCTAATAATCCTACTTCTCTTCTTAGTGGTAAATGGTTTCTTAGACTGTGCCTTACTAATGAATATTCCTTTCTCAATATCTGCTGAGTATCCTGAGGGATTTGGTTAAAATGAGGTTCCCTTATCTTTTGGTGAACTATCTAATTGACGATAGATATCCGAAAATCTTTTGCTTACCCATACTGTAAACTAATAAATAGGCAAATAATATAAAACACATAATCATATAAGTTATTTCCTAAGTTATTTCTTTGGCTTGAGCCAGTGGCATAGCTCTGATACCACCTTCTGTCACAACCCCCGATCCCTTATACAAACACAGGAACGGGCGGCCGTGAGCCAGTTTCGGTGGTATCGCGTATTGTCTAATTTGGCAGCGGAATTTTTTCATCAGGACCGTAGTTAGGAAATATTTTATTAGAGTAAACCACCACATTTTATAACTTTAAACACATGGATAAAACCCAAGTTTTGTAGTACACACATTTTCATAGGAATAAATCCTATTTTATTTAATAAAAACATCTATTTTATTTTAGGTAACTTTATTGCCACTTTTCCAAGTCTTCAGTGCTCTCCAGCTGGCTTTTATTGGCTTCACACTAAGTTACCTGAAACACGTGTTTAAAACATTTTATCAGCAGGAAATACTGGTGAGTGAATCCCCGTTTAATCAAGTTTAAGTAAGAAGTCACAGTGAACAGTATTGAGGGCGCATCCGCAATTACATTTGTTTCCAAGTTATATCAATTACCACCATACGGTAATGTCGTTCCGACTTATGGTCATGTTACTCCTTTACCAGGTGGTAACAAATTTTGTATACAAAACCCCAAATTTACCGACTGTAATTGTATTCTTACAAATACTCAATAACTGTTATTCGCATGGCAAGATATTTAAGGTTTTGTGAAAACAATTAACAAAAAGATTTACAAAAAGTGGATCAACTCACATTGCTATTATAGGGCTTTCCTTTGTGACTTCCTGGTTATAATCTAATTAAATAAACAATGCACACGTGTTAGTATAATAACCCATTTTAACATTAGTAATACCCTTCCCGAGACGGCATTCCAACGACTACGTCGGGCAGAACCACGACAGCCGTTACGGAACCCTAGATCAATCGGGCAGAGTATCTAATACGTCTCCAGGGGTTATGATACTTACAACGAGGCAGAGCTTCGCTAATTGGGGGGGGGGTGGTATAATACCCGAGTATAATAACTCTAAATTCAGAATTTTGAGATTGAGAGTGAATTGTGAACGAAATTTGGTTGAACCCGATGGCCTTCTTATATAGTTGCTGAACATGGGTCTCTCGCGGCCCGCGTAATATAAGCACAAAGCTTACGCGGCCCGCGTCAAAGCTGGGTCAACGCGTAGCTTGTCCTGGTCATTGCCTAGACCCGCCACGATGATGACATGTGTCATCACCGGGCTGCGCCACTATCCTGATCTCTCGCGGCCCGCGTTAATGTTAAGGGAACCTTACGCTGCCCGCTTTAACTTATAAATCAACGACATCAGGTATCCACCTTGAAACCGCCCGCGTAAACTAAGGGTGAGGGTTGTCGCGGCCCGGCCAAACTTATATTTTCTTGTTTTTAATTATTTTTAATAATATATTGTATTTCGGGCTCGGTTTTCATATACGGGGTGTATTTTAGGAAGTGTAGGGTGTCAGGAAAATATTTGGGAGGGTTGTTATATTTTGGGTACAACTCCTGGATTATTTGATAAAATATATAGTGCACTCACCTTAAGTATAGTAACCCAATTTCACTTTATCCCTACGTCACGAGACAGAACCCCAACAAATTTAGGCAGAGCCTTGACATACGTTACGGGGCCCTACGTCAGTCGGACAGGGTATCAGTGATCAAGGGTTAAAACACTTAAAACGGGACAGAGCCTTATTATTATTATAGGTGAAAAATAGAAATTTTAGAGAGAGAGAGACAACGACAATGTGTAGAAAGGAAAGGGTGTTTGAGCAGTTTAAAATGTGGTATAACTTCATCTATTTATACTTTTGAAGTTGAAACTTCAAGTCCACTCCAAATGTTATGATCTTGCCACGTACCTACAACCCATTTAATTCATATTTATTACTTTATGTATTACTAGTACACGTACACTTTCCTTTTGAATATTAGATTCTTTATTATATATACGTTTATCTTTTAATTGTTATTATTATTATTTTATTATTTACTTACGTAACAAACATTCATAATTGAATGTTTCCACTTTCATTATATATAAATATATATTATAATTAATTTAATTGCTTCACTTATTTAGCGCTTATAACTTATAAAATACGACGTTTTATAAAATAATAAATATGCCATTAAAATAAGAATAATTTTTATCTACACTTTGAACCAAGTTTTCATTAAAAACAGAGTAGGTCCAAATATAATGTATTTTTAAAATTATTAAATGGTTCCTATGTTTGCCCAAAATACCTCATATTTCCAGTGGTCAACTTACCCATGATGTATTCTTCTAATAACATAAGTTTTTATATATTTTATATAAATAAAAATTTTGGGAATGTCACATCTCTTCTCTTCTTTATCAGCACTAACAGACTCTCTTTGATCATATAATCTCCCCTCGAATGAATACTCTCCTCCTCGAATGTTGAATCTTTAAATTCATCAGCAGCTTGCGTGTCTACAAGCTTCCAGAATTAAAACCTAGCTCTTAGCATCTTCAGACTCCCCCTTTCGATAAGCTGGGATCGCAGTCTGGCTTTCACAGGTTCGAGATCGTTGCCTGGCTCACACTCTACTCAGAAACGAAACCTGACTCTCTTCAATCACAGAATCCTCAGGTGTCAGAACCTGGCTAACCTGCACAGTCTCTTCCATAAACATAAGTTTTATATCATAAAAACTTTGCAATCTTAGACACCACTTGCAGAATAGATTTTAAAACCTTTCAAGCACAATCTTCCCCTCAAAATAATGTTCATCATGTTTAGCACTTGGAATTTTGAAAATCAGCCTTCCAACAACAGTTGTCGAAAACCTTTTTGGATTTTTTAAAAAGTTTATGCTAAAACCCACTAAAAATCTTTTTGAATTTTTGAAAGAAATGAAATGCAGTAAAGAAATATTTACAAACAATCTTTTTGAGAGTTTGTGTAAGAGGATCATATCAGTTTTTGAGACAAATCACTAACACCATTAAGCTTCATTTCATTTTAAGTTCTAAACAATTCACCTAGATTGTCAGTATATTGATCCACTTAAATTTTCACACAAAGTTCAACTGTTTCGAGATATGAGATTAATGTCTTAAGCACTTAAACTTATTCGCGTGTCCCACCACTTGAATATACTCCCGTATCCAGATCCCAATATTCAGTCTTACAGGTGAGTATACCTAGATGATATCTGTAAAAGGGTTAAATGCGAAACCGTGAGAGCTCAGGTCAGAACTTCCGTTCAGCAGAGAGATGACAGCTCGACTTTTGGTGTGTTCCCTTTAGAGAATCTTTTCTTCAACAGCACATGATTAGCATTTTTCAATGTTTCATCATTTTTGTACTGAGGGTTGCGCTATATTTCAAGCATTTTGCAAAGTATTATACTGGGACTAGGCCATTGCTTCCGCAAAATCAGAAGTCCCGGGATAATACCCCAGATATCACTGTGTATAAAGACCTAGTATCTCAGAAAGAGGGACCTTTCAAACAAGATTTCGGGGGTTACCCATATATCCAAGAAATGTTACCCACGAGATAAGCAAGTTTGAATTTTAGGTTTATATCTCACAAACAATTTACTGAATGTGTAAAAATCTACTGGCACATCCGCAGTGAGATTGTTTATCACATTTTTACTTTCGAATTCTTTAGCATGTTGTGATAGTCCACTGATGTACTATCATTTCCTCTTTTCTCAACAAAACTCATTTTTGATTTTATCATGTTTTTGTCTTTTTCAAATTTTATAATGTTTTTGGATTTTCTGAAATTTTTACTCCCCCTAAAATGCAAACACATTTAAAGAAATTTGAAAACAAACTATACAGAAAATTGACAACTGATATGAATTGCTTCAATTCGCTATCCATTTGGAATAAACAATCAGAACTCCCCCTTACAACAAAACTATTTTCCCATTATGATTTCAAAACACTTAAGTTTGTTTTAATCAAAATGTTTTTTCCGGAAAATAAATTTTGTTGATTTTACCACTTGTAGATTCGGGGTTCATCATATTGCTTTTTAACCACTTGTTTGAGGATTATATCAAGTTCAAATTAATGACCTTGATTAATCACTTTGATAGAGCAAACCTCTGTACCACTTGTAAGAAATCAAGTACAACTTAATGTCCCTGATTTATCACTTATAAGATTACCAATTCAAATACAAAGAATGATGCCGATTCCTGTTCCACTCTTACCAACCTGGGAACTCCGGCAAGTCACATTTAAACACATCAAAAAACATTTTCAAGAAAGATGCTGATTCATGCTCCACGATTAACCACTTAGGAGCTCCGGCAAGTCAGGTTTTTCATTCAAAGAATATATCCACCCAAGCCTGACCAGCCTTGGGTGTTACCAAGCTACCAACACTCGGTTTCTTACCATTCATCTTCTTCTCATAGAACTCTTTAACCCCTTTGACTTTTCTGGCAATCATTTTACCAAATATGTGTTTCACTTTGGGGTTTAAGGCCTTTTCAACATCAAAAACCTTTTTATCACAATAAAATTGGTTTGAAATCTCAACTTTACCAATTTTCTTCTTAAAATTTTTAGCCCGAAGTGGTGGAAAATTCACATCATCCACAGTCGGAACTGATTTTTCACCATTTTCCTCAACCTGTGGCTCCTCTGATTTTGTGGAATCAGATTCGTCGCCAGAAGATAACTCTCTGATTTTGATGAACCAGAATCATCGCTAGAACTATCACTAAATTTCTTAACAACCCATTTCTAGTTATCAGATTTAGCTCTTTTCTTGTAAAACCTGATTGAACATTCACCAATTTCAAATTTTGAATTTTTGAAAAGTTTGGTTCTATCAATTGTTGGTTCAAACTCAATCACTTTCTCTTTCAGTTTAGAAACTCCTTGTTTGACTTGTATTGCCTGTGAACAATTCATGGCAATATGACCATATTTCCTACACTTGAAACAGGTTCGAGTTTCCTTCTTCTGATCAACAGTCTGCATCTCTTCCTGCTTCTTTGCAAGAAATTCTCTGTTCGACTGCTTTCTGAACAACTTTTCTTTCTCTTCCTCAGAAGATGTACCTGAAACAAATGTCATTTTTTATTTAAAATCTCGAACACATTTATCATTTTTATAATTTTCTGGTGGAATAAATCCAAGACCTTTCTTTATGAAATTACCGTTATGGTTTGGTTTCTTTCGATATCCAGAACCAGAACTGTAACCTTTTTTCTTGTTTAACCTTTATTGAGCTCTTGAGGTATATTTTTTAGGTTTATCAGTAAGATTTACATCTTTTATTTCAGAAATATTAATTTCTATTAGTTTGAAAACCTTTTGATCAACTCAGGTTTGACACCTCTTATTGGAAATTCCTCATCAGAATATAATTTGTCAGAATCATTAGAAGTATAAGCAACTTTAAACATTTCGTCATCCAAATTAGATTTTGATAATAAGAATTCATTACTGTACACTCTTTTGCCCTGTTTTTCTGTTTGACTCGGAGTGCTGGACTCAGACTTTAACTCCGACATAGACTCCGACTTTGACTCCTCTAATTCATCGTTATCTAACACATGATCCACCACTTTCTTCATCAATTGAGATTGTTGATCAGTGTCAGACGATGTAAACATGACATCAATATTTTCTGGCAAATTGACTGTAGGCTCATACTCCCACTGTAAGTTTGTTGCTTTTTGGACTCTTTCAGAATTTGGATTTCTGGGCAAATATCCATTTTCCAGCGGGGGTGGACACTTGTTATAACTAACACCTTGTTTCTTACCAGAATTCTTTTTGTCAGTCTTTTTCTTTGTGTCATTCTTCTTTTCAGGAGTCTTTTCACCAGATGTCGTCTGTTCTTCAGTTACTTCACCATCTTCAAACGCCTTCATGCCTTCAACAGTTGGATAAATACTGTCAATGACATAAGAAGTGCATGAGTAACTTTTCAACAAACGATTAATTCTTTCAGTTTCAATCCTTTGTAATTCCAGTTTCTGTTCTAGAGTAGCACACTTCTCGATGTAGTTGTTCACAACTTTTTGCTTTATCATGAAAGCCCCTTGAAGTGTTTTCATTGTTGTTGCCTGTTCTTCACTTGTATCATTGTACATATTCATTGCTTTGTTCAACACATCATAAGATTCCTTCAACCTGTTCATGTTGTTGGTCAATTCACTGTTTTTCTTCTTCAAAATTTCACAGGTTTCACAATTTGCTGAAATCTTTCGTGCATCAGCTTTTTCATTAATTTTGAACTTTGGAACTTCTTTAACTTTTCTTCTGACCATGGAAACATCTTCATCATCACTGTTGACCGGTGTTTTGACCTTTTTCTTTTTCTGTTTAGCTTTTTCATTCAATTCGAGCAACAAAAGCTGTGTGAACTGGAGTTTTGTTAGGATCATAATCATCCCAACTGAAATTTTCCCAGTTAAAACCTTCAGGTAACTTTTCATCATCTTGATCTATCACACATGCTTTACCATCTGCTGAAATATATTTGTCCCAATTGAATCCTGTTGATGACTTCTTTTCATTTTGATTCACCACACAAGCTCTCTTTGAAGATTCTTCAATTACATTTCTTCCATGTGCAGTTTGTGCCTGTTGTTGATTTGGTTGTTGAGCAACCTAATGGTAGATGGCCTTCCTATAGTAATCATTGTTGTTGAAAGGATTTTGAGCTCCACTTGCTTCACGATTAGTGCACTCTCTCTTGAAGTGTCCTTTTTCCCTGCAATGAAAACAAGTGACTTTAGATTTATCAAAACCTAAAGTAGAAACATTAGCCTCATGTAAATCATCTCTTCCTGCGATCTGCTTGAATTTCTCAACTCTCCTCAACACACTAGCCAAACACCATTTTATATCCATTAGCTCCATCTCTTCAGCATCTATTTGATCGTAATCCTCTTTTGTCAACATTGGATTCCCGATCCTGCCTGCTACAAAACTTCCATAAGACTCTAAAACAGTCCCCAACAAAGACATGTGGCTTTTTGCAACTTCTTCTGTATAATCTTGATCATCCTCAAGATTCAAAACAATATTGCACTGTAATTTCCTGCCATTCTTTGTTGTTGCCAAATTCGGATCAAATGATGGATATGATGAGAAACTCGTTTTGCTGCTTGATCCTTTAGACGAACCACCTGATGATCTCTTTATGTTGAAAGCAGTTTCAACTTTCGGTGACATGTTTGTCTTTTCATTCAATCCGGCTTTGTAATAAAGCCCAATATCTTGTTCACCGTCAAACACTTTCATTCTTGAAATCTTTATCTGTTCCATTTCCTGTGCTTCAAGCTTCTCAATAAACTTGCTCAGTGTTAGATTGTTGAAACCTTTCTTGTTTCTTAGCATCATCAAGTATGTCCAAGTCTCATGTGGTAATGCATCTGCTAGTTTCTCAATCAACTCTTCATTATCTTTGTTGATGCTAACCCTCTTCATGTTTACCAACAAATTGCAATATCTTTCAATTATCTGCTTTGTGCTTTCATTTTTCAAACCACAGAATAAATCAAACTCTTTTTTCAGAAGTGATTTCTTGTTTTTGATCATCTATTGGCTTCCAACAAACTTAGATCGCAATGCTTTTCAAATCGAATATGCACTTCCAGTGTGTTGTAATAAGACCAAGATATCCTCTTTGACTGCCTGTTGTAGTAAACTGATCATCATGTTTTCGTTTTTGTATTTCTTTTTCTCCTCGGCACTAAGATCTTTGATAGCAATCACCTCTTCGTCATCATTTGTTGGTCTAACGTATTTCGTTTCAATGCATTCCCAAGCATCCAAATAATTTGCTTGTACCCAGTTCTCAAACTGTTCCTCCCAACCCTTATACTCCTCAATGTTCATTAGCTTAGGCGGTTTTTGCATAGTTCCCGTTTCGTTTTCCAACATCGCCTGCTGAGTAACAGTGATCGGAGTAGCAAAGGCATTATAAAAATCCTCTTCCATGTTTCGGTTTTTTTAAAATTTCACAAAACAGACTGCTTCAAACGAAATTACACTCTTCACACAGAATTCCCTTCAAACGAAATCACTCAGTCCAAACGAGATTACTTTCAAACGGGATTAACCTGAAACAAGTCTTTCAAACGAAATTAGTAACTTTCAAAGAGAATCAAGTAATTCCGTGCGGAATTATCCAGTTTCCAAACGGAATTAAGATCTTGAAATGAAATTATAATTTCGTTTGAACAACTTCACGCAGAAATACTAATTCCGTTTGGAATTAGCTGATTTTTCAAACGTAATTAAGAGAAACTGATAATTCCGTGCGAAATTAGTGAACAACTTCAAACGAGATTAGCTGATGTCATCATTTTCGAATAAAGTTTCAAGCGAAATTACAGATTTTTTCAGTTTTAGATTGAATTATGGTCCAATACTTTCAAGGCTTTGTTAAAACACTGTTTTACATGTTATATGTGAAATCCAGATCATTTTAACCGTGGAAACTAGTTCAATTTGAAAAAGAAGGTGTAGAAATCAGAATTTGCAGCTGAATTGGTATGAACTCTTCCTCCTGAGCTCTGATACCACTTGTAGGATCGATTTCGGACCCGAACGAGTCGATCGGAAGAGTTAATCCTTGAAACGAAAGGCGGAAACATACGAAACAAGGTCAATTCAGCTAGATACACTAATAAACTGCCTTTCTGATTAATATAATGACAGAATACAATGAGTCGGCACTTCGGCAGTACTTCGTTACACTGACCGGAATCCTTATCACTGATTCCGGATGAACAGATATATATAGGCTCATGATTCCGCATGAACTACCTTTATACGGAATTAGAATTCCATGCGGAATTTAATTTCGTACGGAATTACATACATGCACATTTCATGCGGAATTACACCCTCATGCTAAATTACAAATATCTCGAAATACGTGCTCTGATCAACCATTCTAATACAAGACTCGATATAAGACGAAGTCGACAGACGCATGCACTAACAAAGACATGCGTCTCTCCGACGTGCATTCGACATTCGTTCGTAACTTCTTCTAAATAATACATTATTGGATAAAGGTAACATCAGTAAACAGCATTACTAATAGTTGTAAAAACATTAAATTCTTATATGTGTTAAATTAAAAATAAATTATTTTAATAATTTAGTAAGTACCTGAGTAACGGTTCTTCCTTCACCTACATACACTACTTCTTCATCCTCATAGATGTCCTGGTCAACATTAATGAAAGAATTTGTATAATGCTAAAATAATTAAAACCTTTACTGCTAATACTATATACATACGTACCTTGAATACATTCTCAACATAATCAGCCTTCGATATCTCAAGCACACTATCATCATCAGATTCAGGTTTCTTCGAAAAGCAAATCTCAGTCTCATCTCTATAAACTACTATGTCAAAAACAACATCATCAATTCTGCTAAACACAAGCAAATCACCCTTCAGTATTCCAACATCTTTACACATTTCCGGCCATCCTCTAGCAAATACAAAGTTCGTATCAACCTTAGATACTTCAACATTCCAATAGGAACCCTTATAACAGATTTGAAATTTGCCACTTGGTGGGCTGTTTTCGTAAAATTGTTTAATGAAGCAGTGTTCGATTACCTGCATAAAATTAAAAATAATGAATACTATACGTGAAGTACGTGACTTATGAGAATAAGCATTGACAAATTTAAGATGCAAAAGGATTCAAGTTAAGATCAATAGTCATTCCGTAAAACCAAATCTTGCATAACGATTAAACGTGAAATAAGATTCACCACACATGCCATCAACAAAACATGAAAGTTCAAGCCCAAAATCACCTAACACTCTGAAAACCAACAAAGTATCCCTTGGCAAATTGAGATCTTTAACAACACTGTCCCAACCGTCAGTTATTATTGGCGTTGAATTTTCTATTCTGACCCTCACAAACCACTTTTTACCAGACTCATGATAGATTCGCAACTTTGTTTTTGGTAACAATCTCCCCACTTTTGATTAGCAAAGGCTATAGGTACATCCTGTATATAATTTTTAATTAATGTAAGAAAATATAAACTATAATAACTGTTAAATATATATCTCAATAAAAATAAATTATGTATATAAAAACATGTCATACCAGTTTCAAAGATTCTGGGTTATCAAGAAACTTGACAAATGTAGTATATATGACAAAACCTGAATCAGTAAAGATGTTAAAACATTGAAATTAAAAAGTTGGCTTCGAAGATGAACATTAACTTTTGTATTAACAGAGTATCTACTGAAACTAATCATAGAAACAGAGTATGAGTTAAAAATTTTCTGCAAATAATAACTATTTTAATATGTTATCAACAAATGATTCAAACACCTAACTAAACCCTTCTTGAATGTATAGCAATAAACTTAAAATCGTATTTGTAGCAAGATAGGATTTGAATTTTTTTTTTGAATTAAAATCGGTTAAACAATATAAAGTATTACAATATGAATTTACATACCAGTTGTTGAAGAAAAACAACAAAACCTCCAGTGATTCAAGTGTAGAAGACGGAGAATAAGAAAGTTGAAACCCTAGAAAATGACTGGGAAGAAGAGATTTTTGAAAGAAGTCAGATGATAGATGTTTGATGTGTAATAATGCTAAAGAAATAATGGCAGTTGTGTTTTCGTTTTCCCATATTTTCAATAAATGAAAAATATTTACACATACACCCCTTATTGAATTTGTTATTTGCATTTACAAACTTAATAAAAGATGTCTAACAAAATGTGTTTGGAAACCTCTGTTGTTCGTTGGAAACAGTGTAAGTCAAACAGTTGTTAGATAAACAGAAGTTATGACAACAGATGATAACTTTCAGCAGTTGTTTTATTTTTAGCTAACATCTGTCCACGTCAGAACCTCTGTTATCATAATGCATGACAGTCAGCAGTCAGCACTATAGTAAATGAACAATCATTAGGAAAAACAGAAATTATGATAACAGACGGTACCATTTAGCAGTGGATGTGTTTTTAGGCAAGCATGAGTTTCAAAAACAGTTGTTTTCAATCAGTGTAACTCAACAGTGGTAAGTCTAACATCTGCTATTAGCTCAACCACTGTTAGGAATGACTGAAATAATTAAAATGAAGATGCGACAACAAAGATTAATACTATTTAAATTTATGTCATTTAGTCAACAGTGGTAAATCAAACAGTCGTTAGCATACACAGTTGTTTCATCATCAGCAGATTCTTCAAAAAAACTACTATCAATGATCAAATTCTGAACATTTGTTTTATCTTTGCACTCATCTGTTCACCATCAAACCAACCCCTGATGCTATTAAACCTCTGTTGACTTACCAAGCAGATGTTCAGACAGAATTCAACATCAACATAATCTGTTAACCATCAAACCAACCGTTGATACTATTAAACCTCTGTTGACTTACCAAACAGATGTTCAGACACAATTCAACATCAACATTATCTCTTCGCCATCAAACCAACCCTTCATATTATTAAACTTCTGTTGACTTACCAATAATTAAACTAAATCAAACTAAAAAACTAAATAAGTAAAACTAAAAGGCAACATAGATTCATAAGTTTAAAATTTATTCATTTATTCATGACATTAAAAGTCCAATAATTACATCACATACTAAACAACGTTAAAGTTCAAATCTAACAATAACAACCAGAATGAAGAAACTTTAGCTTCAACTCCATCGATTGCTGAACTTCTCGATGTATGTCCTTCAGCATCGCCATGAACTCCACGTCTCTATCACCGCACTCTATATTACTAACAACATAAAGCTCACGAACGGAAGTTGAAGGCATGCGTATAAGATCTCTGGAAACCTGCTCTCTAGTGAACAGGCCAACCTGCAATCCATCAAAACATCTCTTCAACTCTGAAGAGTAGCCCTGTCTTCATGCACTTGTTCCTCAATTTTCCTGACAAAACGCTGCTTGAAATCATCCGATTTTTCATCTATGAATGAGGCCATTTGAATAAACTGTATTACTCGACTTTCCTGAAAGTATGATATCTTCTTAGGAAAACGTGATGAAAAACAGGTGAAGTGACTATGAGTTTATATACTGAACTTTGTAATTATGAAAATGTGTAGATTTAATATATATAAACATATTAATGTAAAATTCAAAACAACAGTCTTTTAATGCAAAAACCTTTTCAAAACCCCAACTTTTATGGGAAAACCGTAAAATTAAATACCAAGAAACCCAACGGACAAAATATCGAAATTCAAAGAACAAAAGCAGATTATGAAAATTACAATTAAACGATTCATTTACCATGTAAACACGTTTTTGAAACTCTATAAAAAACTGATGATTAATTTTGATTCAAAACATCAACAACTCGTCCTACAAATCACTTTCTGTCAAAAATAGTTCCAAATCAGAAAACCTACAAAAAATCTACATGGCAAAGTTCAGTTTCTACCACTGGTCAGACACCAGTGATCTTAAAACACAATTCTCGATGTGGTCACTCAAAGAACAAAGAACAAACCAAGAAGTAAACAGGAAAGTCGACATAATCAACAACACTAATAACAACAAAACCTGGAATAGCATAGCATTGCTCGATGAAGTCCTCCACTCTCCTCCATCAGACTTCCAGAAGAATGCAGAAGAGTTTCTCACAACTTCTAGAACAGGATCAGAAAATCTGTAACATGCTAACTGACCTGAAATTAAAAAGAGAGCATGAAATCACATGGAGAAAGGCTAGAGTCTACGAAATCTTAGCAAGTGTTAACCTTAGCGTGTAATACTTTATAAATATTTCATTAAATTACTATTTTTCTCTGTAGTAGTTCATTGTAATAATATAAACATGCATCTTAACAGTTAATAAAAAATAAGAAACAAACCTAAAATGCAAAGGTCTCTTCTCAACTGGTGTAGCACAACTGACTTTTTCACGATAGAAGATACATATTGTCGGTTGAAGTTGCAACTCTCCCATCAAAGAATGTAACACATGCAACTTTTCACGATGTTGCAACAATTATATTGCAACATCGACATTTAAAGGTAGATGTGTGATGGCCAACATCATTGAAACGACGATGTTGGAACAATGATACCGGAACGATAACATGTAAACAGAATCATCAAACACTCGAACAAAATTGTGTAATCGGAGAATAGCGGCTGAATCACGAGAGTCGAGAAAGATGCATTTGAGAGAGAGAGAGAGACACGCTTGCAGATATCAGCGAGAGAGATTTGAATGTGCAGCCAGATAATTATGTCTTATTTATAGAATTAGAAAATATGGTTTGAATTTTGAATATAGTTTGAATTTTGAATTTTGAATGTGGAGCCAGAATTTGAATTGGGAACAGATGTTTGATTATAAAATGTTGAGGACATATGTTGATTAGAGAGAGTAATTGATTGAAGAAGATGATATGTTATATATCTGGAGCCACTGTAATTTTGAATTATGAATTTGGAGCCATAATATTGAATCGTCAGAGGTTTTGAAGTTTGAATTTTTAATCATCAGTGGTTTGGTTACAGTGGTTTGATTACATTCGTTTGAATGGGCAGACCATTGAATTGACAATGGTTTTGATTACAGTGGCTTGAATGGACAGTGGTTCGTATTACAACAGAGATTTTGAATGGGCAGACCTTTGGAATCTAAATGTGGGCCAACTTTGAATTTTAAAGTCTTTTAATATTAGGCTTTATAATGTAATAATGAGATAAGAAAATCCTTGTTGGACACCCTCTCTCTTGCTGACACATCAGCTTTTATTATGTCACTTGGATTTCTCCTTTTATAGAAAGTATAGATAGATTTATCTTACTTGACTAATTAAAATAAATGTTTTTTTAATCAATTCATTTCTTTTATTCCTTTGTCTAGAATAAATGCTTGACCATTGCTATTTGTTATCCCCCTTTTATGCTTGACCGTTCGTCTTTTCACAGTGATAAACAATTGGGAGACTTCAACTTAGAAGAGGCACAAATCAAATTCAAAACACATGTGGCGAGTATGTCATAGAATTTTTGTAAGTTTACTTGTTTAGGTGGTTTAGGATGTTGCAAGAGTGTTTATACATGGTTTATAGGAATCTAAGCGTTTATAGGTCGTCTATGGTACTACAAGTGGACTTTAATCGCTTTATTTTTAGAGATCTCCATGCTAGCTAAAGTCCGAACAAATTTAACATAGTAAGTTGGCGCCACAAGCAGACTTTTCAAGGTCCACTTGTACTATGAGCAGACTTTATTTATCAGGTTTGGTTGAAGGAGAAACACTTATATTCCCATAAACCGACTACATAAACTCTTAAAAACCCTAAACCACCTAAACATATAAAAAAACCATAAACCACCTAAACATATCAAAAAAATTCTTATATCATAGTATAACTGTAAGCGACTCTGTTTCTTTCTACTATTTTTTTACTTTTTTATTCGTTTGGAACGCAGATGTTGAAATGGAGAAGATTCTATAGGATTCTGTGCCATTTGGGGTACGAGCAAAACGAGGGTTTGCTACTCATCCTCACAGTATAGCGGAAAGGTTAATCTGATAAAAACCAGAGAGAAGATAGAGATTAACTGAATTCTCATATTTCATTCTGTTCAACATTACAATATATAGATAAACAAAACTATAAACCCTAAAGCCCATAAGCAATGGGTTGGGCCTAAAATGTCTGGTTTATAACACTCCCCCTCAGACATTTAGAATTATACACAGTTTAATGACATACTTCAGGATGATGTTAAATAGGTACTTCAGGACCTGAATAAGTAAACTGATACTACTGGATCATCTATGCTGCCTCATTAAAAACCTTACTAAGAAAACCCAGTGGGACAAAACTTAGTTAGGGGAAAAAGAGTACAGCGTGTATAATTCTCCCCCCCTGAATTCAACAAACATCTTTCAATCTACGAAGACCGATCATGTGTGATAACTGCTCGAAACTTTTTCTACGTAAAGATTTTGTGAACAGGTCTGCTAGATTTTCACTTGACTTGATCTGACGAACATTGATTTCCCCTTCTTTCTGCAAGTCATATGTTGAGAAGAACTTTGGTGAGATGTGCTTTGTTCGATCACCCTTGATGTAACCTTCTTTGATCTGAGCTATGCAAGCAACATTGTCTTCATAAATAATTATCGACTCCTTCTTGATCTGTTCTAATCTGCATGCTTCTTGTATGTGATAATCATTGATCTCAACCACACACATTCTCGACCAGCATCATATAGTGTTATCAATTCAGCATGATTTGATGATGTTGCTGTAAGTGTTTGCTTAGTTGACTTCCAAGAAATTGTTGTGCCGCCGTATGTGAATACATAACCTGTCTGAGATTTTGCTTTGGGAGGATCTGATAGATATCCGGAATCAGCATACCCATCGAGCTGGGACTTCTAGTCTTTCTGATAGAAAAGACCTAAGTCTTGTGTCCCGCAAATATACTGGAATATATGTTTTACACCATTCCAGTGTCTACATGTTGGATTCGAACTGTATCTCGCTAGTACATGTATTGCAAATGCAATGTCAGGTCTTGTGTTATTTGCGAGATACATAAGGGCACCGATTGCACTTAAGTACGGTACTTCTGGACCAAGTATTTCTTCGCCTTCTTCTTGAGGGCGATAAGGATCCTTGTGTGGATCTAGCGGTCGGACAACCATAGGTACGCTAAACGGATGTGCTTTATCCATATTGAAACGTATTAACATCTTCTGGATGTAATTTGATTGATGGACAAAATGTGCCATTGCACATATACTCAAATTGTAGCCCGATACATAATTTCGTCATACCAAGATCTTTCATTTCAAATTCCCTCTTTAACAACTGAGCAGCTTTTTCTTTCTCTTCAGGAGATCCGATGCATCAACATAGACTGCTATTATAGTGAAATTTGAGAGTGATCTTTTTATAAAAACACATGGACTGATTACATCAGACTTGTATCCTTTTTTTCGAGATATTCACTAAGTTGATTGTACCACATACGACCAGATTGTTTGAGACCATATAAAGATCTCTGGAGCTTTATAGAACACATATCTCGAGGTGTTGATTTTAATGCTTCAGGCAATTTTAATCCTTTAGGGATTTTCATGTAGATGTCATTTTCAAGTGTCGCATATAAGTATGCGGTGACGACATCCATTAGTCTCATATGAAGTCCTTCAGAGATTGTGAGGCCGATTAGGAACCTAAGGGTTATCGCATCCACTACAGGGGAATACGTTTCCTCATAATCAACTCCTGGGATTTGGGAAAACCCTTGTGCTACAAGTCGAGCCTTATATCATACAATCTCATTCTTTTCATTTCTTTTTATTGCAAACACCCATTTATAACCTACTTGTTTGACGTCTATGGGCATTCGGACTACAGGTCCGAAAACATGTCGCTTTTTGAGCGAATTCAATTCGGCGTTTATGGCTTCTTGCCATCTTGGCCAATCATTTCTGTGCATGTACTCTTCTAAAGTTTTTGGTACGTCATCATTTTCATTGATTACATCCGTTGCTATAGCATATGCGAATATATCATCAACACGTGTTTTATTCAGGTTCCACACTGTACTATCTTGTACATAACTAATATAGATCTCATTTTTGTTCGGTACCGGTGTTTCTTTTGAAACTTCATTTTCCTCTGGATTCATAGTTGTCTCTTCTGGGACATTTACCTCTACCGGGGTTTCACTTATAATCTTTTGCGAGTTTTCACCAACTGCGTTACTTTGCTCTTTTCGTTTCCGTGGGTTTTTGTCTTTGGAACCAATTGGTCTCCCACGCTTTTGTTGTATAGTAATCGCTTCTAAGATTAATTCAATTCGAGCAGGTGCATTTGATGCTGGTACATGTGACTTTGTCACTCTATTCGTGTCTGTGAATGCATCTGGTAATTCATTCGCTATTCTTTGCAAATGTATGATCTTTTAGACTTCATATTCACATTGACCACTTCGGGGGTCGAGATTTGATAGCGATGATGCATTCCATGTTATTTCTTGTGTTACCAGTCTTTCTTTGTCCTTATCTCCCCCTAAGACTGGGAACATCGTTTCATCAAAATGACAGTCAGCATACCATGCTGTAAACATGTCTCCCGTCATCAGTTCTAAATATTTAATTATGGACGGGGAGTTAAAAACAATATAGATACCCAGTCTTCTTTGGGGTCCCATTGTAGTACGTTGTGGTGGCGGTATTGGTACATATACCGCACAACTAAAAATTCTAAGGTGGGACAAACTTGGTTCTCGTCCGGAGACCAGTTGCAATGGGGAGTATTCGTGATCAGCAGTTGGTCTCAATCTAATCAGTGCAGCGGCATGCAAAATAGCATGACCCCATGCAGAAGATGGTAATTTACATCTCATTAAGAGTGGTCTAGAGATTATTTATAATCGTTTGATCAGAGATTCAGCTAAACCATTTTGTGTGTGAACATGAGGTACTGAATGTTCAACATTGATCCCGATTGGCATACAATAGTCATTAAAAGCTTGAGATGTGAACTCTCTCGCATTATCCATCCGGATGTTTCTAATTTGATTATCGGGGAAATTGGCTCTCAATTGTATGATTTGAGCTAAAAGTCGGGCAAATGCTACATTTCGAGTAGTTAAAAGGCTAACATGTGACCACCTTGAGGATGCGTCTATTAAGACCAAGAAATAGCGGAATGGTCCACACGGAGGATGAATAGGCCCACAAATATCCCCTTGGATTCTTTATAAAAACGATGGGGTTTCATGTATCAATTTAGTTTGTTCTAAAGTTCAAAAGAAAATTGCAGAAAAATTAATAGTGTACCCGGATTTGATGAACGGCAATTATCTTAATCCAAGCCGGTAAATTCCCTAATGAATAGAGCGAATCGTGCTGATAACGTGACAAAAACCAGAGAGAAGATAGAGATAAACTGAATTCTCATATTTCATTCTATTCAACATTACAATATATAGATAAACAAAACTATAAACCCTAAAGCCCATAAGAAATGGGTTGGGCCTAAAAATGTCTGGTTTATAACATAATCTTAATTCTTTATTGTTTTTATGACATTATTTGTTGATTAACAAAGCTAGGTTGAGATTACTAGTTTTGAATTAGGTACGAAGAATGAGAATTAGCGACCGAATAAGGAGATTCATGAACTTGTTCCTAATATGGATCATAAGGTATAATATATAAAATTGTAGATTTGCATTTTCATCCAACTGTATATATATTAAAAAATGAATACTCATGGGTTGAGTTTTAAGTTTTATTAAACACAATTATATATATATTAAAAAAATGAATATTGTATTAATGCGTGACGAATAAAGTATATTAATTAATGGTTATCGCCCGTGAATTTCACGGGTTGGACCATTTAAATGATGTGAACAACAAATGTAAAAAAATATTTAAAATGTACGATGTGTGAAAAATAAGTATATATAGATCAAGCAAGTCGTCAAATATAGTAAATTGTTCCCTTATATATTTAAGGTTTTATAGATAAACAATATAATGATCAAATCAAACATTTTAAAATTATTGTACAAGGTATAGAAAGAAATTTTTTTTATGTAGGGGAGTGAAAATTCCAATTTGAAAATATGTTATTCTGCGTTATAATCATAGCAATGATGAGTGAGAGTCTATACTAGGGCTTCTGTGCTCTACGTGCTTGTGTGTTTCTGTGATTTATGTGCTTACGTAAATATGTGCTTACATGATTGAACGTGTTCCTGAGCTTTATATATGAAACTTTAGAGCTGAGTGAGAGTCTATACTAGGGCTAATCGACATTTGTCTCTAAGTCCTATGGCGATATCTGTTGCAGACAATGTCGTCATTTGGATCGTTTCACTCCCATTCTGCTTGCCGCAATCATGATGAAAAACGCATCGCCGCCCTCGTCGCTAATCAAATGGTGAAAGTTATCCCTCAGATTGTTAGCGAACTGAATGAAAACACTAGCAAGTCTTTTGAAGAGTCCAGGACTGATGCTCCTAAAGCTACTTTTAGCTTCAAACAGTTCAAAGCCTGCGGACCCAAAGAATTCACCGGAGAAGATGGACCTACTGCCGTGTTCCAATCGTTTGATTCTATTGAAGTCACCATGCGCCAAAGCAACTGTCCTGATAATCTTCGCACTATTAACGCCAACGGCGTTTTCCAGTCCAGGGCTCTAGACTGGTGGACTGCCGAAAGAAACAAGCGCGGAAATGATGCAGCTTACGGACTAACGTGGGACGAGTTGAAGGACATCATGATGAAAGAGTTCTGCCCTCCCCACGAGCTTCAAAAGTTGGAGGATGAGTTTTGGCACATCAAACAGAAGGATGGCGACAACGCTGGTTTAACTGCTCGCTTTAAGCAGCTAAGCATAATCTGTCCAGGCCAAGTTACTACGCCCGAAATCACCGTTAAGAAGTATATCCATGCTCTTCCGGATTGCGTGGCTGATTTCGTTCAAGCTGCAAAGACGGAAACCATTGAGGAAACTTTCTTACTCGCTGCTGAGATCAATGACAAGCGAGTCAAGGCTGGTTACTGGGATAATGCCTCCAAGAATCTTTATCAAGTTACCGCTGCTCCAACCGCTGAAACCGCCGCCGCTCCTCAAGCTTCAAGGTCCTCCCGTCGCAAGAGAAAGAACAACAACAACAGTAGCAAGAATTGCGCTGTTACAGCTGCCGCTCCACTCCAATCAGTACCTGCCCAATCGCAGCTTCAACACCGCCAAGTAGCAGCACCGGTCACCCATGCACCGCTGGCCAAGCGTGCATACACTGGTCCTCACCCGGCTTGCCCTACTTGTACTTATCATCACCCAGTGGAATTGCTTGCAGATACTGTGTGCATTGCAACATGTACGGCCACTTAACCGCCAACTGCCGTACAGGTCCACATCAAACTCCAGCTCCAGCTCAAGGTTAAGCTCCTGCTCAGCAAGCTCTACTTCCTGCTCCTCAAGGCCAACAAGCGGCTCCTGCACCCGCGATCCACGCTAGAGCTTGCTTTACGTGTGATGATTCCAACCACTTCGCAAACATGTGCCCCAATCGAGTGGTGAAGCAAGAGCCACAACAGCAGCAGCCTCAGCAGCAGCAGCCTCAGCAGCAGCAGCCAGCAGCCCGCGGACGTACTTTCAACATCAACGTCCACCAAGCCCAAGCTGATAACAATGTGGTTAATGGTACGTTCCTTGTAAATAGTATATATGCTTCGTGTTTATTTGATACTGGAACCGATAACTGTTTCGTGTCGTTAGAATTCGAAAAGCTCCTTAATCTTAAGCGCGCCCATCTCCCCTCGACGTTCGATGTTGAAGTTGCCACCGGAAGAACCATCGCTGTCAATTCTGTTCTTCGTGATTGTACTCTCGAACTCAACAATCACATCTTCCCTATCGATCTTATTTCAATACAGCTTGGTAGTTTTGATATCATAGTAGGCATGGATTTTCTTCGTGAAAATCGTGCTGAAGTTATTTGCATCGATAAGATGATTCGCTTCTTGCTCGCTAATGGTGATCTATTGTGTGTCTACGGTGAAGTCGCTTCGAAGAAACTCAAACTCATGTCGTGTGTTCAGGCTAGCAAGTACCTCCGCAAGGAATACCAAGCTTTCTTAGCACACATTGTAGTAGCGGAGAAAAAGGAAGTTATGGCAATCGATAAGGTGCCTGTGGTTTGTGATTTTTCCAATGTCTTTCCTAATGATCTTCCTGGTTTACCCCCGAGTCGTGATATTGATTTTCGTATTGACCTCATTCCTGGAGCCAATCCTGTTACTAAATCTCCTTATCGCCTCGCTCCGTCCGAAATGCGCGAACTCTCGAGTCAACTCCAGGAATTACTTGACAAAGGCTTTATTCGCCCTAGCACCTCTCCTTGGGGCGCACCAGTCCTTTTCGTCAAAAAGAAGGATGGGTCGTTCCGGATGTGCATCGACTATATGGAGTTGAATAAGCTGACTATCAAGAATCGCTATCCTCTGCCTCGAATCAAATGATTTGTTTGACCAATTACAAGGTGCTACATGTTTCTTGAAGATCGATTTACGCTCAGGTTATCACCAGTTACACATTCAGGAGGAAGATATACCAAAAACCGCTTTCCGAACCCGATATGGCCACTATGAATTCATCGTAATGCCCTTTGGTTTAACCAACGCACCCGCGGTTTTCATGGATTTGATGAATTGCGTGTGTAAACCATTTCTTGACCGCTTCATCATCGTGTTCATCGATGATATCCTTATCTATTCGAAGTTGAAAACCAAACACGCGCAGCATCTACGTTTGGTTCTCGAGTTACTCCAGGAGAATCGACTCTATGCCAAGTTCTCAAAGTGTGAATTCTGGCTAGCGGAGGTTCAATTCCTCGGTCACATTTTCAATAGTCAAGGTATTCATCTCGGCCCCGCGAAGATCGAAGCTGTTAAGAGTTGGTTACTCCAAAATCACCATCCGATATTCGTTCGTTTCTCGGATTGGCGGGCTATTACCGTTGACTTCTCGAAAATCGTTGTCCCGCTTACTTCTCTGACGCATAAAGACAAGCTTTTTGTTTGGGGAACTGAACAAGAGACTGCCTTTCAAACTCTCAAGCATATGCTCTGTAATACTCCCGTCCTCGCTTTGCCCGACGGAAACGATGACTTCGTTGTCTATTGCGATGCCTCGAACCTCGGTCTTGGTTATGTTCTCATGCAATGAGACAAGGCTATTGCCTGCGCATCTCGCCAGCACAAGATCCACGAGAAGACCTATACAACCCACGACCTCGAGCTAGGCGCAGTTGTTTTTGCGTTGAAGATTTGGAAACACTACCTTTATGGTACCATGTGTACGATCTTCACAGATCATAAGAGCCTACAACACATCCTCAGCCCAAAAGAACTGAATATGCGCCAACGCCGATGGGTAGAACTTCTCAACGATTACGACTGTGAGATCCGTTATCATCCTGGCAAAGCAAATGTCGTTGCCAACACCCTCAGCAGACGAATCTATTTGCATAGCGTTCGTAATGTTCACGGCCAGAACCATCTCCAAACTCTTATCCGTGACGCTCAGCATGCTTGTTTTACCGAAGATTCACCATAACGGCGAACAGTAGTGAATAAATCGAATAGGATTTTCATTATTTGGACCGAATTTGGATTCCCAAACGCACTAACTTGCGACAAATTCTGCTGGACGAAGCCCACAAGTCTCGATATTCCATTCATCCTGGTGCTGACAAGATGTGCCATGACCTCCATCAATGGTATTGGTGGCCGGGAATGAAGAAGGAAATCGCTATCTATGTTTCAAAGTGCCTGACTTGCTCGAAAGTCAAGGCCGAGCAACAAAGACCCTCTGGCTTGCTTGTGCAACCCGAGATCCCAATGTGGAAATGGGAAAGCATAGCCATGGACTTTATCAAGAAACTCCCGCGTACAACTTCAGGCCACGATAGCATCTGGGTTATCGTTGACCGTTTGACTAAATCTGCTCATTTCCTGCCGATACGAGAAGACTTCAAGGTAGAAAATTAGCCCAAATCTACACCGACGAGATCATCTGTCGACATGGGACGCCTCGTGACATCATCTCTGACCGCGATGGACGGTTTACCTCGCGTCTTTGGGAAACGTTCCAATCTGCTCTCGGTACTACGCTTAATCTAAGTACCGTTTTCCATCCATAAACCGACGGTCAGACTGAAAGAACGATTCGTACTCTTGAAGACATGCTTCACTCGTGTGTCATAGATTTCAGTGGTAATTGGGACGCGCACTTACCTTTGGTCGAATTCTCGTACAATAACAGTTATCATTCTAGCATACAAATGGCACCATTTGAGGCATTATACGGAAGAAAATGTCGATCGCCGATTGTGTGGCATGAGATCGGAGATGCGCAACTAACCAGTCCTGAGCTACTGCAAGAAATGATTGACAAGATCCTCCAAATTCGAGACAATGTGCTGAAAGCTCGGAGTCGTCAGAAAAGTTACGCCGATAGACGACGCAAGCCCCTTGAATTTGACGTTGGCGATCATGTACTCCTAAAGGTATCACCTTGGAAGGGTGTGATCAGATTCGGCAAGAAAAGAAAACTCGCGCCTCGATATGTTGGACCCTTTAAGATTCTGGAAAGGATAGGAAAAGTGGCCTACAGACTCGAACTACCGGAGGAACTTAGCAACGTCTACCCGACTTTCCATGTATCGAACCTCAGAAAGTGCCTAGCCGAGCAGGATTTACAAGTTCCACTAGAGGATCTACAAGTGGACGAAACATTACACTTCGTGGAGAAGCCTGTCGAGATCATGGACCGAGAAACCAAGAAGCTCAGGCGCTCACGCATTCCCATTGTGAAGGTTCGCTGGGAAGGCAAGCACGGCGCAGAGTTCACCTGTGTCACACCCCAACCGATGGTGGAATCATCGGGGCGCGGCACTAGGCGAATCAGATTGCTCAAGAGAATCCATAACAACTAAAGGCGACAATATTTATTACATTTGTTATCCCATACTAACAAACGATACAATCACATAAGTTATCACAGATTTCTTGTCCTCTCGAACAATACAAATCCAATAACCTGGATTTTAGGTGAGTTTCTAGACTTTCTAGCTTGATTTGATGTAGACTGCGACTAAACCTGCAACATACGTTAAAACAACGTCAATGCAAAAGTATTGGCGAGTATACAAGTTTTGACAGCGAAACATAGTAGATAAAAAGTGTTACGAATTACCATATACATAAACGAGATACCTCAACACATATATTAGACAGATACTACCAGCTAAGTCTCTCGAGCTGCGATTGCGATTGCTATTCATCCTAACTAGACCCCGTCGGGTTCTATAGTACTATACTAGTTAAGGCGGGACCTCGCGAGTAAAAGTCCTAACACATATGTAACTAGCATCACATGTAAATATGCATAACAGTTATTCGCAAGTGATAAATAGTTTTATTGAATAATTCGTTTTGATAAATTCGATTTGATAGGAACGTACGTTACACCCAAAATGTGATAAAAAGGGTTCGAGTATACTCACAGTCGGTGTTCAGCAAGTAAACACAACTTCGTTGGATTGAAGGTAGCGCGTCTGAGATTAGCCCGATTACATATTGATAACGTAAGAAATGAACGGTGCGTAAAACTGTGATAAAGTGGCTAAGTGTCGAGTGGTAATCCGATCGGATGGCTATCCGATTGACATTCGTTTGGGATGGATGTGTTTATGTATGAGGGCTTTGAAGTTTTCGTTGTAGCATTTTGAAAACAGAGAAGTATCTCTACCCTTTGGGTCGATCGATCGAACGGTCGTTCGATCGGATAGCAATCCGATTGGCGAGACATTTCTAGTGAGAACAAGTTCACAGCAGGGTGGTTACTCGATCGGATGGCAATCCGATCGGATAGCAATCCGTTAGAAACTGATGTTCTTTGAAACTCATGAAAATGTTTAGGTGTCGAAGTTCCAAATGTCAGTTGATCGGATGGTCGTTCGATCGGATGGCAATCCGATCGGGCGACAATCCGTTCGATGTTCAGAGCCTTGCAAGTTTGAAGAAAGAGTTTAAGTGTGGAACCAAGTGCAAACCAATCGGATAGCAGTTTGATCAGACAGCTATCCGATCGGATGGCTATCTGATCGGACGGCAATCCGTCCCAACGAATTTGATCGTCTTGAACTTGATTATTTTTGAAAGTTTGCGGTTTGATCGAGACGGTGTGACAACGTATTAAACAATGGAACTCCTCCAAGGTTAAGTCATCAGATCGGATGGGAATCACCCCGTTCGATCAGTTAACTGTCCTTGACGGTTGTTTTTGTTAAACCCATTAACCGGTCATCTCGTCGATAGAAATCCGTTCTCAAACCGACACTTCACTATAGAATGAGTAGAAGGTCTGAACGAGCTCTGATTCTATCGGTTTTGAGTAAAAAGTTAAGAAAGCTTGAAAGAAGCTTGAAATACTTAGATTCGTCTCAGATCTATGTAACACCCCGAAAACAGGTTTGGAAATTAAACCCCGTTAATAGTAAAGACGGGGAAAGTACCGTTAGCGGTAAAAGTAAACCGAAAAATATTAGGAATCAAGTGAATAATCCTAATATTAATTAAAGGTGAATAAGAGCTTCCAGGAAAATAGAATGGATAAAAGGCCCGATTTAACGGGACTTAAAGTAAAACGGGTTTTAACTTCCGGAACCCACTAAGTTAACTAGGTAAAATTAACCTAGTTAGTAATGAGTAACTAAATAAAAAACTATGGGTTATAGTTTCATTTATGAATCTCTAAACTTGAGGGGCTAAATATGGGCAACTAGAGAAGTGTTTTATTAAAACACTTAGATAAAAAAAAAAGAAAAAAAAAACACACATACATGTGTGTACGTATGCGATCAGAAGAAGGAGCCAGGAGAGCTCAAACCCTAGTTCACCAAATCCTCCAAATCGAAGCTCAAATCAAGCCCGAATCGTCTGCTTGATTACAAATTCGTGATCGCCTAGTCGTGGGGATCATAAGGTATGTAAAAATTTGATGATTTGTGAAGTTGTAAAATTTGAGTAATCTTCATAATCGCGAATTATGTATGGATTAGAGAGGCTATGGCTGAATTAGTGTTGTATGATTTCTTGAAAACAAACCCTAGATGTAAACTCGCTAATTTAGCACCATAAATTAGTGTTTTGGTTAACTAGTTATGTAGGTGCTAAGTGGGTTTTATGAATATGGGATGAACACTAGAATTATAGTGTTAAAATAGATGAACATTAGGTAAGTAATGCAAGTTCTAGTTGTAACTTATAAACGCTAGACATAAGGGCTTGAAATTGATGCTTGAAGCTTGGTTGGAAGTTAATCAAGAACTTGACAAAAGAAGTATACGAATCTTGCACACTAGATGTTTGTTAAAATGCCTAAATGAAAACTAAAGTGTTGAAATAGATGATATTTTTGACATCTCTTAGCCTACAATCACTGTGTTATAGGTTTCTAACCATTACCAAGAGTTTAATAAGGGTTATAGCCATGGAAATAGGTTGCATTTGATGGTTTGGGTCGAATTTGAAAGGAACCTAAACATGATTTCCGTAGCTTTTTATATGGATTTTGACTAATCTTAAAAAAATCATATAAAATCAACCGTTTATCCGATTTGGATGTTCTATACCTTTTCGGAAAGCTTATGAAGTAAATTTTTACTGTTTTCAATCATAAGAAACAAATGTGGTTGTTAAAGAGGTCAAAAATGTGATTAAAACTGCTGTTCAGAAAACTTAAAAGCTGATTGAAAAATGAAAATATAGTTGTTGTGCTGATTTTATAAAAATCATATAAAATCATAGAAAATTCGTTAGAAGGTGTACCTTATATGCTTGCGAAGGTATTGAAGTTTTCTACGATCCATTTTTGAACATGTTAATCTTGTTCGGACTTTAAATGGGTCATAATGGTCGATTACAGCAGCTGAATAGAAAAATCGCTGCACGTTAATAATGTTATTATTAATCCGGAAAAGGCATATGATTGCGTATACTTGTTTAGTCATGAAGTATTTATTGTTAGGAACAAATAGCACTTTATGTGACATGCTTAAAGTGTTTAAAATCACTTACTAACTTGTTATATAAGTAATTTCACTAACGGGTCAAACGATTAGTGAATGAAAATAATTATGGTATGAAACTAGTTGGTGAGTATATGGCATGCTTTGATTTATAAGTGTGTAAAAAAAAGGGGGTCCATAGGGTGATGGCCATTATATAGAATGACCAATCTAACCATCTTATGGATGTTATGATATAGTTGACTCTAAACAAGCTAGGTGGGAGCTTGAAAAGGAACGGGTCAAACGGATCATGGATGCGAAGAATGTTTGCGCGGACGCGAGGTAAGTAAAGCTTACACTTTTTTTAGGATACGTATTTACTTTATAGATTATAAACACGACCAAGGTTATATCCGAAATATGGGTTCCGACACGAAATGATACGGGTCTGGACGAATAAAAGGATAAAAACCATGTTTAATGGCAAAAAGGGGCGAAATGGGTTAAATAATGAAATGGTAAATAAAGACCATTCAAATATAAGTGCAAAATGTTGGTCGTTTAGACTAAACAGGTCAAATGGTAATGTTAACACCATTTGACGAATAACGACTAACAAGTGCATGTCGAGTCTAATGCTCACAGGGTAAAACGGCTTATGGAATTTACGTGGCTATGAATCAGCAAATTATTAAGGCAAGGTATTAAAACGGGTCAATACTTTGACCCGCGCCAGGTACGCGTAAATTTGGTGGAAGATATGTGAATACCTTAATGTAGAAAAATGACATGTGAAAGTAGAGAGTGGGATTTAAACTTAAATGATTAAATTCTCTCTAACGGGTCGAAATATGCATTTAAGCGTAGATGGGTCAAAATCTTGTAAAAAGGTAATAAGCCGAATGCATAAAAGTCTCAAAATTTATTAAGCCGGATGTCGGACTTTAACTCCATATGATGGAGAATCAAATTACAAACATGTAGGAAGAAATGGTAGGTCAAACGGACAAGCGAATTTAAAGATACGAAAGATTTCGTGTCACTTACGGCAAAATGGAAAGGCTGAATGCAGGGGCCACCGTAACTTACGGTGCCACCGTAAGTTACGGTGGAGCTGAATTATTTACGGTGGTTGCCTACTGTTGTACGGTAGGAAAATTTTATTACAGAGGCCACCGTAACTTACGGTGCCACCGTAAGTTACGGTGGAGGTCACTTTCAAATTTTTGTTTTTTGGAATCAACGGTTTCCCGGACTCGTTTGGACACGTTTTAAAGCCCGTAAGACTAAAGCATTTCGTGTTTATGAAATGTAGGTACATTTTGGATGCCGGAAGACGATCAAGCTCGACGAAGGACCGAACACAATATAGATACATGCTTCCGCACTTTAACACTTTGCAAATTTTAAACAACGAATTCAACCACGTTATGTAGAATAACTTATGAATTGTAAAAGTTTTAATAAATTCGTATTTTTATAGTATGTGTAGGCTTAACTACACATCTAATTGTTGGTGTTTACATATAAAATTGTTAATTAGTAACTAGGGTGTTACAAGTTGGTATCAGAGCCCTGGTTTAAGAGATTCAAGTATGGTGGGGAAAACCATGCTTGGAATTAAACCTTATGCTCTTGACAAAGATTGGTGTTCGGTTCGAGGCTTGATCGCAAATCTGGTAAGTACATCTATGCTAATAGTTTAGCATGCTAAAGTGTTGTAAACAACACATGGGGTTATCGTGTGATACACGTTACCTCAATTAAGCGATAAATGTAGTTGACAAAGTTACGCGTGTTGACACATATAGTACAAAAGTCTTGTATTATGATACGGGCATTTAGTAAAGTTGACATTACTAACTTTTGTGAATGTCTTGATTTAAGGACACTTGCGTTTAAAGATGACAAAGGTTAAACAAATTAAAGATGTGATAGAGGAACAGTCCGAGGCATGACGAGAGGAACATGCTCACTAAGGACTAAATCGCGTAAAGACCGCGAACAAGGTTAATGGCAAGAAACGCCCGTCGGGGCAAGCATTATCAGGTACGTGCTTTTAAATATAATCGCGCAATTAGCAATGTGCAACAAACATGTAAAGAATGATTGTCGCATATGTAAATTAGAAACTTGAGAAACCTGAATAGAATACCTATCCAGGATATTATCTCCAAGAAAACTAAATAGAGGTGTTACTTACATGGGGTGTGATGTGAAAACTATAAAAAGGTCGTGTATGTCATGTGTTAATCGCTTACTCTGGCCAAGTAAGTAGTGGCATATGATACCATAAGTTTCTTATAGCGGACACATTATATCTGATGTAGTAAGGACGGGGTAAATGGGACAAATTAAAAAGTACCCAAAAGAGTCAAGTGAGCAAAATATTTGATAATAATGTAAACGCACAGCCGAGTGACGGAAGCGTATTACATTAAGATAATGAGCCCGAGTGAAGGGACAAAGAAACACGTAAGATGATCAGAATATGTATTGGGAGGGGGTGTACTTACACTCGAACCTGGAAAATGCAAACATGTAAGATGATGTAGACATGTATTGGGAGGGGGTGTACTTACACTCGAACCCGAAGAATATAAACATGTAAAATGATCAAGATATGCATTGGGAGGTAGTGTACTTACACTCGAACCCGGAAAATGCAAATATGTAAAATGATGTAGACATGTATTGGGAGGGGGTGTACTTACACTCGAACCCGGAAAATGCAAATATGTAAAATGATGTAGACATGTATTGGGAGGGGGTGTACTTACACTCGAACCCGGAAAATGCAAACATGTAAAATGATGTAGACATGTATTGGGAGAGGGTGTACTTACACTCGAACCTGAAGAATATAAACATGTAAAATGATCAAGATACGCATTGGGAGGTAGTGTACTTACACTCGAACCCGAAGAATGCAAATAAGACACTTAACGGGCTGATTTTGTAAAACACCAAATTTGAGAAACAAAGTAGGAATATAAAAGCGAAACGAAGTCATAATGCATACCGTAAGGGTTGCAATAATAACGACTTCGGTAAAACACCCGGTTGGTGGGTAAGGATTTAAACACATGCGTAGACTGAGAAACAGGAACGCGCATGGAAAGTCAAAAGACTCGGGTTTTGGGTCATGACCAAAGGACGATAAGATAACGGCAAATAGAAATTTTGATGAATTACGCTCAACTATTTTAAAGTTGAACGGGTCGAGTAAAGATTGAAGTTTGACATTTATAAGTGATGAAATTTTCACACGAACAAGTCAAACAAAATTTAAAAAAAAAGGATGACTCTTGCTAAAGTAAGTAAGCACGAATAAAAAAAATGCGAAATATTAGTAAACCTATGTAAAAGAGTTAAAGGTGTTAAAAACATTAGAATAAAAGAACCCGGGTAATGGGACGTAAAGAAGTATAGGTAAGAACCGGTTAACAGTAAGTGTAGGGCAAACCGACGTGTAATTGACGTTAGAAGTCAAGGAGTCAGAAGGATAATTCGAAAGAAAACAATGTAGCCTTAGACTACGGTCAAGGTCAAACGAAATCCAAAAAGTAAACGTGAATAATTCTAAAACATATGAGGGGGTGCCTTAATGCCATATGCGTATATAAATGTATACATATTTGAATAAAGACTTGAATAAAAGATGATCTACGGGATCATCATAACCTGCGGGATATGAATTAAAGCAAAAGGATCATAAGGGTCTCACCTTAAAGAGGTGAAAACATAAGGAAATAGCTTACGAGGTTAAGTGAAGGAACCTACGGGTCAATAGTGTAAGGTGAGGGAATTTGTTACGATTCCCCGCATAAAGTAAGAACGGAAAACAATAAATTATGAGTTATCAATTTCCTTGATATGGATAATTGACAAAAGTTAAAAGGAAAATGCTAAACTAAAACTCCGGTTTTTGCAAGAAATGACGTTTTTACGAATATGAATTCTGATAGATGAATATGTAATAGGCATGAAAGATATAAGTCTTGACACTGATAAGTGCAAGACGATACATTTGAAAAGAAAGGCTGGAATAGACCTAAACATGACGTGACGCGATCACGGTCAAGAGAAGTAATGTGAAGTAATCATATTATGACCCGAGTGATGGGTACAAAGTAACTGGACTGATAAGTCTAGTTAGTGAGATCGGTTAAGGTCGAAACCCAAATTAAGAAATTGTTTAACACGTTATTCACTACGAAGAGTAATGTAGAATAAACATAATTTATAAACCTATGTGACTAAGTGGCCAACGTTTGGCGACTCGGTCAAGTAAACAACAAAGGTATATAGATCCAAGAGATAAAGTGACGGCCCATGAGACCTCACTAACAGAAAATATTGATCACTTATTTGAGGGATCATAAAGCTATAAGTTCATGAACAAAAGAATAGTTGCTAAAAGTGAAAGATTTCACCAAGGACCTTTAAACGGGTCAAAACGACAGATTCATAAATAATTTGATAGTATATGAAAGCGATGAATATCGCTAAGTTAACCGGACTAGTGGAAATAACGAGGTTACGTTATTTCAAGATTGCACTATGTAGTATGAGATACGTAGACAATTAGTAACCAAAAGGATATTGCCATACTTTTCTGGTAATACTAACAATTGGTCAAAGTAAAAGTAACGTTTAAAAGATTTCTCGGATCAAATGCATTGAGTTTGAACTCGGTGAATTAAGCAAGAAAAGGTTTCGAGGACGAAACCTCTTTAAGGGGGGTAGACTTGTAACACCCCGAAAACAGGTTTGGAAATTAAACCCCGTTAATATTAAAGACGGGGAAAGTACCGTTAGCGGTAAAAGTAAACCGGAAAATATTAGGAATCAAGTGAATAATCCTAATATTAATTAAAGGTGAATAAGAGCTTCCAGGAAAATAGAATGGATAAAAGGCCCGATTTAACGGGACTTAAAATAAAACGGGTTTTAACTCCCGAAACCCACTAAGTTAACTAGGTAAAATTAACCTAGTTAGTAATGAGTAACTAAATAATAAACTATGGGTTATAGTTTCATTTATGAATCTCTAAACTTGAGGGGCTAAACATGGGCAACTAGAGAAGTGTTTTATTAAAACACTTAAATAAAAAAAACACACATACATGTGTGTATGTATGTGATCAGAAGAAGGAGCCAGGAGAGCTCAAACCCTAGTTCAGCAAATCCTCCAAATCGAAGCTCAAATCAAGCCCGAATCGTCTGCTTGATTACAAATTCGTGATCGCCTAGTCGTGGGGATCATAAGGTATGTAAAAATTTGATGATTTGTGAAGTTGTAAAATTTGAGTAATCTTCATAATCGCGAATTATGTATGGATTAGAGAGGCTATGGCTGAATTAGTGTTGTATGATTTCTTGAAAACAAACCCTAGATGTAAACTCGCTAATTTAGCACCATAAATTAGTGTTTTGGTTAACTAGTTATGTAGATGCTAAGTGGGTTTTATGAATATGGGATGAACACTAGAATTATAGTGTTAAAATAGATGAACATTAGGTAAGTAATGCAAGTTTTAGTTGTAACTTATAAACACTAGACATAAGGGCTTGAAATTAATGCTTGAAGCTTGGTTGGAAGTTCATCAAGAACTTGACAAAAGAAGTATACGAATCTTGCACACTAGGTGTTTGTTAAAATGACTAAATGAAAACTAAAGTGCTGAAATAGATGATATTTTTGACATCTCTTAGCCTACAATCACTGTGTTATAGGTTTCTAACCATCACCAAGAGTTTAATAAGGGTTATAGCCATGGAAATAGGTTGCATTTGATGGTTAGGGTCGAATTTGAAAGGAACCTAAACATGAGTTCCGTAGCTTTTTATATGGATTTTGACTAATCTTAAAAAAATCATACAAAATCAACCGTTTATCCGATTTGGATGTTCTATACCTTTTCGGAAAGCTTATGAAGTAAATTTTTACTGTTTTCAATCATAAGAAACAAATGTGGTTGTTAAAGAGGTCAAAAATGTGATTAAAATTGCTGTTCAGAAAACTTAAAAGCTGATTGAAAAATGAAAATATAGTTGCTGTGCTGATTTTATAAAAATCATATAAAATCATAGAAAATTCATTAGAAGGTGTACCTTATATGCTTGCGAAGGTATTGAAGTTTTCTACGATCCATTTTTGAACATGTTAATCTTGTTCGGACTTTAAATGGGTCATAATGGTCGATTACAGCAACTGAATAGAAAAATCGCTGCACGTTAATAATGTTATTATTAATCCGGAAAAGGCATATGATTGCGTATACTTGTTTAGTCATGAAGTATTTATTGTTAGGAACAAATAGCACTTTATGTGACATGCTTAAAGTGTTTAAAATCACTTACTAACTTGTTATATAAGTAATTTCACTAACGGGTCAAACGATTAGTGAATGAAAATAATTATGGTATGAAACTAGTTGTTGAGTATATGGCATGCTTTGATTTATAAGTGTGTTAAAAAAAGGGGGGGTCCATAGGGTGATGCCATTATATAGAATGACCAATCTAACCATCTTATGGATGTTATGATATAGTTGACTCTAAACAAGCTAGGTGGGAGCTTGAAAAGGAACGGGTCAAACGGATCATGGATGCGAAGAATGTTTGCACGGACGCGAGGTACGTAAAGCTTACACTTTTTTTAGGATACGTATTTACTTTATAGATTATAAACACGACCAAGGTTATATCCGAAATATGGGTTCCGACACGAAATGATACGGGTCGGGACGAATAAAAGGATAAAAACCATGTTTAATGGCAAAAAGGGGCGAAATGGGTTAAATAATGAAATGGTAAATAAAGACCATTCAAATATAAGTGCAAAATGTTGGTCGTTTAGACTAAACAGGTCAAATGGTGATGTTAACACCATTTGACGAATAACGACTAACAAGTGCATGTCGAGTCTAATGCTCACAGGGTAAAACGGCTTATGGAATTTACGTGGCTATGAATCAGCAAATTATTAAGGCAAGGTATTAAAACGGGTCAATACTTTGACCCGCGCCAGGTACGCGTAAATTTGGTGGAAGATATGTGAATACCTTAATGTAGAAAAATGACATGTGAAAGTAGAGAGTGGGATTTAAACTTAAATGATTAAATTCTCTCTAACGGGTCGAAATATGCATTTAAGCGTAGATGGGTCAAAATCTTGTAAAAAGGTAATAAGCCGAATGCATAAAAGTCTCAAAATTTATTAAGCCGGATGTCGGACTTTAACTCCATATGATGGAGAATCAAATTACAAACATGTAGGAAGAAATGGTAGGTCAAACGGACAAGCGAATTTAAAGATACGAAAGATTTCGTGTCAATTACAGCAAAATGGAAAGGCTGAATGCAGGGGCCACCGTAACTTACGGTGCCACCATAAGTTACGGTGGAGCTGAATTATTTACGGTGGTTGCCTACTGTTGTACGGTAGGAAAATTTTATTACAGAGGCCACCGTAACTTACGGTGCCACCGTAAGTTACGGTGGAGGTCACTTTCAAATTTTTGTTTTTTGGAATCAACGGTTTCCCGGACCCGTTTGGACACGTTTTAAAGCCCGTTAGACTAAAGCATTTCGTGTTTATGAAATGTAGGTACATTTTGGATGCCGGAAGACGATCAAGCTCGACGAAGGACCGAACACAATATAGATACATGCTTCCGCACTTTAACACTTTGCAAATTTTAAACAACGAATTCAACCACGTTATGTAGAATAACTTATGAATTGTAAAAGTTTTAATAAATTCGTATTTTTATAGTATGTGTAGGCTTAACTACACATCTAATTGTTGGCGTTTACATATAAAATTGTTAATTAGTAACTAGGGTGTTACAATCTAGGTGAAATTAGTGCTTACACACCGTGGAATCCATTAGATCTGAACTGTTCTTGATAAGATGAGGCCACACTTCATTGTTCCTAAGAACTCCATGATGACATCACCTTAGAACGCCCCAAATCAGAGGATTTTACGGTGAAAAATTGAGATTTGTTGTTGGAAAAGATGAAGGAGTGCATGTAGATCATAGAAGTACAAGATTTGAGGTAGAAAATTACAAGAATCGCGAGAAATCGAGAGAAAAAGGTCCAAAAGTGTGCTGGTAGAACGAGAGCTGTGATGTGACAAGTGCTATTTATAGGTGAAGGTGATGGAGTGCAATGGATAGGATGGCCATCCGATCGGTTGGTCACTCGATCGGATGGTCATCCGATCGGATAACCATTCGATCGAATGGTTGTTCGATCGGTGCTCTCCGGCGAGTTGCGTTTTGATGTTTCGTTTTGTTTGTTAAGCGTTGCGATAGTTTGGTCACACATTTTCATACACACATTCATATATTTATTATAATTAGTCACATAGGGTCGTATAAATATCCACATTTCAAAGTCCGCGTTGGGATAATCGAGTTGCGCGTTTCGAATATGCGTTACGTTGCGTTGCGACACATCACAACTATCGAGGAGGGTAGAATAGGTCCTCACTCAACGTCATCGTGAGTGTTAGTATGTGCGATGTGATGTGTTATAGTGATAAAGTATGCGTAATATGCGAAAATAATGCGAAGTAGCGATGTATTCTATATGGCTACATTATGATCCGAATCTTTGGTGCTAGGCGTAACGAGTGTAACGGGTAGTAACAACGCACGAACGTGCGGGTTGTTACAACCTGGGAACTCGAAAGTGACATGAAGGCGAAGTACCCGCAGTTGTTTGTTACGGCTTAAATCCTAATTTTGGGACGAAATTCCCTTAAATAGGGGAGGCTGTAACACCCCGTGTTACGAAAGTCAAAGTCAAGGTTAAAGTCAAAGGAAGAAAAGATTGCTAATTGCGATCTGGCACTCCTTGCTTAACTATTCATTGTACGTCAATGACTTGTAATCGAATCTTTTTATTTAATCGCTTTAGTTGTATTATGTGGAGTATCTATTAATAATCGAGGTTTAATCGATGTTCATCGCATGTTTTATCGCGTTATCGCTAATCGCATCGCAATCGCATTCACGCCTTTAATTATAGATTCTGAATATTGTTTTACGTGTGTGTGTTACTTATGTGTTACTTGTGCATGTTTACTTTATGTTTGTGGTGCTTAATCGACAACGAAATCGCAACTCTATCGCAACGCAACTTAATCGCAAACGCTAAACGTAAGTTAAAATCATCCAAAACAACTTGATGATTGTATGTTAGATATAGTATTTGTTTGGTTATTATTAATCTATCGCATCGCTCAATCTACGCTCGCTTAAACGCATCGCAATGCTTGAAACGCAAAACGAAATGCCGAAAACCAACTCGCCGGAGCCACTCGATCGAGTGACCATTCGATCGAATGGTCATCCGAACGGATGGCCATCCGATCGGAGTGACATCCGATCCGACACCTGCGCACTCTTTCCCTTTTTGGCAACCTATAAATACCCCTGTCACATCACCAATAGTGATGTGACAGCTATCTCTCGTCCAACCAGCGTTCCAGACCTCTCTTCTATCGATTTCTCACGATTCTTGTAAGTTTTCAACTCAAATCTTATACTTCTATGATCTACACACACTTCTTCATCTTTTTAACCTTTGAATCTTAACTTTTAACCGTGAAAGTCTAAGCCTAGAACTAGGCAAGAGCAAGGAATGGACTTTAAGTGAGTTAATCAGCGGATTTGAGGTGTTCTAGGGTGATGTCATCATGGAGTTCTTATGAACTTCAAGTGTTGACCTCATTCAACCAAGAATAACTCAGATCTGAAGGATTTCCATATGATTTCACAACGATTTTGCATAGATCTAAACATTTTCAAAAGTTAAAAGGATTGAAAGATACTTTTCTAACCCTCTTTCAACTCTTTTACACTCAATGCACTCAAAACCGATAGAATCGGAGCTCATTCAGGCCTTCTACTCTTCTCTGGTGATGTGTTGGTTTAAGATCTGGATCCTATCAACGAGACAACCGATTTCGGGAGGAACATGAACAACCATCAAAGAATAGTCAACTGGTCAGATTAGGGTGATTCCTGTTCGATCGAACGACTTGGAACTTGACGAGGTTCCGTTGTTTAGGACGTTGTCATACCGCCTCGAGCAAACTGCAAAATTTTCAAAAATAATCAAGTTCAAGACGATCAGATTCGTTGGGACGGATTACCGTCCGATCGGATTGCCATCCGATCGGATTGCAATCCGATCGAACGGCAATCCGATCGGATTGCACTTGAGCTTTAACACTTAAACACTTTCAATTTTCAAAAATCATCACTCTAACGGATTGCCATCCGATCGGATTGACATCCGATCGAATAACCATCCTGCTGTGAACTTGTTCTCAAACTGAAATGTCTCGCCGATCGGATCGCTATCCGATCGAACGACCGTTCGATCGATCGACCTGAAAGGTAAAGATACTTCTCTGTTTTCAAAATGCTACAACAAAAATTTCAAAGCCATCATACACAAACACATCCTTCCCAAACGAATGTCGATCCGACGGAATGGCCATCTGATCGAATGACCATCCGAACGAATTGACATCCGATCGAATGACCATCTGATCAGATTGTCATCCGATCGGATTACCACTCGACACTTAGACACTTTTCACCGTTTTACGCGTCGTTCTTCGCTTATGCTATTGTTAACTGTCCAGGCTAATCTCTCAGCGCTCCCTTCAATCCAAGAGAGTGTTTATTTACTTAAACACGATCTGTGAGTATACTCGAAACCTTTTTGCTTTACGAACTTTTGGGTGTTACATGCGTTACTTATTCAAATCACAATCGACACACAACGCAAACACTATTTATACGCTGACCATTATTGCATGCTACGTGTTATTCGATGAATGCTTGTATGTTATGTTAACACAGTGATTGTTGCCTGACACCTTAGCAACGATAGTACTATAGTTTGGACTCAGCACCTGTCGTGGACAGGGGTTGTTAAGGGCTTTACTTCATGTGTCCCAGTGGGGATATGTGTTGCGCATTCTACAACTCGCAGTCACGTCTGTGCATATTTCTCTGTCGATAACCTACTAGCCTTCACTTTGTTACATGTTACATGCTGGTTATGCGTAAACTATTTCGCACTCTATTATACTATTAAACTTGTGTGCTCTCCTTGACACTATGTGTATTGACTTTATTTTAACGTATGTGACAGAAGTTTGAGATGTTAGGATGTTGCTTGCTTCCATGGAATCGAGTAGGAGAGTCTAGAAACAAAGACAATTTATTTATTGAATCTGAGTTGTCGGAACAATGTTTTGTTTTGAGATATTTATTTCTGTAATAATTGGTTACTTGATGGGTTATGGATGGGACATAATATTAACTATCTGGTAATTTAGTTGTTATGGAATTTCTCTTCACAATCTGTTTCGCTCAGTGCCGCGCCCCAATTTTTCCGCCATCGGTCGGGGTGTGACATGACACATTTTCAAGGTTTGGAGAGTCACTTACCTCGAACACCAGTCTGGATGATTCTTAGGTGTGTGTCTCGACAGGCTTAGTATGTGTGGATGTGTGAGATGACTCGTATTCTCTTGCAGATGGAATCCACTTCAACCAACTCGGTGAGTCCTCATGCTCAATCTCCCCTGACCACTGAGATGGGACTGATAGTAATATTCCGTTTCAAGAAAGTCGTAGTGGACAGTGGTAATCACAAGACGTCGTAATGGGTTATAACATCGATATCCTTTCTGATTCACCCCATAACCAACAAAGACACATTTCTCGGCGCATGGGTCAAGTTTGGATCGTTCGGTTTTGGGTATATGGGGAAAAACTGTACACCCAAAGACTCGAGGTGGTAAGGTAAGAGGTGGAGGTAGTTTGGTAAATGTGGATAAGGTATCTAGGGGAGTTTTTAGGTCAAGGGATTTTGTTGGTAAACGGTTAAGGAGATACACAGCTGTGTTTATAGCCTTGGGCCAAAAGGATTTAGGGACTTTGGATTCAAGCATAAGGGCTCTGGCCATTTCTACCAGAATGCCATTTTTTCGCTCAACTACACCATTCTGTTCTGGGTGTTTTGGGCAACTGGTTTGGTGAATCAATCCCCTCTCTTGAATAAATTGTTTCATGGAGTTATTAACGTACTCCCCTCCATTATCAAATCGTAAGAATGTTGGTTTTGAATTGAGTTTGGACCATGGTGTAAAATAATCTGAATTTGTCAAAGACTTCAGATTTGTGTTTTTAAAAATACACCCATGTCATTCGGGTACAGTCATCAACAAATAATAAAAAAAACGAAAATTTTGACCTCCATTAGTTTCAGCTGGACCCCAAACATCTAAATGTATTAGGGAAAAAGGTTCACTGACCCTAGTGTTACTTGGTTTAAATGGTTTTTTTTATGGCTTTTGGCTAAGGCACATGTTTCATAGTCTAATGTACTGTTTGACGAGAAGAGTTCAAGGAGTAAAAGGTGTAAATATCCAATGGAAGGATGCCCTAATCTCCTATGCCAAAGCCATGCTTCTTTACTCTTTGTTCCGTGAGCAAGCATCACAGTCCCTGACTGAGTCACCTTATCCACATAGTATAAGCCATGTTGTTCAGTGCCACGCCCAATTATCTTTCCAGTTTTGAGGTCCTGTAAGATACAAAAATGAGGATGCATTAGAACTGTGCATTTGAGTTCCTTTGTAACATGACTTATTGATAACAATTTGTGTGTTAATGAAGGAACATATAAACAATTTGACAGTCTCATATTAGGATATATTTCAACAGTTCCTCCTCCCTTTACTAAAGCATTTTCTCCATTTGCAGTTTTGATATGGGTTCTGTTTGGTTTCTTTGTAGAGACGAAATCCAATGGCTCGTACGTCATCGTATTAGTGGCTCCACAATCAAGGATCCAAGGACAGACTTGATCACTACTTTTCTGTGTTGTTAAATAGGCTTCCCCACTTGTTGATGGATAGTTTTTCAACAACTCATAGCTCTTGTAATTAACGATCTTCAAATAGTTTTTTTAGGTAAATACGTTATCGTTACGGACTTGAACTTGCGTTCAAGATTTAAATTTGTTGTCTTAGGGTCGCCCAAATACGCTGGGCGGCTTAAAACCGCTCGAGATATATCAAGTACGCCGGAAACACGTTCTCTTACCAGCGTATTTATCAAATACGCTGGATAACTTGAACTCTCGTTCAAGATTTAAGTTCGCCTAGAGACAATCGCTATTGATACAAATCCGCTCAGAGTGACGACCAGGGTTTGGGTTGTGTTAGTTGGCTCGAGATAAACAAATCCGCTGCTATTTTTCAAATCCGCTGGCGGCGACCTTATCAAATCCGCTGGCTAAACTGATTTGCTGAAACTTTTAGGGTTTTGTGCGGCGCGACGGAACTGGTTTGTTAAAAAAATTAGGGTTTGCTGAAAAATTTTAGGGTTTTGCTAAACAGGATGTGAGGCGGAATTGATTGGAACTAGGGGTGTTCAAAACCGGATATCCGAAAATTCGGATATCCGAATTTCGGATATCCGCATTTCGGATATCCGAAATTTTCGGATACCAGATTTCACTATCCGAATCCGTATCCGAAATTTCGGATATCCGAAATTTCGGATACGGATTCGGATAGTGAATCGGATATCCGAAAATCCAACTTTTTATTTAGTTTTTATTTTTTATTGTTTTTTTCATATTTGGAAACGGATATTTTGGATAGTTTCGGATATCCGAATATAAGTTTTCGGATATTTTTCGGATATTTCGGATATTTTTCGGATATTTTCGGATACTTTCGGATATTTTTCGGATATTTCGGATATTTTCGGATACTTCGGATACTTTCGGATATTCGGATATCCGAAAAAAAAAATGAAAATTAAATTTTTGGATATTTCGGATATCCGAAATATCCGAAAATTTTGAAAATCACTATCCGAATCCGAATCCGAAAAATTCGGATATCCGAATTTCGGATATCCGAAATTTCGGATATCTGATTTTTCGGATTCGGATATCGGATAGTTCGGATCGGATTTTCGGATACGGATAGTTTTGAACACCCCTAATTGGAACTGTGCGACGCTGTCGGAACGGATTTGCCGGAAGTGTGCAACGTTTTTTGTTGAACAGCTCTTGCCGGAAGTAGTGGTGGGCGGCTCAAGGATTTTTTGGTTTTTTCCGTTTGAGTTTGATTTTGTTGTCGGGTTTCTCTGGTTTGAGATTGGATTGGCTGGGATAGATTGTAGATGATGAGCAAAGTGTTCAAAAATCAGAAACACTGCTCTGATAAAATATCAGTCCGTATAGAGAAAAGTAGAGGCTTGTATTAGATTGTAAAGAATTGCAATTAGGGTTTACAGTTTACACAAGAATGGTGTTTATATAGAACACCTTACACATCTAGCCCCTATACTATAATTTATTGACTTCTTTCAAACAGTAACATCATGTGCAGGCACCACACGTTAATGTCATTATCGTTACGCGTGTAACGAAATGAGAAACACGATGTTGCCGTTGCAACTTACGGCACGGGCAAAATTCTAATACTAAAACAATATAAAAGACAGTCAACTGAAAACAAAATCAATGGTTCTACAAAGTTTGAGAACTGACCACACTTGAACAAAAATCGACAGGTGCCTCACACGAGATTTGTCGTTTATTTTCCTACATCACCATTATTGATGTGAAAAATTTATAAAAAAATGTTGGAAGTATGTATTTACACGTCAGATAACCTCAAGCTAACAATACCTTACAATACACCTGGCACATGATAACAGGTCCAATCTATATATTTAATTTCATGCATGAATACCATAGTGTACAACCAAAATACTGACCATTTGGGAATTTGCAAACGACTTTTGAAAGATTCAAAGGACACAAAATCAAAATACAAGTGATGTATATCTTTTTACATGGAAAGGTTATAATGAAAAAGGATAAGTATAATGATTATCTGGAGCAAAATTCTTTTCTAATCTTGATTGTATACTTGCGCTGCAAAGATGCGATCTCATAGCATCTTGTTATATGTCGTTTTTCTTTTACGGTTGGATGAATAAAGATTCCGTTGTTGTTCAAAAAAAACAAAAAAAGAAAAAAATCTGGAGCAAAATTGCATTGGGTTGAGCTAGTAGTTTTATACTTTTATTCTAGTGGTCCTTTGAATGATGGGTTTCTCTAGAATAGTGACGGGCCGTATCACCAGCGTTATCTACGTTCACGGGTATGTATGACCTTTTATCATTGTGTATTATCCGGATGATCGGACTTTTGTTGATCGTTTAAAAAATTGACAAAAATAAAAATAATGATTGTTCTAATATTGAGATAAAATAATTAACAAGCAAAACATTCGAGGGTGGGTGCACCCCCAGTTTTCCACGGGGGGGGGGGGGGGGGGGGTGTGCGATCTTTTATATTTTTAAAATTTTCAGACGAAAAATCAGAAATTTTACACTTCAAAACATAATATTCTGGAGGCGGGTACACCCCCAGTTTCCACTAAGCTCCTCCCATGTTCTTATTGTTTAGTTTACTGAAATAAAATTGGTGATGTTGGGGATTTATCCCTGCTGGAGTTCAAGCATACACTTGTAGGGTTTCATTTAGTATCTACCATGCTTGAAAATGCAAGGAAAAGAGGTGAAAAATACTTTTGCCATGGACATAAATACAAATACAAGCTCTAATACTGTGATAAATTTGACAAGAAGACAAAATAATTTTGGTGTTTGGAACATGTATGTTGATCCAATTCCTCTGTTTTTTTTTTTTTTTTTTTTCTCTTTTTTACAATTATATACATATATAAATAATAAAAGTGATCAAACGACAAACAAACTAAACATAAAATACGATCAAATAACTAGTCTAATAAATCCGTAACGTGAAAAAAATGCTTCTCAAACTGTGTGATATTTCATGGACTACGCAAAGATGTTATAAGGGGCACAAAGCTAGTGTCGAGCTTGTAGCATTTGACTGATGTATGCTAGGTGCCATGTCAGCACCACAACTGTCGACACACTAAGTCTCGATGAGTATGCGTTCATCTTCTTTAGCTTTTCTGCTGCTACGCTCTTTATTTGCCAAGTTTCCTTCTTTCTTTGGACTATACACTGCAGTTTAATTGGCATCCAATGTTAGAAATGAAACTCTTTAGGTTTTAGATCAAGAAAATTAGAACAAACTCCAAAGGGCTTGAAGCCTACTAGTTATAAGATTTGTACACAGTGGTGTCCTTTAATAGGGGATCAAGTCCTATGACAAACAATAGGGAATATGCGGTATGTGTGACCGCACATGGCCCAAAATATTGAGAGGGCGCAAAAATACTCGTGGCCACCACTAGTGCTTTAGTGGTGGTCACAGGTATTTAAGTTCCACCTATGGTGATTTCGGACGAGTTTTCCCCTCGAGATCTCAAATTCAAGTTTGGGTGATATATAAATAATAAATGTGTAGAATTAGAAATAGGATTAGTAGGTGTGTGAGTTACGGTTCTAAACAAATATATAAATCAAGAAAGATTTGATGTGTTACCTTTGTTGCTCGAGGTTCCAAGAAGATAAGATTGATTAACATCATACAAAGTGCAGAAACAAGATTGAATAATTGAAACATCACCATTTTGTTTGAGAAACCTTCTCTACTAATTCCCCGACTCGCAAGAAACCCTACAAGCGCTACACTAACACAATAAGCCATTGCTCTAAAACACACCATGTTCATCTTGTTTAACATCATCGAAACTTCTTGTTTAGGTAAACATTTGCCCAACAGATAGCCAGAAGAGAAGGTAACCCAAACCCCAATCCCGTAAGCAGTCGAAAACCCTAACAAGTGACACCAATTGATCACTCTTCTTATTTCCTCAAATGAAACTTTGCCCAAAAAAACACATATTGTGTCAACCGATCTCATTAAAAACACGTTTCGGGTAAAGTTCCATTTAATATCTTCACAGATTCTTTTTGGTGAATCGTAGAAATCCCAATCATGCATTTTAACTACCGAGTCTTTAAGTGCTCCTTCTATGATGTCCCCGATTCTAACCGTGCCTGTTGTTTTCTCCAACGCGATTTTCACATTTTCTGCAGCCTCAAACGCCTTCTCTCCGAATGATCTAAGCATTTCCGACAGGTTAAGCTCTTTTGAATGGTCTTGAGGTGGAGATAAAGATGTTAGAACCAAACACAGGAACAAAAGGTGGCTTATCTTCTTCATGAGTTGGATTTTAAATATGTTTTGAAAGGGTGAGAAAGATCGATACAACTGGTTTTGAAAGATATAAGATGAACACTGTAAAGTTAGGAGATGACTGACTATATATTATTTGATCATGGGACGCGTGTTGTTGCATGCTTGAACAGGACGCGTGTTGTTGCATGCATGCTCTGGACTGGATTGGATCAGGACTGAAGTTTTTTTTATATATTGAGGTTGAAGAACTGAATTAGTTTAGTAGGTTCAGGTTGGTCGGCTCTTTTGGTTCAATCGGTTGTTGCACAATAATCTTTTGTATCACTTGTGTTGTTTTCATATTTTATACAGGGAAAATTACAAAATTGGCCAAAGATCAAACTGACTTTCAAAATTGGTCAACTCATGCGTTAGTGGAACAACGCATCACACATCTCGAGGTACGTGATGCGTCCGCAGAGCAATTGCGGTGTCTTTGATTATGTGATTGACACGTGGCTATTCAGAAGGCGGACACATCGGAGGCGTCTCCCGGACGCATTCATAACGGCTTGCGTCCGGCTCCGTGCCAAGTGCCTGGCTCAGCCCTCTCTCACCGCTAGTTCCGATGCGTCTTTTCAGACGCCTCCCATGCGTCGCTGAAGCATCCCGACGCCTCCCATTGAAGCCTTTGTTCACGCTTCGGATGCGTCGCTGACGCATCCCGAGTATCTGTCTTCAAAGGCCTTTGCTGACGCTTCCCATGCGTCGCTGACGCATCCCGAGTGTCAGTCTTTGAAGGCCTTTATCGATGCTTCCCATGCGTCGTTGACGCATCCCGTGTGTCAGTCTCGGAAGCCCTTTTGTGACGCTTCCAATGCGTCACTGACTCATACACTTTTGAAAAGGCAACTTTCCGTACAACTGTCCATACATTGACGCTTGTGATGAGTCTCCCAACGCTTTAAGCTTAAACCCGGTAATATAAAAGATTTACACGTTTTTTCAGTTATGGGGATCCATTATCCATAAAAAATTATCTTCAGTTTTTACTATTAACTGAATTTTATCTTCAACTTTTACCTTCAAGTGATATGGCTGTGAGATTTGTGGTTGACACCGGTGGCAAGTGGGAAGTCGTTGACAGGAAGCTTTAATACGTAGTCCAAGCAGATTCACTTAGACGTGGCTTTGAAACTCCTACAACAATTTCGTATAATACCTTTTTTTTAAATAATGATTTGTGTGGTTTTCGAAACATCACACGATTATCTTATAAAATGTCAGCCTTTACCGATCTTATTGATATAATTGACGATTCTGATCTTACTTTTTTTCAACCTAGCTGAAAAAAATTTTATGAGTTGTTTAAATTATATGTGGTGCAAGAAGTTGGTGTTGGTTCATCTTCTTGTGCTCCTTCCAATGATTTCAAATGTTCCGATTTAAATGATTGTGTTTTTCCAGCGATGAATTTAACGCAACAGATAAACCGGAATTAAATGATAATGATATTTGTCCATCTGAAAATAAATGTCGATTTTACGAAGGTTATACTTTCCGTAACAAGCAGGAAATGAAAATTGAATTAGGAAAAAAGTGTCTATCTGAATGTTTTTCGTATAAAGTAGACAGATCATTAACCACTCGTTTTGAAGTATCTTGTGTTGCCGAAAATTGTGAGTGAAATTTCAGGGCAGCTAGTCGGCAGTCTTGTGATGTTTTCTATTTTAAACATTTTAACAATAAACATACATGTTCTAATACGCAAACACATTCACACATGTGCCAGGCAAACCCACAGGTGGTGGGTAGCCTATTAAAAGAACAATTACAAGACTCTGGGCGCGTATACCGTTGCACAAAATAGTAAAGGATTTTAGAATTATAGAACAAGTTAATTTATCATACATGCAAGAGTGGTGAGGAAAATGTAAGACATTATAACTTTTGCAGGGAAGTTCAGCAAGTTCTTTTGACGAACTTCCTATCTACTTGTTTAACTTGGAGAAGGCTAATCCAGGCACAGTGCCACACATACTGACTGATTCAGATAGTCGTTTTGAAATGGTATTTGTCGCCATAGGTGCGGTGGTAAGTGAAGATTAAATTTTTTAGTAGTTAGACATTTAACCAAAAAAACTGTAGTAAACATTGCATTAAAATGAAATAAAATAACTAAATTTGACAAAAATTATTAATAATATCCTATTGCTTTCAGATTCAGAGCTTTCTCAGAAACTTAAGACCAGTCATTATCATACACGCAGCCCACTTGAAAGATGAGTTTAAAGGAACAATGTTTTTAGCTGTTGGCATGGACCACTTAAAAAAATATAAAACGTATTTGCCTGAATTAAATATATCTTTAGGAAAACCTTAATATGTCTGAACAGCGGGGAAAAAAATTTAGCGGAACATGAATACTACTTTCAACCGGCTAAAAAATCATCAAGTTGGATCCTAAATCGATGGAGGAGGCCGGTGAATGCAACTGAGAGCGGTACATCATCCAACGAAAATGTAAACCCCCCAAATATTGAGGAAGGTGACTTTGTATATAATAGACATAGCTTACACCAGCACAACCCAGGTAGATGGGCGATATACCAGACGACGAAACGGAAAATTGGTCGAAAGATGTGGTTGAATTCTACAACAGAGGGGATGTCGCGTTCTGTTATTCAGCAGTTTTGTAACACCCTTCTAATTATTATTCGAATTTAATAAAAGAGAAATGCATATTTTTAAAACAAAGTGCTTCACTTCATTAAAAGTACAAAATAGAAGTGTTCATAGTGATCATTTACTAGTTAACTACAAACCAGTTTAAACAGCCCAAAAACGATTAGATAATTGTATACATCATAAACATTGTCTCCAACAAGGTTAATTAAACGCGGAAGCTCCAAAAATATTGTGTTCGGTTCTTCAAAACGTGCTTGATCGCCATCCGGATTAAGTTCCACTTCACCTAGTGTCAAAACCACTTAAAATGTTAGTTTTGACTTTATTATAATGCATAAAAACAAGTTCAATAATCAAACAATCGAAAATAAAATAAAAATCCGAAATTTAGTCTGTCGCGTGTCGCGCCAGGACTTCCCCATTTCGTCGCGTGTCGCGCCAGATCCACTGGATCCTGTCGCGTGGCGTGGGGGACTCGGTTTTCCAGCAGGTGCAGGCAATGTTGCAGAAATCGGCCTAGGCGGCCGATTAATCATCTTAGGCGGTCAAAATCGGTCCCAGGCGGTCAAAATCGGACTAATCGGTCCATGTTTTACAGCCCATTAAACACAAAATTTGACCCATTTTTGAATCTGGCCCATTGTTTTACAGCCCAAATATTATAAACCTATTTTAACATTTAATTTTAGGTATTTTAACATTTTACCCCCTCTATCTTTCACTAGTTTACATATGGTTCCTAAACTTTTAAATTTATTAATAAAAAGTATAAAGTTATCTCCTAAACTTGTAAATTTATTAATAAAAAGTATAAAGTTATCTATATATATAAAAAAATTTGTAAAATTATACTTAAAAAGTCCAATCCGATTAATCCCGATTAATCCCTAGGCAGTACCTCACCGCCCGACTAGCGCCTAGCGCCTTCTACAACATTGGGTGCAGGTTTGAGACCTGCATTTCCTGCCCAGCTCCGAATTTCGCAATACGAACTTCAAATGCTCGTAACTTTTGATCCGTAGGTCCGTTTTAGGAGATTCTTTTTCCTATGCGTCTGTAATTTAATTACCGACGTGTCTATTACATTTATTTTACCAAAATTCGAGTCTACGGACCGAATGTCTAAAATCACAATTTTTGCTTAATCGACCCACATGGTTAATACCAATTCTACTATCAATGCTAAAATAACTTCATGGCGCATTTACCCAACATCCGGGGCTTACGATCATCGGCATTTCATTGCCAAGTCTAAGGTTTCATGCTCTTGTGATCCGTCGTTGCCAAATACTAACCAAAATAAAATCTTTACCACTTAACACACATTTATTTGACCCGTTTGGCTCATTTATGGAATCCTCCATTTCTAATGACTACCAAACGTTTTCCAAGCTAATTTATTTTGTTCAATTAAGTAATGATCACCATCACTTCAACTAATACAATTCCTTATACTAAAACACAATTTCAACTATCTAAAATATCAAATTTACATGATGTAACGGAACATGTTACATACCTTCAAAGCACACCCTTCAAACGTGCGTCACCATCGGCTTGTCCTCTCGACGCTCCGGTTTCCTTTCCTATAGAGTTCAATCACAACACATTTAGAACCCTTTGATTTACATATAACACATAGTTTACCAACTAGTACACGCATGCGTTTTTGTTCATATTTCAACATTTAGCCTTCTCTTAGGCATTTTTACAAACACTTTAAGGGCAGAATTTTACACAATTTATAATCAAGTTCATGGCTTGTTATTTAGCCAATATTAACATCAACTAAGCATGTTCATATCAATTTTCACATTATCAACATCTGAATTTACTTCCTAGAACTCAAATTACACAAGAACAACAATCAAATTCTAGTGTTTAGCATGCTCCTACAAAACCCATTTATCACCTTCAATGGTGATTATAAATTCACAAGAATTAGGCATGATTTCAACACATAATTGTCTAGAGTTCACTCCTAGACACAATATTGTCCCTATTCCATCAATATAACACTCATGCAACAACAATTTTCGAATTCTCTATGTTCATCCAGAAATTCAAAATAGAGATTTCCTATAAAATTCACATACCTTATGACCCCCTTACAGTGGAGATCACCAATCTAAGCTCGGATTTCGTTTTGGAATGGATTTGTGCCTTCAATATGTGAATTTTGTGTGAGTTAGGGTTTTGGAGAAACCTGGTCGCCCCCCCCCCCCCCCTCCTGTGTTCTATTCGATCCACACACACACCAGTGTGTGTGTTGGATTTTAATTTTTTTGTTTTAATAAAACTTGTTTCACAATTGGCACAATTAACCCTCCTACTTTCATGAGGCTTTTAGTTTAAGTGTTTTAACACTCTAACTTAGTATCACTAGACTCTTATCTAACTAGGTTAGTTTTATAACTAGTTAGTTTATCCCGTTTAACATCAACGTCGGTTTTATAATAAAGAATTTATATTTTAGGGGTGTTACAAGTCCACCCCCTTAAATAGGGTTTCGTCCTCGAAACCGAGATACGTACCAAATAGAGTCGGGTAGAGGCGCTGCATTTCCTCTTCAGATTCCCATGTTATATCTGAACCCTTTCTATGCTCCCTCTTGATCTTAACTTGATTAATCTTCTTATTCTGCAAATCTTTAATCTTCCGGTCTAGAATCTCAATTGGTCTTACCGCATAGTTAAGGCTATTGTCCACTTCGATATCATCGTAGTGGATATAAGCCGTTTCTTCAGCTAAGCACTTACGGAGTTGTGACACATGAAACGTGCCATGAGTTCCGCTCAGTTCTTCCGGTAACTCGAGGCGATATGCCACCTTGCCAACCCGTTCGATGATTTTAAAGGGCCCGATAAACCTTGGGCTTAGTTTCCCTCTTTTTTTGAATCGGATAACACCCTTCCATGGGGAAACTTTTAGCATAACCGTGTCACCTACCTAAAATTCAATCGGTTTTCGTCTTTTGTCGGCATAAGACTTTTGTCTGTCTTGGGCCGCTTTCAAGTGAGCTCAAACCACGTCAATCTTCTCATTAGTGGCTTGAACTACGTCTTTATGTGCCAATTCACGCGGACCCACTTCACCCCAACACACCGGGGTTCTACATTTCCTACCATATAACATCTCATACGGGGCCATGCCGATGCTGGCATGATAACTGTTGTTATAATATAATTCTGCTAACGGCAAATACACATCCTAACTGCCCCCGAAGTCAATAATACACGCCCTCAACATGTCTTCTAGTGTTTGTATTGTTCTCTCACTCTGTCCATCCGTCTGAGGATGGTATTCAGTGCTGATAAAAAGCTTCGTTCCCATCTGTTCTTGGAAATCTCGCCAGAAATGTGAAGTAAATTGGGTATCCCTGTCAGACACAATGGATACCGGCACTCCGTGGCGTGCCACTACTTCATTGGTATACACCTCTGACATCTTTTCTGACGTATAAGTCTCACGTATAGGAATAAAGTGAGCACTTTTCGTCAGTCTATCCACAACCACCCATATCGCATCGAATCCTCGGTTCGTCCTAGGTAGTTTGGTCAGCAGGTCCATGGTAATTTGTTCCCATTTTCAAACTGGGATTTCCAATGGTTGCAGTTTTCCATATGGCTTTTGGTGTTCCGCCTTGACTTGTAAACAAGTCAAGCACTTCTTTACATACTTTACAACATCCCTCTTCATTCCGGGCAACCAATAGTTTTGCTTTAGATCGTTATACATCTTGGTTGCACCCGGATGGATAGAATAACGGGATTTATGAGCTTCATTGAGTAGAAGCGTCTTGACTCCACATGAATTTTGGACCCATATTCTTCCGAATCGAGTCTTCAACCCGCTGTTACCATCTGCCAAATCCTTCAACTGACCAACTATCGTTTTCTTTTTCAAGTTTTGCTCTTTTATCACCTCGGCTTGTGCTTCTCGGATATGTTCAAGTAAACTCGTATTGGGACATAGTCCGATTTCCTGCTCAAGGCATTCGCCACAACATTAGCCCTTCCGGGGTGGTAATGTATTTCACAATCATAGTCTTTTACTGTTTCTAACCATCGCCTTTGTCGCATATTTAACTCCTTCTGATCGAAGAAGTATTTCAAGCTTTTGTGGTCAATAAATATGGTGCACTTCACTCCGTATAAATAGTGCCTCAATATTTTTAATGCAAACACCACTGCCGCCGATTCGAGATCGTGCGTGGGATATTTCTTTTCATGCACCTTTAATTGCCTTAAGGCATAAGCTATTACTTTGCCTCGTTGCAATAAAACACATCCGAGCCCTGAAAGTGACGCATTTGAGTAGACTACCAAGTCTTCTACCCCGTCCTTCAACTTTAATACCGAAGCTTGAGTTAACTTCTTTTTTAGCGTTTGGAACGCTCTTTCTTGTTCAACACCCCAAATGAATCTCCCCTCTTTCCGAGTTAATTTAGTTAACGGCGAAGCAATCTTGGAGAAATCTTGAATGAATCTCCTGTAATATCCCGTAAGCCCTAAGAAGCTTCTAATTTCCGAAGGATTCTTCGGAGGACTCCATCTCGACACTGCCTCTATCTTTGACGGGTCTACCAAAATTCCATCGGCACTTATGATGTGGCCGAGAAAGTGTACCTCTCGTAACCAAAAGGCACACTTCGAAAAATTCGCATACAACTTCTCTCGTCTGAGTGTCTCTAACACCTCCTGTAAATGATGCGCATGATCCGCCTCATTTTTCGAATACACTAGGATATCGTTGATAAACATATTACCAACTTATCCAACATTGGCTTGCAAACCCGGTTCATGAGGTCCATGAAAGCCGCGGGTGCATTTGTCAATCCGAATGACATTACGAGGAACTCGTAATGTTCGTACCGCATACGAAAGGCCGTCTTCGGTACATCGTCTTCTTTAACCTTTAACTGGTGGTATCCCGACCTAAGGTCTATTTTTAAAAACCAATTCGCACCTTGTAATTGGTCGAATAAATCGTCTATTCTCAGAAGCGGGTATCGATTCTTTACCGTGAGTTTGTTCAACTCCCGGTAATCGACACATTCGCATGCTTCCGTCTTTCTTTTTCACGAATAGTACCGGTGCACCCCAAGGAGACACACTCGGCCTTATAAACCCTTTATCGAGCTAGTCTTGAATCTGCGACATTAGTTCTTGTAACTCTGATGGCGCAAGTCGGTATGGCGCTTTAGCTACGGGTTTCGTGCCCGGAACCAATTCGATTCCGAACTCTACTTCCTATTCGGGTGGTATTCCCAGTAAGTCCTCCGGAAACACATCTTCGAAATCACGTACCACCGGTACGTCTCCAATCGTTGGTAGTTCTTTCTTCGCGTATATCATAAACGCTCTACATCCATGCCTCATGAGCTTGTGAGCTTTCAACATCGAACATATTATAGGATTGCCTCCTTTTTTGCCATAGATGGTGACGTGTTTTGTTATTCGAATTTAATAAAAGAGAAATGCATATTTTTAAAACAAAGTGCTTCACTTCATTAAAAGTACAAAATAGAAGTGTTCATAGTGATCATTTACTAGTTAACTACAAACTAGTTTAAACAGCCCAAAAACGATTAGATAATTGTTTACATCATAAACATTGTCTACAACAAGGTTAATTAAATGCGGAAGCTTCAAAAATATTGTGTTCGGTTCTTCAAAACGTGCTTGATCGCCATCCGGATTAAGTTCCACTTCACCTAGTGTCAAAACCACTTAAAATGTTAGTTTTGACTTTATTATAATGCATAAAAACAAGTTCAAGAATCAAACAATCGAAAATAAAATAAAAATCCGGAATTTAGTATGTCGCGTGTCGCGCTAGGCTTTCCCCATTTCGTCGCGTGTCGCGCCAGATCCACTGGATCCTGTCGCGTGATGCGGGGGACTCGGTGTTCCAGCAGGTGCAGGTTTGAGACCTGCATTTCTTGCCCAGCTCCGAATTTCGCAATACGAACTTCAAATTCTCATAACTTTTGATCCGTAGGTCCGTTTTAGGCGATTCTTTTTCCTATGCGCCTGTAATTTAACTACTGACGCGTCTATTACATTTATTTTACCAAAATTCGAGTCTACGGACCAAATGTCTAAAATCACAATTTTTGCTTAATCGACCCACATGGTTAATACCAATTCTACTATCAATGCTAAAATAACTTCATGGCGCATTTACCCAACATCCAGGGCTTACGATCATCGGTATTTCATTGCCAAGTCTAAGGTTTCATGCTCTTGTGATCCGTCGTTGCCAAATACTAACCAAAATCAAATCTTTACTACTTAACACACATTTATTTGACCCGTTTGGCTCATTTATGGAATCCTCCATTTCTAATGACTACCAAACGTTTTCCAAGCTAATATATTTTGTTCAATTAAGTAATGATCACCATCACTTCAACTAATACAATTCCTTATACTAAAACACAATTTCAACTGTCTAAAATATCAAATTTACATGATGTAACGGAACATGTTACATACCTTCAAAGCACACCCTTCAAACGTGCGTCACCATCGGCTTGTCCTCTCGACGCTCCGGTTTCCTTTCCTATAGAGTTCAATCACAACACATTTAGAACCCTTTGATTTACATATAACGCATAGTTTACCAACTAGTACACGCATGCGTTTTTGTTCATATTTCAACATTTAGCCTTCTCTTAGGCATTTTTACAAACACTTTAAGGGCAGAATTTTACACAATTTATAATCAAGTTCATGGCTTGTTATTTAGCCAATATTAACATCAACTAAGCATGTTCATATCAATTTTCACATTATCAACATCTGAATTTACTTCCTAGAACTCAAATTACACAAGAACAACAATCAAATTCTAGTGTTTAGCATGCTCCTACAAAACCCATTTATCACCTTCAATGGTGATTATAAATTCACAAGAATTAGGCATGATTTCAACACATAATTGTCTAGGGTTCACTCCTAGACACAATATTGTCCCTATTCCATCAATGTAACACTCATGCAACAACAATTTTCGAATTCTCTATGTTCATCCAGAAATTCAAAATCGAGATTTCCTATAAAATTCACATACCTTATGACCCCCTTACAGTGGAGATCACCAATCTAAGCTCGGATTTCGTTTTGGAATGGATTTGTGTCTTCAATTTGTGAATTTTGTGTGAGTTAGGGCTTTAGAGAAACCTGGTCTCCCCCCTCCTGTGTTCTATTCGATCCACACACCAGTGTGTGTTGGATTTTAATTTTTTTGTTTTAATAAAACTTGTTTCACAATTGGCACAATTAACCCTCCTACTTTGATGAGGCTTTTAGTTTAAGTGTTTTAACACTCTAACTTAGTGATGTGTGTAAAATGCAACATATAAATTACATCAAATAAGGCATAAAACTAACCCTTTTTGAGTACTAATGTTGGAAAAAGAGTGCTTTTGTCTTCCTTTTGTATTTTCAGGATTAAATGAGCTCAAATTCACAAAAGAAGCAAAAAGACAGCTAAATCTAACATAAATACAAGAAAAGGAACATATGTGGATTGCCCGACCCCTCAACAGCATCCTCCCATGCAAAATAGAGAAGACAGAAGACTTATGATTAGACCGTTGATTCCAAAATACAAGAAAGTTAGGAATCAACGGCCTAATCATATTTTTATTTTTCTTTTTAATTTTTAGGGTTTTTCTTAGTTTTTCAGCTTCTGCAGAGCTCAGCACGGGCCGTGCCCGCTGAACACGCCCCCGTGCTCAATAATTGGAACTGGCAATCCTGTTTTAAGTCAGACAGTAAGCTGAACACGGGGCCGTGCTCACTCAACACGCCCCCGTGCCCAAGATTCACTTACTGAAAACAGAACCGTTAGATCCCGGCGGTTGGTAATTTCTGACATAAACATGAGTGATAGTAATTCTTTTTACTTTCGGCACTCTTATGGTACGTGGTGTCAATTATGTGGAGGCGAACATAAAGAGTTAGGATGTTACTTTCTAAATTATAGGCCCCACTACATAGACCCACCGATTCCTTATAACCTTAAGAGGGGCGAAAGTAAAAATAAGCACTATCTCTCCCTCGAATGCGCCCTGCCAGATATTCTAAGAGAAATGCTCCTTGACGAGTTATTTCAACTAGAAGAGCTAATTCTAAATTGGTCAAAAGAGCTTAGGAAGGATTTTATTGATCCGCCCCAAGACGATGACCATGAAGAAATGTTGGGATCGCATTCCGACAACCTTGTTGCTCCCAAAAATACCTTCATTCCTAGCGAAGACTTGGACGATAGTCGTCCCTGTGTCGATTGTGCCGTGAAGGACTCTCCATCGACTTCGTTCGGTGCATACATAGACCTGAGCGATTCGGCATACACCTTCTTTAACGAGAGCCCGGGAAAGGGTTGGACTTGTCCACGTAGAATGAAAATAGGAATTACCCTCACCGACAACCTCTTGCGTTCTCGCCTTAGTCTAGGACAATTAAGGTATCTTAAGCACTTTGGGGTTGTTCCAACCAGTAAGGAACCACCCGATATCGATGAGATCCTTAGAAGTAACAAAACTCCATTAGACAGCCTCCAGACACGGGGTCGTGTCCAGGTCAACACGCCCCTGTGCTCACCTAAAAGATTCTCTGCTGATTTTGTCAGAATACGGACAAAATGTGTCAGGATTTCCTCTGCACACGGGGCCGTGTACAGCCAACACGGGGCCGTGTCCGGTGCGCTGTCGTTTTCTTTAAATGCAGCCTGATCCCTGCTCATTTTTTACCACTTCAATGGACAGAGATTCCTGGGATTTTCACTTATACCATCCTAGGTAAGTGCTAAAAGAAGGTTCCCAAGGACCATCTTGTCCCTTCCACTTTTATTCATTTCCTCTTCTTTCAAAATTTTTCAACATTTCCTCCATGGGAGCTTGGAAACTCCATGATTCCAACCTTCTATGTGAAGTTTGTAAGATTATTTGCTAAGGATTCTTGTTTAAAGTTAGTTGTACAACTTTGTTTTAAATTATCTAAGCTTAAAACCCAGCTAAAAATCATGAAAATAATTTAAAACTCCAAGACTCCTTAGCCTAAAATCCTGCAGAACAATGGACACGGGGCCGTGCTCAGCGAGCACGGGGCCGTGTCCGAGGCACTGTTTCGTAAAAATTTAGCTTTCTTCGGTTTCTTTCTCAGAAAATGGCAAGCAGAACAAGCGGATCATCTTCAAGAAATAACCGACAAGGGAGGAGATCATCAACGGCAGAGGACTCTCTTGTAAACTATGTTTACGCCCTAAGGGAGGCTATTGACGAGATGATGGGAGTGGAGGAAGCATTGGTCGACCGTATCAACCATCTAACAGTGGGACTGGAGGGCTGTCTCCGAGAGGTAAACCTCTTGCACCAGAGGTTAAACCTTCTCGCCTCCCCGCCTTTGGTACCTATAATAACCCAAAGGAGTCCCGGTGAATGTTCCCCCTCAGCCACAATTTACTGAGAAAAATGAAGCCGCCTTCTTCCTTCCGAGGGAAATCGAAGAATGGCTTTAAACGACATTTAGGGGAAAAAAAAACCTTCGGCCAAAAGTCCTACTGTATCGGGAAACTATTCTCGAAATTTTCTTAAAATAGTAGAACTCTTTATGATAACCTCGTGTACCTCCTGACCTATTTAGTTAAGTTTTTGTTTTATCTTATTTTAGGAATATTATGTAAGATCTCTCTATGATTTCAATGAAATGATGGTTTTAAAGTTTGAATGGTCCATAATAAGTAAAACACACTCATGGTGGTAAAGGATGAAAAGGGAAACGACAAACATGGACCCATGCACAAAAACAAGGCAACCCGACATCAATTTCTCCAACACAGAAGGTTCAACACGGGCCGTGTCCAACCAACACGGCCCCGTGCTGAACCCCCTGCAGAAAAAAGGCCCAGTTCAGGTAACTGGACACGGGCCATGTTCACCAAACACGCCCTCATGTCCAGGCTTCTGTTTCTTTTCTTTAATTTTCGTTACTGGCACCTGAACACGGGGCCGTGTCCGGTCCCCACGGGCCGTGTCCGGACTTTTAAACACTATATTACACATCTAATCAACCAAAAAATTTATTTTTGGGACACATTGAGGACAATGTGTAATTTAAGTGGGGGGGATGCTAAAACCTTGAAATTTTGCAAGTCCTAATAACAAGCCTTACACAAAACTCTATTGAACCGCTAAACACCCCAAATTTTTTTTAAAAAAATTCTCATTTTTTTACTTGTCTAAAGTTTAAGTTAGGAATCCTAAGATTAATAAGGTTATATTTTTACAAATTTACAACCGAGAGCGTCGTGATAAAAAAGAACCAACATACGAAAATTATGAAACGGCATGACAAGCTTAGTTAAAATTTGATTATATATACTTGATCACATAGAAAAACTCATTCCCACAAAAAGTGAGTTTTGAGCCTTTATTGAGCATACAAATTTACATCTTTAGACTAAATGCTCATTTTTCGTTTCTTGTGTGAATAGCCGCTTGGTTCTTACGACTCTAGAACTTGCCACGACGATTCATTCCCAGTCCTTACCAACTTAAACACAAGTAAGTAAATGATGGAGGCATTAGGACTAACCCTTTTTCTTTCCACACCATTATTTTTCATTTTTTTACCACCTACCCAAAATCCCCCTAGTTAACCCCTTTGAGCCTAAACCTTTCATTTCTTTACCCTAAAACCATTTTACCCACCAAAACCCTTTTTATTTTTACCCTTTATTTTAGTAACAAGCTCGGTTTTCGTGAGTGTGACAAAAAAAAAATTTGATGAAATGAAGTTAGAAATAAACAAACAAAGCTCTTGAAACAAAAGCTTGTTTGAAGAAATACTTCGAAATAAAAAGTCACTAAAACAAAAGTGTTTTACGAAAACCGACGCTTTTTACGCTTTTCGCCCTTTTCCACTAACCCATTCACCCACCTTTAGCCCAAGCCTTTACCCAAAAAAGTCCTCTTGATATTTACAAAGGTAACAAGTTAAAAAGGAGGAGGATCGATTGCTTGGCAAGCTTATGGTAGGAATAAGTTCCATGCCGCTCTCGAGTGATTCACTAAAAATACACCTTCGGCCAAGTGTGAGTGATTTCTCCCGTGAGGTATGTGAACTTGTATATAAATAAAATTTTAAAAAGGCATGTTATGCCCAAATAAGTAATTTTTCCTATGAAACGTTCTAAACAAATCATAACGAATAGGATTGTAAATAAATAAAAATAAAACCCAAAAAGATCTTGGATTCCCGACACTCTATGACAAGCCAAAACCTTCTCTTCTACCCATTCCATTTGGGAGTGTAAGCCACATATTAAAGAGTTTTGCTTGAGGACAAGCAAAAGTTCAAGTGTGGGGGTATTTGATGTGTGTAAAATGCAACATATAAATTACATCAAATAAGGCATAAAACTAACCCTTTTTGAGTACTAATGTTGGAAAAAGAGTGCTTTTGTCTTCCTTTTGTATTTTCAGGATTAAATGAGCTCAAATTCACAAAAGAAGCAAAAAGACAGCTAAATCTAACATATATACAAGAAAAGGAACATAAGTGGATTGCCCGACCCCTCAACAGCATCCTCCCAAGCAAAATAGAGAAGACAGAAGCCTGAACACGCCCCGTGCTCAGCCAGCACGGGGCCGTGCCCAAGAAGCAGCAGAAAAGACAAACCTATAGAAACTTCTATTGCCCACCACGGGGCCGTGTCCAGTGAACACGGGGGCGTGGCGAAAGTACAGCAGACGCATTAATTGTAATTGCGAATTACAATTAATGAAGAGAGAGTGTGTCAGACAGGCACGGGGGCGTGTCCAGCGGACACGGGGCCGTGCCCAGCCTTCTGTTCAGCCTATAAATAGGAGTGCTTGGTTTCATTGCAACTCATCCCTTGGCACACCACCTCTCTCACACTTCATCCACCACCCACCACCACCATAACACCATCATCCACCACCATCATCCATTGTCCATCATAGAGTGTGTGAGTCGTCTCGGGATCCAAGATTGATCGTAAGAGTTCTTGACAATCAAGGCCATGTTTGCCTAAGTCTCTTACATCACTTGGTGAAGACAAGTGTTTAGTATAATACTTTTTATTTTTAATCTTTTGCACTTTTTATTTGGTTTTGTATTAATGACTTTAATAACTAGTTGCTTATGTTGAAGGTGATCTTTCCTTATCGTTTGTCCGTGGTGTCTTGGCATTATTTTACTGTCTATATAAAATAAAAGATTTTCACCATTCATATCTCCACGGTCTATATGGAGGTATGTTGGCTACCTGGTCGGGGGTTAAGGGAACGGTTTGGTAAGGGTCTTGCCCTTGTTCAGCGTTTAGAGGTCCTGCAAGGGACCTGGGTCAAATTTAGTAGGATCTCCTTCAATGCCCATAGGTATTGGATGGCGGGGATCCAAACTCTTTGACCCCCTCATAAGTTAACTACTATTAATACTATAACCCGGCTATTTAGGACTGTATCCCTGCTGACTCAGACTACTTAGTCGAGGGTAACGTCATCGCCAAAAGCGGGGCCTACCATAATTTGCATTAATAACTTAATTCATTATCTTCCAATAATCCAACCCTTTAGGATTGTATCCTTGCTGACTCAAACTACTGGGTTGAGGGTAACGTCGCCTTCAAAAGAGGGGCCTACTACAATAACTAAGATAATCTCTTAAACAAGTGCAAAAGTGCAAAAATAATCAAAGGTTATACTAATACACGAGTCGGATCCAAGTGATTCATCTTGTCTATCTGTTTTTATTTTTATTTTATTTTTCAGCATTTAGTTAGTTTTTATTTTCTTAGTTTAAAAACCTTTTCTAACATTTTGATTTGATTAGACGTTGAGGATAAACCGGTACTAAAAGCTCTTGTGTCCTTGGACGACCTCGGTATCTTACCAACACTATACTACGTCCACGATGGGTGCACTTGCCCATATGTGTGTTTAGTGTTAGTAAATATCGTGTTTTATAAATTTAAAACTTGGCTAAAAGTGTAAAAAGGGCTTAAAATATACATCAAAAATATATTACACTACACACGCATCACTTAGCATCACTAGACGCTTATCTAACTAGGTTAGTTTTATAACTAGTTAGTTTATCCCGTTTAACATCAACGTCGGATTTATAATAATGAATTTATATTTTAGGGGTGTTACAAGTCCACCCCCCTTAAAAAGGGTTTCGTCCTCGAAACCAAGATACGTACCAAATAGAGTCGGGTAGAGGCGCCGCATTTTCTCTTCGGATTCCCATGTTGTATCCAAACCCTTTCTATGCTTTCACTTGATCTTAACTTGATTCATCTTCTTATTCCACAAATCTTTAATCTTCCGGTCTAGAATCTCAATTGGTCTTACCGCATAGTTAAGGCTATTGTCCACTTCGATATCATCGTAGTGGATATAAGCCGTTTCTTCAGCTAAGCACTTACGGAGTTGTGACACATGAAACGTGGCATGAATTCCGCTCAGTTCTTCTGGTAACTCGAGGCGATATACCACCTTGCTAACCCGTTCGATGATTTTAAAGGGCCCGATAAACCTTGGGCTTAGTTTCCCTCTTTTTCTGAATCGGATAACACCCTTCCATGGGGAAACTTTTAGCATAACCGTGTCACCTACCTGAAATTCAATCGGTTTTTGTCTTTTGTCGGCATAAGACTTTTGTCTGTCTTGGGCCGCTTTCAAGTGAGCTCGAACCACGTCAATTTTCTCATTAGTGGCTTGAACTACATCTTTATGTGCCAATTCACACGGACCCACTTCACCCCAACACATCGGGGTTATACATTTCCTACCATATAGCATCTCATACGGGGCCATGCCGATACTGGCATGATAACTGTTGTTATAAGAGAATTCTGCTAACGGCAAATACACATCCCAACTACCCCCGAAGTCAATAATACATGCCCTCAGCATGTCTTCTAGTGTTTGTATTGTTCTCTCACTCTGTCCATCCGTCTGAGGATGGTATGCAGTGCTGATAAAAAGCTTCGTTCCCATCTGTTCTTGCAAATCTCGCCAGAAATGTGAAGTAAATCGGCTATCCCTGTCAGGCAAAATGGATACCGGCACTCCGTGGCGTGCCACTCAAAACGATCACGTGTAACAGTACAGAGTACTATCATACTTATAGGAAAACCAAACTACTGATATGCTTCAGCTGACGTCACCATGATAGTGACATCTAACGACCTAACAAACTATAAATACTGTTCTATACAAACTACTGTTATGTAACATCTGATAATCACTAAAGTACAAAACATAAGGAAACTACTGCTTCACGTTCCACTGTTGTAGCCTTAGCACAGATGTTGAGTCTTCAGCAGTACTTAGGATACAGCAGTAGATAGAGCAACAGAGTTTGTCTTCAGCAGTTGTTAGATAATCATCAGAGTTTGGTTTATCAGTTGTTGTAGTTGAGCAGCACTTAACATCCATCAGCTGTTAGATAACCACTGTCAAGGGGAGAGATTAGAGTAAACTGCTGCTTATTAAGTGTCCACTGATGGGATCCGATTTTGGCTTTACATTATCTGTTCCTCTGTTAGGGTTCAATCCCAACAATCTCCCCCTGGAATAGATAATGCCAAAACCATTCCTTATTCAGGACCTTTATTACTCATCAAGAGTGCCCTAGCTTGTTCCTTAAATTCAGCTTCAAATTCTTTGGCACTCTGGTCATCTACATCCCTGCACAGTGAAAGCTCAAGGAGATCCTGCAAATCTTGAACACTAAGGCCTAGTGCTTCTTTCCTTGATATATGCTTCACCTCACCATTGGATCTGAGCAAAGTCAATACGTGGGTCTTTTGATCAGACTTCCACTTTAGTATTTTTGAATCCAATGGGTTTCTTGGGAGAGATTTATTATCAGATGAGTTGAGGGATGATAGCCTTGAAAACACATGCAAACTCTCAGACATTCTTTTGAAAGCTTCTTCTATGACTTTGTTTGCTGCAGCTATGTCTTCTACAGTTTCTTGTCCAGTAAGCTCTTGTTTTTCATTGTCTATCATGCCTGTTGCAGTGTTTGGGGATGCAGGGCTGTTTAATACCTTCACAAAAAGGTTTTGAAGCTTTGATGAGCTATCTTCTTTCAGACCCATTTTCATGATGGTGTCCTTGAAGTACTCTGCTTCTTTTTCTTTGACCTCTTCTTCAGTCATCTGTTTACCTTCTTCTTGGTTTGACACAAGAGTAGGTTTGTATGCTGATTTGAACATTGTTCTGAGGTTTTCAATTTGTTGTTCCATCTTCATCATTTGTTCTCTCTTCTTCCTTTTCTTCAGCCTTTCATAGGCTTCATCAGGTTGCTGCCTAGACCATTTTGATATGGCTTCAGCAGTATCTACTTTAGCATCCACTAACTCCTTCTTCTTTCCTTTATATTCAGCAGTGAGATCAGCAATGAGTCTTTTGTACTTACTCCAATTTGGAGCAGTTTTCTTCTTTGAAGGATCATTTTCGATTCTTTGGATCCTTTCAGCCTCATGCTTCAAAGCTACTAAAGGCCATTCTTTAAACTGGGATTCTTCAACAGAATAGAACTTTTCTTTCATGATGAAGGCTAGAAGCTGTTCTCTCAATCTCTTCTTTTGATCAGCCTTTTCTTTGTCTAGCTCTTGTGCATATTCTTCCATCTGCTTAACCTTTGCAAGGTAGAACTCCAGTCTATTAGCAATGCCTTCTTCGCTTAGCCTTTCTTTCTCACTGTCAACCTTGGCTTTAACTTTAGCTTGCCTTGCCTTTATCTTGAGATAATCATTTATATCTTCTGGAGCTATATAGCCTATGAGTGAGGAGAATTTCTTTTTGAGGGATCTGTTTCTGTATAAAACTGCCTCATCTCATTTTTGACGGCTTCAAGCTCCAGTGGATACTTTTCAGCATTTGGATCATGTATCCCTTCATCGGCAGTAATAGGCTTTCTTTTTCTGCTAAAGAACCTTGGTTGAGATATAGGAAAGGATAGAGCAGTGGTGGATGGTTGACAAACAACTGATGAAACAACTGGTGTCTCAACTGCTGCTGTCATTACAACTGCTGATGTGTCAGCAGATGTCTTCTGCTTTTGAGCAGGGGTTATTGTGGCAGTTGTTTGGGAGGTGATCAGTGGTTGACTAGCAGTAGTTGAAACAACTTGTGTTTCAACCACTGTTGCCATTATAACAGATGTTGTAACATCTGTTGTCTTCTGCCTTTTAGCAGGGGGTGATGATGGTTTGGCTGTTTGTGATGGTAGGGGTGGTTTTTGTGTTGTAGACACAGGTGGTGGTGGTGGAACAGTAGTTGTAGTGGTGTGTGATGAAGTGGTGTGTGTTGGAGGTGTGTGTGTTGATGAGATGGCAGCTGTTTGGCTACTGACAGTAGTTTTTGTAACTACTGTTGTATCAGCTGTTGAAGTTTTTGAGGATTTGGGTTTCTCAGGTTCAATGTGCATCCCATCTTCTATACCTTTCTTTTTCAACCTGATTTTCTCCCCCTTTTTGGCATTATCTGCCAGGGGTGTATCCATGAAGAAAATGGTAGATGGACCTTTCTCACTTTGAGCATTCTGTTGTATGCTGGCCTTTATAGCCTTGATGTCTACTTGAGTGTCTTTGAACCGAGATTCCACCATGTTGGTCAGCATTTGTACTTGATTTGCGTGCTGTTTAGCAGCCATTTGTTGCTGGTGTTCAAGCAATGGTTGGAGGATATTCCAAAGCTCATTTGCAGCAAATGCTTGTGGAGCAGGTGCTTGAGCAGGAGGAGCAGAAGATTGGGCTTTTTGAGCTTCTAACAGCTGCTGCACCATATCTTTTATTTCGGCAACAGAAGATTCTAGATTTTCAACTCTGGCCGTCAATTCGTTGTATCTTGAATCATCACCTGATTTAACAGGATCATCTGAATCCCCACCAGTGGTGGTTGTATCAATGTGTGACTTAGGAGCTGTAGCCCAAAAGTCATCCATTGATGCCCCTTTTTCTTGGTACTTGTAACACCCCGAAAACGGGTTTGGTAATCAAACCCCGTTAATACTAAAATACGGGTAAAGTACCGTTAGCGGTAGAGGTAACCCGGTAAATATTAGGATTTAAATAAATAAACCTAATATTTAATAAAACATGGATGAATACTTTTAAGGAAATAAGTTTATAAAAGACCCGAGTTAACGAGACTTAAAATAAAAAAAAAAAAAAAAAAAAAAAAAAAAAAACGGGTCATGACCTCCCGAACTCATTAAGCTAACTAGGAATAATTTACCTAGTTAGTAATATGTGACTAAATGATGAATAATGAATTAAAGCTTCTTTTGAAACAAATGAAAGACGAGGGACTATTATCGCTAAGTAAGCAAACATGTTTATTAAAAATAAAAATTAAAAACACAACACACACTAAGAGTGTGTGTATGTGCGTACGATCAGGAGGAGAAAACAGGGGTGAAACCCTAGTTCAAGTTTAAACCCTAAATTGAAGATCAAATCAAGCCCGAATCGTCTGCATGATTACAAATTCGTGATCACCTAGTCGTGGGGATCTCAAGGTATGTGAAATTTTGTAATTTGGAGATGTTTTGATTTCTTGATGAACATATGAAGTCGAAATTGGAGCTTGAATGTTAGATGTTTGAATGAAACTATGATAAATTCATGATTATGAATGAACCCTAACCAATAATTTGATGTATTGATGTACATATACATGAAATTGAGAATCACCCACATATGTGTTAGATGGGTTTTGTAGAGAGATTAAGAATACTAGAATCTTGATCATGAAACGGGTGTTATTGATTTTTGTGAAACGAATCTATGTGTTGTTATGCATGCTAGATGTAAAGAACTTGAAAATAATGTTAATCTTGGCTAAGTAGTTAGTCATGAGCTTGATTGCTAGTAGTAAATATTTCATGCCCATAAGGTGTTTGATGTAATGCCTAAATGAGAACTAAAGTATTGAATTTAGAGTGAAATGTGTATTCGAATGATGTGGCAATTACGCGTGACGTGAAGTGATGAGAGTTCTAAATACTATGTTGATTTAGACTTAATGTAGTAAACATGTGATTGAAAGTAGTTAACTTTAGATAAGTTAAGTTAACTAATCATGAAGCCGAATAGTAGCTTCGGCATAGAAAATAAGTGAGGTGGAATAGTCGTGATTGTTAATGACTAATTTAACCGCCTTGTAAATGTTTGACAATAGTTTGACGCGTAACAAGCTAGGTGAGAGCTTGGAGGGAGGAGCGGGTCAAACGGAGCAAGCACGGAAAGAAAAGCGTGGCGTGGATGCGAGGTAAGTGTAATTTACACACTTGTGTAGAATACCCGTTTACTTGTTACATTGTAAACGTGATAACAATAATATTGGAAATATGGAAATTTGTCAAATATCGACTAATGTAAATCAAGGTTAAAAACGGATACCCATGGCGTACGCCGAATTGGGTTGAATTTGTAAGAAAAGAGTGTGAAAGAAAAAGGGGTATTGTAATAAAATCCGGGATGGGATGGATGTATGAATTGGAGATCAAAAATGATGTTTTTCGTTAAATGGAAAATGTTAGGCATATACTCCAAATGGGTCGATTGGTGATGATAATACCATTTGACAATATCGACTTATGTGGTTGTCAAGTCTTATGTTAACAGGACCAATTAGCAAATTGGATAATTACGTCACTATTGATGGTGTGATAATGAAAACGAGGTATAAATCGGATCTACTTAGTGATCCGGTCCAGGTACGCATATTTATATTGTAGTTGAGAATGTTATTTTGGTCGAATAAATTGAGAGAGAATCCTTTGTCTTAAAAAGGACCAAAATCGACCAAAACGCCCTTGTAGGCTAAGTTGAACAAACAACCCTTAAATGTTGTTTGGAAGCGAATTTCATGATTAGATAAATACTTAGAGTAAGTATAGAAGCTGAAATATGTTAGTCAATAGGCGTTATTTTAGTTTTTGCCGTAAATTAATGAACCAAGAGGTAGAATTTTGGTTTATATTGATCACCACATTAAACTCACCCCAAATACAGTTGCGGTGGGATATTTTAGGATAAGAAATGTGGTGATGGAACGTTAGAAGCAATCGAAAGCGATTTTAGGTTCGAAAGTGCTTAAATACCCTTAACGGGTCAAAATAAGCATACAAGTGAAAATGAGTTCAAATTGTGTGATAAACTAGTGGTTAGAACCTAATATGGTAAATAACCTTAGGTTGTAGTAGTGTATGTGATATAAAGGTCAGACATATATGTGTGTGTGATAAATGCGTAAACGGGTCAAAATCTTGTAAAAAGACAATAAGCCGAAGGCATAAAAAGTCTCAGAATTTTATTAAGGCGGATGTCGGATTTTAACTTCATAAGATGGAGGATTAAATTACGGACGCGTAGGAAAAAGAATCGGGTAAAACGGATCAATAACGAAGAAGTTATGGCCGTTTCCGTAAAAATTGGCATAGCTGAACTAGCTGTAGACCTGCTGATGCAGGGGCCACCGTAAATTACGGTGTCCACCGTAATTTACGGTGGAGTTGAAAAACGTTACGGTGGACCTCTTCTGATTTACGGTGGAAGAATGAAGTTTCAGGGGCTACCGTAAATTACGGTACCCACCGTAATTTACGGTGGGCCCTGTATAAAAAATGTTTTTCTTTTGCAAGTTTCGCTTCCCGAACTCGTTTAGACACTTTTAATCTCCGTATGACTAAAGCATTTCATGTTTATGAAATGTAGGTACATTTTGGATGCCGAAAGACGATCAAGCTCAACGAAGAACCGAACACGAAAAAAAAAAAAGACACATGCTTCCGCACTTGGCCTCGTTGTAAATTTTAAATGACGAATCTGATTACGTTATGTCAATTAAGTTTTGATTTGCGAAAAGTTTTAATAAACCCATATTTCCATTGTATATGTAATCTTAATTACATGATTGTTTTCGTAAAATATACGTTAAACCTTGAATTATAAGAACGGGTGTTATAAGTTGGTATCAGAGCCTTGGTTTAAGAGATTCAAGTATGGTGGGAAAACTATGCTTGGACTTAAACCTTATGCTCTTGATAAAGATTGGTGTTCGGTTCGAGGCTTGATCGCAAATCCGGTAAGTACGTGTATTTTAATGATTTAGCATGTTAAAGTGTTGTAAACAACACATAGGGTTATCGTGTAATATACGATACCTCAATTAAATAATAGATATAGTTAACAAAATTACATGCGTTAACACGTATGGTAGAAAAGCCTCGTATTATGATACGGGAATTTAATAAAGTTGACATTACTAACTTTTATGAATGTTATAATTGGAGGAAACTCGCATTTGAAGATGACGAGGGTTGAACAAATTTCGGATATGATAGAGGAACGGTCCGAAGTATGGCAAGAGGAGCATGCTCACCAAGGAATAAACCGCGCAACGACCGCGAACAAGGTTATTGGCAAAGAGAGCCTGTTACAGCAAGCATTATCAGGTGCACACTTTTAAATTTAAATGCACAAGTAGTAATATGCAATAAACACGTAAGTGATGACGGTTGCATACATATACGATAGAACTTGGAAAACCTGATTTCCAAGAGAAATTTAATAGAAAATGTGTTATTCACGACGATGAATAACAAATGAGTAACAAGATTTGTTCACATGGAAACTTGGATTGGGGTAATTATCCAAGTGGAAAACTCTCAATTCGATGCTATTGAGAAAAGTAGCAATCACGTTAACAAATGTGATTATATATTAGTTTGAAAAAAAAAGGGAGAAACATTGTATATGTTTAGGAATGAAACCTGTAAATCTAATAATTGTTAAATAGTAACCGAATAAATAGTTGCCAATGAAAGTCAAGAATATAGAAAGATTAGAGGCGTCGCTTACATGGGGTGTAGTGCGGAAATTATGAAAAGGTCATGTGTGTCATATGTTAATCGCTTACTCTGGCCAAGTAAGTAGTGAACACATGATGTCATGAACTTTTTATGATGGACATACTTACATTCGATGTAGTAGGGACGGGGTGAATGGGACGAATTAAAAAGGTACCCAAATGAATCAGACAAGTAAGATGTTTGATAGTAAACGTAAACGCAAGTCGGATGACGGGAGCGTATTACGTTAGAATAACGAGCCCGAGAGAAGGGACAAAGATTAAAGTAAATGGAAATACAGACCAACTAATAGGAATGCTAACGTATAAGGATAAAAGTTTGACTGTCACAAGTGATGAAATTCACGTGGACAAGTCAAACGAATTGAATAAAGAATAAAGGACTTGATTGAATAAAAACGATGGATCTCTCTCTAAGACGACCAAATAAATTAAAATAGCGTCTAAAACCATATAGAAATGGTTACTTGAAAATGATTACGGTAAAGATACCCGATAAATGGGTAGGATTTGGAAAGAATGCGTAAACCAAGAGACGGGAACGCGAAACAGAAAGTCAAAAGACTCGGAATATGAGTCATGACTAAAAGACAATGAGAATTTGCAAACAGAAATGTTAATAACTACGCTCAACTATTTTAAAGTTGAACGGGTCGAATAAAGAACAGAGTTTGATGTTCACAAGTGATGAAATTTCACACGAACAAGTCAAACGAGATAAATAAAGTATAAAAACTTGGTAGTGCAAGTAAGCGCAAACCGAATAATGGAAGCGCGAAACATTAATGAACCTACATGATGACTCATAAAGGAATATATATAGGAAAAACGCAAACTAGCGAAACAAAAAAAGAATGATGTTAAAAACATTAAAATAAAAGAACCCGGGTAATGGGACGTAAAGGAGTATAAGTATGAACCGGGTAACGGTAAATGTATGGAAACCGACGTGTAAATTGAAGTTGGAAGTCGAGAAGTCGGAAAGATGATTCGAAAGAAAACAATGTAGCCTTAGACTACGGTCAAGGTCAAATGAAATCCAAAAGGTAAAGGTGAATAATTATAAACATAAAAAGGGGTGCCTTAACGCCATATGCGTATATAAACGTATACACAAATAAAGACTAGAATAAAAGATGATCTACGGGATCATCATAACCTACGGGATATTAATTAGTGTAAAGGTCTACGGGGACAAAATGACCCACGGGACATGAATTGAAGCAAAGGGATCATAAAGGCCTTGCCTTAAAAAGGTGAAAATCTAAAGAAATAAGCCTACGAGGCTAAGTGAAAGAACCTACAGGTCAATAACATGAAGCGAGGAAAATGGTTAAACTCCCCGCGTAAAATAATAACGGAAGGTAAAGGTAGTATAAAAGCGAGGGGTTTCGCTAACTTAACTGAGTGAGTTAAAAGCGAAGAGATCGTGAAAGGCCTGGTTGACAACAGTGAGGGATTTCACTAAAACATCTAAACGGGCAAAAATAACAAAAAGGATTCACAATTATTTAAATTCTGATAATTCACAAAAAGGACAAAAATATTACCGAAACGACAACGGAAAGGAACGAATTTTCAGACGTAAAAGTCCTGGAAATGGGTAAAAGATGTAAGACAAGGAGAAAAAGGAAACGTTAAACTAAAATTTAGTTTTAGTAAGAAACGATGTTTTAACAAATATGGATATTATGAGGAAGATTAGAAAATGGTTAATATCAAAGAGTATGGGTCTTAACATCGATAGGTGCGAGACAATACATTCGAAAAGAAGAAGTATGATAAGGGAACGTTGATATAAATTAAACATGACGTGACACGATCACGGTCAAGAAATACAATGTGAAGTAGAATCACTTTATAACCAAGCGAGCGGTAAAGAGTAACTGGACTAATAAGTCTAGTTAGTGACCGGCTAAGGTCATTTAAATAAATTTGGTTGATTATAATCGGTGGATTCGGTATAACTGAACCGAATAAATGAACTTGAAAACAAAAGAAATTGTTGCTAAAAGTGAAAGATTTCACTAAAGACCTTTAAGCGGGTCAATGTAATGGATTCACCAAGAGTTCGATAATATATAAAAGCGATGAAAATCGCTAAGTTAACTAAACTAGTGAAAATAACGGAATTACGTTATTTCAAGTTACATTATGTCGTATGAGGTACGTAGAGGTTCTGTAACCAAAAAGACATTACCATAATTTTTCTGGTAATACTAACAATTGGTTAAAGTATGAGTAATGCTTAAGAGGTTACTCAAGTCAAACGCATTGAGTTTGGAACTCAACGAACTATGTAAGCAAGGTTTCGAGGACGAAACCTCTTTAAGGGGGGTAGACTTGTAACACCCCGAAAACGGGTTTGGTAATCAAACCCCGTTAATACTAAAATACGGGTAAAGTACCGTTAGCGGTAGAGGTAACCCGGTAAATATTAGGATTTAAATAAATAAACCTAATATTTAATAAAACATGGATGAATACTTTTAAGGAAATAAGTTTATAAAAGACCCGAGTTAACGAGACTTAAAATAAAAAAAAAAAAAAAACGGGTCATGACCTCCCGAACTCATTAAGCTAACTAGGAATAATTTACCTAGTTAGTAATATGTGACTAAATGATGAATAATGAATTAAAGCTTCTTTTGAAACAAATGAAAGACGAGGGACTATTATCGCTAAGTAAGCAAACATGTTTATTAAAAATAAAAATTAAAAACACAACACACACTAAGAGTGTGTGTATGTGCGTACGATCAGGAGGAGAAAACAGGGGTGAAACCCTAGTTCAAGTTTAAACCCTAAATTGAAGATCAAATCAAGCCCGAATCGTCTGCATGATTACAAATTCGTGATCACCTAGTCGTGGGGATCTCAAGGTATGTGAAATTTTGTAATTTGGAGATGTTTTGATTTCTTGATGAACATATGAAGTCGAAATTGGAGCTTGAATGTTAGATGTTTGAATGAAACTATGATAAATTCATGATTATGAATGAACCCTAACCAATAATTTGATGTATTGATGTACATATACATGAAATTGAGAATCACCCACATATGTGTTAGATGGGTTTTGTAGAGAGATTAAGAATACTAGAATCTTGATCATGAAACGGGTGTTATTGATTTTTGTGAAACGAATCTATGTGTTGTTATGCATGCTAGATGTAAAGAACTTGAAAATAATGTTAATCTTGGCTAAGTAGTTAGTCATGAGCTTGATTGCTAGTAGTAAATATTTCATGCCCATAAGGTGTTTGATGTAATGCCTAAATGAGAACTAAAGTATTGAATTTAGAGTGAAATGTGTATTCGAATGATGTGGCAATTACGCGTGACGTGAAGTGATGAGAGTTCTAAATACTATGTTGATTTAGACTTAATGTAGTAAACATGTGATTGAAAGTAGTTAACTTTAGATAAGTTAAGTTAACTAATCATGAAGCCGAATAGTAGCTTCGGCATAGAAAATAAGTGAGGTGGAATAGTCGTGATTGTTAATGACTAATTTAACCGCCTTGTAAATGTTTGACAATAGTTTGACGCGTAACAAGCTAGGTGAGAGCTTGGAGGGAGGAGCGGGTCAAACGGAGCAAGCACGGAAAGAAAAGCGTGGCGTGGATGCGAGGTAAGTGTAATTTACACACTTATGTAGAATACCCGTTTACTTGTTACATTGTAAACGTGATAACAATAATATTGGAAATATGGAAATTTGTCAAATATCGACTAATGTAAATCAAGGTTAAAAACGGATACCCATGGCGTACGCCGAATTGGGTTGAATTTGTAAGAAAAGAGTGTGAAAGAAAAAGGGGTATTGTAATAAAATCCGGGATGGGATGGATGTATGAATTGGAGATCAAAAATGATGTTTTTCGTTAAATGGAAAATGTTAGGCATATACTCCAAATGGGTCGATTGGTGATGATAATACCATTTGACAATATCGACTTATGTGGTTGTCAAGTCTTATGTTAACAGGACCAATTAGCAAATTGGATAATTACGTCACTATTGATGGTGTGATAATGAAAACGAGGTATAAATCGGATCTACTTAGTGATCCGGTCCAGGTACGCATATTTATATTGTAGTTGAGAATGTTATTTTGGTCGAATAAATTGAGAGAGAATCCTTTGTCTTAAAAAGGACCAAAATCGACCAAAACGCCCTTGTAGGCTAAGTTGAACAAACAACCCTTAAATGTTGTTTGGAAGCGAATTTCATGATTAGATAAATACTTAGAGTAAGTATAGAAGCTGAAATATGTTAGTCAATAGGCGCTATTTTAGTTTTTGCCGTAAATTAATGAACCAATAGGTAGAATTTTGGTTTATATTGATCACCACATTAAACTCACCCCAAATACAGTTGCGGTGGGATATTTTAGGATAAGAAATGTGGTGATGGAACGTTAGAAGCAATCGAAAGCGATTTTAGGTTCGAAAGTGCTTAAATACCCTTAACGGGTCAAAATAAGCATACAAGTGAAAATGAGTTCAAATTGTGTGATAAACTAGTGGTTAGAACCTAATATGGTAAATAACCTTAGGTTGTAGTAGTGTATGTGATATAAAGGTCAGACATATATGTGTGTGTGATAAATGCGTAAACGGGTCAAAATCTTGTAAAAAGACAATAAGCCGAAGGCATAAAAAGTCTCAGAATTTTATTAAGGCGGATGTCGGATTTTAACTTCATAAGATGGAGGATTAAATTACGGACGCGTAGGAAAAAGAATCGGGTAAAACGGATCAATAACGAAGAAGTTATGGTCGTTTCCGTAAAAATTGGCATAGCTGAACTAGCTGTAGACCTGCTGATGCAGGGGCCACCGTAAATTACGGTGTCCACCGTAATTTACGGTGGAGTTGAAAAACGTTACGGTGGACCTCTTCTGATTTACGGTGGAAGAATGAAGTTTCAGGGGCTACCGTAAATTACGGTACCCACCGTAATTTACGGTGGGCCCTGTATAAAAAATGTTTTTCTTTTGCAAGTTTCGCTTCCCGAACTCGTTTAGACACTTTTAATCTCCGTATGACTAAAGCATTTCATGTTTATGAAATGTAGGTACATTTTGGATGCCGAAAGACGATCAAGCTCAACGAAGAACCGAACACGAAAAAAAAAAAGACACATGCTTCCGCACTTGGCCTCGTTGTAAATTTTAAATGACGAATCTGATTACGTTATGTCAATTAAGTTTTGATTTGCGAAAAGTTTTAATAAACCCATATTTCCATTGTATGTGTAATCTTAATTACATGATTGTTTTCGTAAAATATACGTTAAACCTTGAATTATAAGAACGGGTGTTACAGTACTGGAGACTTCTTTCTTCGGCACTCGATAATCCTTTGATGTTACCAGTAGTTAAAGATAACTCACTGGTGGTTACCGATGTTGCCATGGAAGAAATTGCCTTCAAGGGAGTCTTAGTTATGTAACAACTGTCCAACTGAAAATCTGTTGATCCATCAGTTGTAGTTGCTGCTCCACTTGAACTACCACCGAGAGTTACTTGTAACTCAGGGGGTGTAACCTCCTCAGCTGTTGCTGGGATAGCAGAGGTAAGTGCATCAGACCCAGTCACTTGTGGAGGTATACTCTCAGTAATGGGTGATAGAGAGGAACTGGTTTTTGTCTGTGCCATATCAACTGCATGCAACAGAGGTATTATTGATTGTGGCAATATTATTGGTGAGGGTATGGGTGTTGAAAGAGACATGTCCTTGGGATCAGGACTGTGGAAGATGGATCCGAGTGGATACAGAGCTTCATAATGTGGTGTCCCTGTGCTTACAACTTGATCCTTTTGTGAGGATGCAAGAGGAGTTTGAGGCTGGGGTTGAGATCTTTCTACCAACTGCTGTAAGGAAGTAGCAGTAGTGGTTTCTGGTGACTTTTGTGCTGTCACTGGCAGTTACTCTGGGATCTCATCTTCCAGAGTTGCCTTTGTTTTGGGTTTGGTGGGTTTTCTGGATGGTTTTCTTTTGGTCTTTTTGGTGGTGGCAGGTGTGGGTTTCGGAGCAGTGGGTGTGCTACTCTGATCACCTGGAGCAGTGGGCTCAGTAGTGGTTTCTTGAGGGTCAGTGGCAGTTTCTAAAATCTGTCCTGCCTCTTTTGTTTTTAATTTTATTGGTACCATCATTCTTGAAAAAGTTTCTATTGTTAAACAGTTTATTTTGAATGAGACACCTTGTTTGGGCACTTCTGCCTCTTTCTCGACAAATTTTTGTTCAAAATAGTAACTTAGAAACCTCAGAAAGAGCAGAAATGCCTTATTATCAACGTTCTTTACCAAATCATCAAATATTTCCTGGGAGTAGTTATAGTTTTCATTGTTCAAAATTGCATACCCCAGGCATTGGATTTTTGTTGGTATCTCATTGAAGGACGTTGTTTTATTTGAAACACACATGAGCAGTGTGTGGAATAAAATCTGGGTGCAGAAGGGAAGTAACCCTTTTGTAGGGTGTCCCTGTTTGGTTATTCTGCATAGCCCCTTTTCATGTAATCCTTTACCAACTCGTCTTTTGTAAAAGAGGTTTTTCCATTTAAATCATCGAGTTTAAAGGTTTCAGAGATGGATTTTGGTGAGATTTTTACCTTCTTACCCTGTATCGAGGAGTTGATTGCGGCGATGATATCTCCTTGTTTTTCAAGGGTGGCATTTTTCCAGAACTCTCTCTTGGTGTCAAGGTAAATAGGAGCGTCTGCTGTTATCAAAGTTTTGTACTTTGATGCAGAAAGGATGTCAAGGATGGAGTCGAAAGTGTGGTTATCGGTAGGTTTTGTGAGTATACCTACATAGTTGTGTGGAGCTTTGTAGCGAATCTCCGGTGTTTCAGCAGCCATTTGAGTGGCATCTGCTGGTGTGGAGGAAGATGATGGTTTTGTTTTTGACTTTGATTTTGGTTTCGTCATTTTGGATGAAGAAGATCGAAGAAGTTTTTGGAGTTATGAGAGGGAAACTGCTATGAGAAGAGAACTTTTGGAATTCAATTCGACAGTAAAACCCTGTTTGGATTTAATCAGGGTTTTATTTAGGGAAAAAGTGATTACTGATGTGGCAGCGGTTATTTTTGATCTGAAGGCTAAAAACTGACCACGTGTCAAAGATCTGATGGAATGGTAAATAATGGAGGACATTTGTTTTAACAACTACTGATGGATCAAGTATCAGTAGTTACAACGGTAATAAAATGAAACAGTGGATGTATCAGTGGATGAAACAATGATTTTAAACATCAGTGTTTTTGAAGAGCAGAGGTTGACACTTTAGCAGTGGACAGACTTTAGAGAGCAGATGTTAAAGCACAACAGCATTTTAGATACAACAGTGGTAGAATAATGAAGATTTTTGTCTCAACAACTGATAGTGCAGCAGTGTTTCAACTCTTGACAAAAATGTTAGCATCTGCTTGTTCAGATGTAGAACTTGATTTTGCTTTGTGAAAGCACAGTATCTTATCTAACATCTGTTTGAGCATTTGAAATGCTATTCTTAACAAAATACATTTTAGATGTAAATTATCAAGATTAAATTACCAGCAGTTGTTTACAGGAATTTTTTGTTCTAGGTTTTGCCAAGTGTCTATTATTTAGACAATGGTTTAGCATCTTAGATGATGAAGACATTTCTACATGAGCTGCTCATTTTGTGTCTAATTACCTGAACTAGAGCATGAGTATCTCAGTAGTCTAAGTCAATTTACAATCAATTTATGATCGGTGAAAACCTAACTTGAGCTCAACCTGACCTTGGTATGTATGTCATTTCCTTTTGACCAGATTTAAGGATAGTAATTTCACACAAAAATAAGGAAATTACATCCTGACCAGAGATGAGCTTCTACTATTAAAAAAGAGTAAAAGAATAAAATATATTTCATAAAGGAATGAAATATATCTGGTTTTTATTTTAGAGGAAAACACCTTAACAAAAATCAAAGGAAGTTTTGAAAATAATCAAAAGGATCCAACAATTTTCCAGTAAATTCATGATCATATTATTCTCAAGTTATTTTGACCATTGTTTTGGGGTCATTTACTTGTCAATTGATTGAAAATTTCTTTTAAGCATAATCACTGGAGATGCTATAGTTACCAGAACAATTCCTGTATTGATGAATGCACACAGTTGCACAATGACCACTGATGATCTAATTTGAACCTCAAGAGTGTTTTATGCTTATACTCTTTTGCTTTTGATTTCAAAAGTTTGAGATAGCCACACTTTAAGATTTGTTCATTTTCCTTTTCCCTTTATACCCTGTTTATTCATATGTTCAGAAATACTCACTAGGAGATTATATTTTGAACATACTTTGTCCATAATCATTTTGAAGCAATGTTTTGAGAGATCTGACCATGTATGAGCATGTTTTTTTTTTACAGATCTCACATTACTTATGATTAGGACTGTCTTGACATCTTATTTTCTCAATGTGTTTTTGACAAAGTTGATTTGGTCCTTTTGAAGGTACTCAACCTGCCTTTGAGCGCTTGAGAGATTTTGACTAAAGTTTTATTCCATCTTTTCTTTGTCAGCAGTATTCTAGTGTTTTAGATGAACACAAGTTTTGCTGAACTGAGGTACATACTTTAGTTGTTTACTTAAAACATCACAAATATCAAAACAACAATTGAAATCAATTTTGAAAACATCGAACGATCCCATAATTTATCAGATATTTTACAGATCTGAAAACTATGAGTGACATGTGCATGATAACGCTTGTTGTGTGAGATTTGTGTGTCATATGACATCTTGGTTGATTTTCAGAGTATTTGAATATTCATTTAACCATGATTCACTCGTTACTCTGTTTTTCAACTGAATACAACCAACCTTGGTATCAATGAATTTTGAGCTGAACTGTTATGTCAAATTGATTGTAAGATCGAATTTGACTGTCCAAGCTCTGATACCAATTGTTAGGATCTAAGGTTGTCTGTGATTGTGTTTGTTTGCATAAAACGAATAAGTGCAGCGGAAATGAGTAGCAAACTTTGTAAACACAAACAAAGGAAAGTGTAGATTGATAAACAATTGCTTTTCATTGAGTCAAAAGATTCACATAAAAGCAAAAGATTACAGTGCAGGCTTACAATCTAAACTCCCCCTCAGCCTGATACACCAGAGTTGGTTGCACAAGATGAAAGGATGAATTGAGGAGAAAAACTCACTCAAAACGATCAAGTGTAACAGTACAGAGTACTGTCATACTTATAGGCAAACCAAACTACTGATATGCTTCAGCTGACGTCACCATGATAGTGACATCTAACGACCTAACAAACTATAAATACTGTTCTATACAAACTACTGTTATGTAACATCTGATAATCACTAAAGTACAAAACATAAGGAAACTACTGCTTCACGTTCCACTGTTGTAGCCTTAGCACAGATGTTGAGTCTTCAGTGCTTCCTTCAAAGGTGATCAGTCTTTGAGAGGGCAGTGCTTGAGTCTTCAGCAGTACTTAGGATACAGCAGTAGATAGAGCAACAGAGTTTGTCTTTAGCAGTTGTTAGATAATCATCAGAGTTTGGTTTATCAGTTGTTGTTGTAGTTGAGCAGCACTTAACATCCATCAGCTGTTAGATAACCACTGTCAAGGGGAGAGATTAGAGTAAACTGCTGCTTATTAAGTGTCCACTGATGGGATCCGGTTTTGGCTTTACATTATCTGTTCCTCTGTTAGGGTTCAATCCCAACAATAAGTCTCACGTATAGGAATAAAGTGAGCACTTTTCGTCAGTCTATCCACATCCACCCATATTGCATCGAATCCTTGGTTCGTCCTAGGCAGTTTGGTCAGCATGTCCATGGTAATTTGCTCCCATTTCCAAACTGGGATTTCCAATGGTTGTAGTTTTCCATATGGCTTTTGGTGTTCCGCCTTGACTTGTAAACAAGTCAAGCACTTCTTTACATACTTTACAACATCCCTCTTCATTCCGGGCCACCAATAGTTTTGCTTTAGATCGTTATACATCTTGGTTGCACCCGGATGGATAGAATAAAAGGATTTATGAGCTTCATCGAGTAGAAGCCTCTTGACTCCACATGAATTTGGACCCATATTCTTCCGAATCGAGTCTTCAACCCGCTGTTACCATCTGCCAAATCCTTCAACTGACCAACTATCCTTTCCTTTTTCAAGTTTTCCTCTTTTATCGCCTCGGCTTGTGCTTCTCGGATACGTTCAAGTTAACCCGAGGTTACTACAAGCTGCATCGACCGCACTCGTATTCGGACATAGTCTGATTTCCTGCTCAAGGCATCCACCACAACATTAGCCCTTCCGGGGTGGTAATGTATTTCGCAGTCATAGTCTTTTACCGTTTCTAACCATCGTCTTTGTCGCATATTTAACTCCTTCTGATCGAATAAGTATTTCAGGCTTTTGTGGTCAGTAAATATGGTGCACTTCACTCCGTATAAATAGTGCCTCCATATTTTTAACGCAAACACCACCGCTGCCAATTCGAGATCGTGCGTGGGATATTTCTTTTCATGCACCTTTAATTGCCTTGAGGCATAAGCTATTACTTTGCCTCGTTGCGTTAAAACACATCCGAGCCCTGAAAGTGACGCATTTGAGTAGACTACCAAGTCTTCGGTCCGGCAACGTTAATACCGAAGCTTGAGTTAACTTCTCTTTTAGCGTTTGGAACGCTCTTTCTTGTTCAACACCCCAAATAAAAAAAACATTTAAACATAATATGAGACACACACTTTATACCAAATTCAAAACATTTTCATATGAATCAAGCCTAACATTAACTATACGTATTCCTCACTCGGGTCACTTTCGTTCACTTGAGCACAACCCGGGTTGTTAGATTGACTACCGCCAACTCGCAAACGGGCAAACTGGAGTTCTGCCATGGCGCAGTCGTATGCAAAGTTTGCTTCATCATCGGTGACACCATCCCAATCATCATACTCATTTGGAGGTGATGGGTTAAATAGGTTAGGATTTAAACGGGGTGAGCGTCGAGGTCTAAAAACAGGTGTTTGATAGGCTGTTGGCGGCACATGTAGGCTATTGGCGGTGTTTGGTAGGTTGCTGGCGGCACATGGTAGACTGCTGGCGGCACATTGTGGACTGCTGGCGGTGTTTGGTACGATCCGGGGGTTGTCGGTGGACGGTTCAAACATGCATACGACCGGTTAACGGCAAAATGTGGAACAGTTTGACAACGAGAACGCCGTCTAACGTTCTATCTTATAATTAGTTTTGATAGATAATATTGATAATGTGGTCTGCTAGTTTTTATATAGATAGAGCCATACACGGAATTGTCAAAAAAATTTAGATAATATTGTTATGTAAAAAAATTAGAAAAAATAACACATAGAACAACTTTTTTAAATTTTGTAAATACAATAACTAACATAGATCACAAATACAACAGATTTGATTAAAATACAGTAACAACAACAAATACAACAAAATGTTATTTAGGGATAATTAACACGTTGTGATTCTAGGTTCCTTTTGTAGATGATTCCTGAAAATTTTGCTTTAATGCTCGACCCTTAAGAGAATCATTGATCACATCCATGTTATCTGCCAGGTACCGTCACCGATAGGGACTGGCACTTCTAAAGCTCAAGAAAACGTCATTTTCAAACCATGAAAGTACCTTTGTTTCTGGAGACTATCGAAAGGACTAGAGATAGGCATTGTATACAATTGGTTACATATAAAACATCTAATTTTCATGGGTATTTATAGGGTGAAAATTATAATTTACAAATAATTCGAAAATTTTAAAAAAATTGTGAAAAAATAGGGAAACGAGCCAGACAAGCGCCTCCAATGCGTCCTTCAATAAACCAAACGAGCCACTCAAGGAGCCACTAGCCAGCCAGCCAAGCGCCTCGGGAAGCAGCGGAGCCAGACGCATCAACCTACTTTTTAGCCGGATACACCGGTGGCTGACTCCTCTGCCCAAAATACACATGTGTCATACTCCTACTGACGGACGCCTGGAAGGCGAGATGCGTTGTTCCAACGGCACATGAGTTGGTCAATTTCGAAAGTCAGCTTGGTCTTTGGCCAATTTCGTAATTTTCCTTTTTATATAATGGCAGCTAAGTCGTGCTAGGTTGGGCCCACACTTAAAGTTAAACAAGTCAGTTTGGTTTGATTCGATTATTTTAAGGGAAAATTACTATAATAGATAACTTGACCTTCAAAGTTAAAGGAATATATATGGCTATTTAGCCCTTATTAAAGTAGGCAAAGACAAGAAGTGTCAATCAAAAGACCTCAAACAAGATTTGTGCGCTTAAATAGCCTACACAAAAACTCATAGTCAAGTACAATTTGGTCAAAAAACCAATAAAAAATCACAGGCTACATAGCCGGCATATGAAAAAAAAACAGTTGGGGCTAAATAGCCTATGACTAAAAACTGATGGTTAAATTTTAGTCGTAGGCTATTTCTTCTCTTCGCACTAGCTATTATATAGACCCCTTGTACTTCACCGGTTCACCATGAGTTTTTTTCAGGCTAAGCCCTAGTTGTCTTAGCCGGTAAATCCTATTTGGCATCTCCTGATTGGGTTTTTTTTTTTTTTTTTTGTCTTTTTTGCCAAATTGAAAAAATGCATGTCTATTCCGTTAACTTTGAAGGTCAATTTTTTTATTCTAGTGATTTTCTATTATCTTAAACAAAAGAGCTCGAGCTCCGCTTTTCGAAATAAGAAGTAAGAATCTGTAAAGGATCCTTATCTCTTGCAAAAATTAGCCTTGACCCCTTACGTATGCTTATACAGAACCTCCATTTATAACTCCTTAGACTAAACTATTAGATAATAGATTATTAGCTAAACTTTATATATGTACTTATGTCACGTTAGTAACTGTTATGTTTAGTAAATTAAAACACTTAGAACCGTTGCATTAACCGACACCCCATGAAACGGTGTCATGTTTTCATCACAATGGTTCTGCATATGTATATAGAGAATACATCCATGCAAAAATGTGTGTGTTAATCAAATCCTTATGTTCTTATTCTCTTCTTCTATTCTCTTTTCCTAATTCTATATTCCGAAATCATTATTATCCAGATTGTGGACAACAAATGGTATCAGAGCTAAGTGTTGAACCAATTTGATGTTTAAGATGAAATACAAAAGGTGAAGACGCGCCAGGAAAGATAAAATCAAAAGTCACGGACAAATATGGAAGGCAATTTAACATGGAATGAAATAAAGAAGGCAAACAAGAATGAAATACCGAATGATTCTGTAAAATGAAAAGGCAATAAGTGCAAAATGCTACAATTCTAAGTTATTGTCAAGAAGAAGAATACATGCATGATCAAAGGACCGAACAAGGAATGTGGGATCAAATATGGTATATCAATCCCAGGGCTGACCCAAGCCCAAGTATTTTGAGGCTTGGGCTTTGGGTTACCAAATTTATAGGACCTCCAGATTTAAAAAAATTTATATATGATATGGATATGGGCCTTGTCTGCAAATCTGCCATGATAATATATTATGAAAGGGCGCTGCATATATGGAAGCCGTATAGATCGTAGGTTATCATTGTCTTAAGGGTGGAAATTGCGATTTACAAGATATGGGGAAGAGAAATTATCGCCTACAATATGCCGCTAATAGAGAGAGATGGAGATTTGAAACAATCGCTACATCAATCATCATCTTCAACGGTAATATGAAAGATTTTTAACCTTTAAATCAAATGTGTCATTCAGTTTTTGTCATAAGAGTTCAAAATTCGAAAAATGTTCTTTATAGCATCATCATTCATTCTCTATTCATTCTTTGTTCAGATTAGAAGGCTTCTAAATCTCTAAAATCTGAATCGAAAGTGACGAGATTGAAAGGGCAATGGTTGTGGTTAACACAATTGGTAACGGAACTGAAGGTTTCGATTAAAAATTCAGGGTACATTAATCACTATTTCTTCAATTGCTAATTGCCCAATTGAACTCTGTGATATTAGCCCTAATTTCTTAGTTGCCTAATTGAAGTTTGTGATATATTTGCTAGTTTTCGAAGCACTTAGCCCTAGTTAAAATATGTGTTTAGCGTTTTCTGTGAATCTGTGATATACTTTAGCAATTGTGATAGATTTATAATGTCTAATAGATATCATAAACATAAATCCGGCCATTCTAAAAGGTAAAAGAAACAAAAATAAGAAGCTGAAATTGTTAAAAAAAATATTTAAGATCTACAATGTCACAAGAATGATTGAATGGATTAGCTACTTTGTCAATTGAAAACAATTTGCTAGAAGAAACTGATTATAAAAATTTTATTAAAAAGTTCGCATCTATTAAAGTTAGAAAAGTAAACTTAATCTAAACATATCTTTACACATACAACAAAAATATAAGAATACAAAAAAAATATATAACCTTATAGTTTATTTTGCGAGTCCCAACCCTGGGTAAAGGAGGAGAGTTTTTCTCAATTTTTTTTTTTTTTTTTGGAAAAAGGCCACAAGTTTTTATTTCACCTTAGGCCACCAAAATGGTTGAGGCAGTCCAGATCAATCGTGCCTTCACAAATCACATGACCGGTAATCGAAATTTGTTCATAGCATTCATACAAACTTTCTGTGTAGAAACTCGAGCTAGAAACTATAACATCCAATTTATATGAGGCGTGTGATAAGTGGAGGTCAACACACTTGAGGGAAAGAAAGTAATCATCGGTGTGTTTTTCGTTCCCTCCTTAGATCATAACGTGTTAAGTCTGGATCAGCTTATTGTACGGGGATTTGAAGTTCAATTCGAGGGAAACTGTTGTTATACGAAAATATGCATTGTATATGGTCAACATATTGGGACGAAAATGAAATCAAGACAGAAGTTACAAATGATCAAGAAAAGGATGTTACTCAAGAGGCCAAATATCTACACAAGTACTTTACACATCGTGAATGATCATCCCAAGATCCAAACAAGTTTAATTCTACCAACACCGGTTTGTAGCACAGAGAGTCCAAAATTTATAGATTCATTGCAAGATTCTAATAATATTATCAAGAACAAAGAGTGGAATCAATGTTCATCAATTGATCACACAGCTCTTAAGAGATTTATAAAAAAAAAATCACTACTGAAAGAAATATCCCGCCACCACTTGAAAACGGTGAAAAAAATGGTCGATTCAATTAATACATTGAAGTTTAAGAAGTGGATATAAACAAGTGGGCAAAAGATCAAATACAAATAATCTTAACATACTAAACATACAAATTGAAGGAAAACCTAAAAAGACAAGGTGACATTTTTGTAATTACCACCAACTATCAAAGTTACAACCAAAAATACCTAAAAAAACACAAATTTTTTTAACATTTTTTATTAAAAAATCGCTACATTTCGTTAGCAAAAAAAAAAAAAAAAAATTTTTTTTGGCTGCTACTAAAAGTAGCGATTTTTTAATAAAAAATGTTAAAAAAATAAAATAAAATAATTTTTGTTTTTTTTATTTTTTTAGGTTTTTTAGGGGGTTTAGTTTTTAGCATTTTAGCTTGGGTGGGGGGGGGGTTAAGTTTTTTTTAGGTTTTTTTTTTTTTTTTTTTTTTTTTTTTTGGGGGGGGGGGGGTTAGGTTTTTTTAGGTTTTTGGGGGTGGGGGGGGGGGGGGGGGGGTTAGGTTTTTTTTAGGTTTTTGGGGGGTGGGGGGGTTAGTTTTTTTAGGTTTTTGGGGGGTGGGGAGGGGTAGGTTTTTTTTTAGGTTTTTGGGGGGTGGGGGGGGGTTAGGTTTTTTTTGGGGGTGGGGGGAGTGGTTAGGTTTTTTTAGGTATATTTGTAGAGTAACTTTGATAGTTATTGATAATTACAAAAATGCCACCTTGTCTTTTTGAGTTTTCCTTCAATTTGTATGTTTAGTATGTTAAGATTATTTGTACAAGAACTTTACCCTAAACAAGTGTCATAACAAAATTTGGGTAGTAATTGCAAAAGAACTTGGGTAGGACGGGGGATTGTTGATAATCTAAGGCTCATATATGTGAAGTATTTAGACGTTTTAGAATGGTATCACAACATAATGAGAAATAGTAAATTGTTGGATCAAAAGGAGACTGAAGAAAAGTTATCAAAGAAACCAAGAATTTATCATAAATTTGAAGGCTATGAAGCTAATAAAGACGAAAGTAATTCCTAAACAAGACTTTCTTTTTTCAAAAGTCTAGTTTAAGGGATCTATTTGAAGTATGATTATAAACTAAACTTTATATATGTATTTATATGTCACATTAGTAACTATCATGTTCAGTAATTATCTATAAGAGTTGGATACGTTTCATTAACCGATGCACCATGAAAGGGTGTAATGTTTCCTTTGCATCAGTTTATTGGTTAGATTTGGTTGCATCATGCATATGTATGGGTTGAATTGGGTGGTTAAGTACACAAAAGTGATTTGAAAAAAAAAAAGATATGCTTATTCTACGTTAATAGATTGATTCGTATGGAAATATAGGCTGGTATACAAAGATTCAAAGTTGATCAAATCTTTATAGTATGGCATAATGAGTGCAAGTGTTTTTATTTAGTGGCATTAGTCTTTTTATATGCTTGAATCTTTATGTAATTTTTATAAACATGCATTATTAAGTTATAAAACAAGCTAAGAATTTATTAAGAAAAAAAAACAAATAATAATGTTGTTGAATGGGGAAAAGGTAAATGAAAAGAGTGTTTTGCATAAAATTAAGCATTTTCACATTCCAAATTGTGATACTAAAGACTTACATAATAAACATCTCGTCACAACACGCGAGTTAACGTCAACAAGTTTAGTTTATTTAGTAAACCATGTATAGTAGTAAACCATGTATTGTGATGTTTGTTAGACCATGTGTAGTGATACACATGAATAATGCCCCCACCCATCGGCGTTGTGCGACACGTGTCATCCCAGTCAGCAAATGGGCATTATTGTCACACCCCCAAAATACCACATAGGGAGTGTCCCTGCTAGGCATGTGACAAAACAATAACGAGCCACCAATCGTATTGAACTCATGATAAGTTTGTAAATAAATACCAATTATTAAAGAATTATACCAATAATAAGTTTAGTAAATCCCAATAAGTTCAGCGGAAGCAAAATAGAAAACTAAAGTCAAACAGTATCAGTAAGCCAGGTTATAATATCAAGAACATCTCATGAATCTCTTCAGTCGACCCATGACCACTCCAGCTTCCTCAGACAGCAAGTTCCTCAATCCAGAATACCTAACGACCTGCGAGCATGCAACAAGTGTATCAGACAAAGCTGGCGAGTTCACAGTTTATGAAAACGTTAGTTACCAAGTATTTATTCCAGTTCATTAACAAATGCAAAGGTAATATTGATAATATCTCGATACTGAACAAGACGGCTCCTGATGTATGTTTTGCCCTTTCCCCAGTGCTCCTATCAAAGCACTGGGCCCGACTGGGTAATTAGCTCACAACCGTCCTCCCCGGTACGGCGTGAGGGTGCCAAACCTAAGTAGCGCTACCAACGAATACCCCGTTACCTCCCCGGTAACAAAAGATGGGACTTAAGAATGGTAGGATGAGAATATTATCCAATATATACCAGTTTTTACCGAAAAGACTTATCCCTCCCCGGGATACCCACTGACTGTCCCAACCACCGGGACGCATGCTCAAAAGTAGTGAACTCAACTTGGGTTTGCTCGGTTAGACTAAATGCTCGTTTAACAGTTGTTCAAATACGCCCTAAGAGGATTACCGATATTAGTTAGTTCTATATGCACATGAACCACACCCTTCACGTACAAGTAATTCTCATAATCATTGTCCATATCAGGCACATTTATTGCACATGTAATGCACACACGTAATTCAAATCACAACAGTTCATTCATTCTTCTAAAGTTACCGATCGGCCGCTTCACATGTAATCATTCAACCACACTACAAACATACATATTTCACTAATACATGCTTCACCCAAATTAAATACTCACATATGCCACATTAGTCAACAGTCCACTGTCTACTCCCCCCCCCCCTTCGGCACATTTATAAGTGCAGCCCATTTACCCAAAATTTCCGTTTTCATAACCCAACTACATACAACCTGATATACAATCACTACTTGCACATATGTACAGCTATGTTTGATTCAATTCAACCCATTCCATCCAACCTAAACTAACCGACCCATCAGTATAACACCCAACATCACCGCCCGATAACACACCTCACATGTCAACCCACTTGGGCCCGGTTGAGCCTGGGCCCAAATCAAGACGTGATAACTGTTGTGCAGCCCGGCGCACCTCCAGTTAGTTCGGTCCACTTGTGACCAGTCCACACTTACATACTTCACCCATCCCATATGCGGCCCAATTTAGTATATGTGTGGGCCAATTACTGTAGCCGGCCCAGTAAATATGCAGACCTTAGGGTCCATATGCAACATATATCAACAGGTTATACATAGTTTATGTTTCTATTGCATCAACAATTATATGATTTAGCCACTATACTACCGATTGTATTACGACTATTACTTATGGAACCGCATACTTAAATCAGATTAATCATCAAGAAATAACCAAACATAACTCAGGCCATCATCATGAACAACAAGTAGATTAACCATGCAACTAGTTTCAATAATCATAAACCATTAATCACACTATTACCGATTTATCATGCCACATATTAAACATATCAGTAGCAACCCAACAACATCAACCATGCGATACTCAACTATATTATACTTCACCAACCAATATCATGATCTCAATCTACTTGTGGGTGTGTCACAGAAGCATAACAACAACTATCGAGTTTGTTAACACATTTAATAGTATGTACCCTAAACATTAACATGCAAGAACATAGTATAACTTTCTCATGCTACAATCAAACATAGAATACGCATAAACACATCAATTAAAGGTTAGCATGAACGTGTACCTACTGCCCAAAAGGTTTTGATCGACTAGCTGATGATTCGAGACTAGGGGGAAGGGCTGCTGAGTTCGTGTGATCAGAGAATCAATGGTGAGGGGTAGGGTTTGTTAAGATTTACATTAAATCGGAAGGGCTAAGTGGGCTACCGAAACCCACTATATTTTTACTACAAATTGGGCTTTTATTTTAGATGGGCCAAGGTATTAAAAGGATCAGTTTATAAGTTCAAGCATGGGCCAATTAAACAACCTAATCTAAAATATGGGAAACCCACCATGAGTTGGGTTGCGGCCCAAAGATATGTCCGGCCCACTCACACACATAACACTAACTAATTACATGAAACGAAATGAAACCAACCTTGAGAGTTCGGGTAATGGGGCATTTTTCATATACGGGAGTAGTGGGATAATGCCCAATAATGCCCCATCAATGATTACCCAATCATTGATCCTAATCATTGATGGGGCATTATAGTTTCCATACTTGTAGGTTAAGTAGTTTCCTTTGCTATATACGCTAGTTTTATGGAATAAGAAATTGATTGAGAATCACATCATGGTATCAAAGCTTTGCTCTATACCTCACCATTGCCTCTGATCAATCTTCGGCCAAGCCACAGCTTGTCGTCACCGTTCCATTTTTTCCGTTCACCTCTTCCTCTTCATCAAAGCGATGGGAGATAAACCCGACAACGGACCATCCATCCCTGTTGTTAAACCCCTTCATCCAATTTATACGGTAGTCAACATCCAGAATAAAGTCCAGATTCTTGACGGCACGAAAGTGTCCAACTCATCGTGGGTCTAATTGTTCCAGTTACATGCCAAAGGTGTAACACCCCGTGCTTCGAAGTCAAAGTCAAGATTGAAGTCAAAGGAAGAAAAGATTGCTAATTGCGATCTGTCTCTCCTTGCTCAATTCCTGTTTTGACTTCTTTGACTCATAGATTAGTCTATTTTATTTTCGCCTTAGTTGTATTATGTGGAGTATCTATTAATAATCGCTTGGTGATCGCTATTTATCGCATGTGTTATCGCTATCGTAATCGCACTCGTAACTCGAATTTACGCATTTTGGTTATTGTTATACGTGTGTGTGTGCTTTATGTGTTACTTGTGGATGTTTAATTTATGTATTTTGTGGTAATCAATCGAAACGCAATCGAACTCAATCGCAATCGAAACGGTATGATAATTAGTGGAGAAGAGATAATGCAAGATATGAGTAGTTGGGATTAAAAGTAATTTGACTAGGAAACTCTATGTTATGGGTGAAATTCTGAGCTCATATCCTGAATTTGTATCTTGATTTTTTATTAGTTGTATATGATCAGGATATCGGATCAGGATACCGGATCAGGATACCGGATCAGGATATCGTGCCAGGATATTGGTAATATCCTGAGGCAGTATCCTGACTATTACTAACGATTGGCTTGTAAAACGTTGGTTGCAAGGTACCAAAGTTAAAAGACTTGATCTACCTGAAGATTCGCTCAAGGTGGTTGAAAAATGGACGTTGATTGATACGTGTGTAGTGTAATATATTTTTTTAGATGTATAATTAAGCCCTTTTTACACTTTTAGCCAAGTTTTAAATTTATAAAACACGATATTCACTAACACTAAACACACATATGGGCAAGTGCACCCATCGTGGACGTAGTATAGTGTTGGTAAGATACCGAGGTCGTCCAAGGACACAAGAGCTTTTAATACCGGTTTGTCCTCAACGTCTAATCAAATCAAAAAGTGAGAAAAATGTTTTTTAAACTAAGAAAAATAAAAACTAACTAAATGCTGAAAAATAAAATAAAATAAAAACAGATAGACAAGATGAATCACTTGGATCCGACACGTGTATTAGTATAACCTTTGATTATTTTCGCACTTTTGCACTTGTTTAAGAGATTATCTTAGTTATTGTAGTAGGCCCCTCTTTTGAAGGCGACGTTACCCTCAACCCAGTAGTTTGAGTCAGCAAGGATACAATCCTAAAGGGTCGGATTGTTGAAAGATAATGAATTAAGTTATTAATGCAAATTGTGGTAGGCCCCGCTTTCGGCGGTGACGTTACCCTCGGCTAAGTAGTCTGAGTCAGCAGGGATACAGTCCTAAATAGCCGGGTTATAGTATTAATAGTAGTTAACTTATGAGGGGGTCAAAGAGTTTGGATCCCCGCCATCCAATACCTATGGGCATTGACGGAGATCCTACTAAATTTGACCCAGGTCCCAAGCAGGACCTCTAAACGCTGAACAAGGGCAAGACCCTTACCAAACCGTTCCCTTAACCCCCGACCAGGTAGCCAACATACCTCCATATAGACCGTGGAGATATGAATGGTGAAAATCTTTTATTTTATATAGACAGTAAAATAATGCCAAGACACCACGGACAAACGATAAGGAAAGATCACCTTCAACATAAGTAACTAGTTATTAAAGTCATTAATACAAAACCAAATAAAAAGTGCAAAAGATTGAAAATAAAAAGTATTATACTAAACACTTGTCTTCACCAAGTGATGTAAGAGACTTAGGCAAACATGGCCTTGATTGTCAAGAACTCTTACGATCAATCTTGGATCCCGAGACGACTCACACACTCTATGATGGACAATGGATGATGGTGGTGGATGATGGTGTTATGGTGGTGGTGGGTGGTGGATGAAGTGTGAGAGAGGTGGTGTACCAAGGGATGAGATGGAATGAAACCAAGCACTCCTATTTATAGGCTGAACAGAAGGCTGGGCACGGCCCCGTGTCCACTGGACACGCCCCCGTGCCCGTCTGACACTCTCTCTCCTCATTACCGCTGGACACGGCCCCGTGGTGGGCAATGGAAGCTTCTATAAGTTTGTCTTTTATGCTGCTTCTTAGGCACGGCCCCGTGCTGGCTGAGCACGGGGCGTGTTCAGACTTCTGCTTTCTCTTCTTTGCTTTGGGGGATGCTGTTGAGGGTCCGGGCAGTCTACTTTTATTCCTTTTCTTGTATTTATGCTAGAATTAGTTGTCTTTTTGCTTCTTTTGTGAATTTGAGCTCATTTCATCCTGAAAATACAAAAGGAAGACAAAAACACTCTTTTTCCAACATTAGTACTTAAAAAGGGTTAGTTTTATGCCTTAATTGATGTGATTTATATGTTGCATTTTACACACATCAAATACCCCCACACTTGAACTTTTGCTTGTCCTCAAGCAAAACTCTTTAAATGTGGCTTACACTCCCAAATGGAATAGGTAGAAGAGAAAGTTTTTGGCTTGTCATAGAGTGTCGGGAATCCAAGATCTTTGTAAGTTTTATTTTTATTTATTTACAATCCTATTCGTTATGATTTATTTAGAACGTTTCACAGGATAAATTACTTATTCGGGCATAGCATGCCTTATTAAAATTCGATTTATATATAAGTTCACATACCTCACGGGAGATCACTCAACACTCGGCCGAAGGTGTATTTTTTTTAGTGAATCACTCGAGAGCGGCATGGAACTTACGCCTTCCATAGGCTTGCCAAGCAATCAATCCTCCTCCTTTTTAACTTTTTACCTTTGTAAATATCAAGAGGACTTTTTGGGTGAAGGGTTAGGCTTGGGTTAAAGGTGGGTGGTTGGGTTAGTGGTTAGTAAAAGGCCGAAAATCGTAAAGAGCGTCGGTTTTCGTGACACACCTTGTTTTGAGTGACTCTTTATTTTGAAGTATTTCTCCAAACAAGCTTTTATATAGCTTTTGTTTGTTTTTGACTTCATCATATATATTTTTTTTTTGATAAGTCACATAAAATAGCGAGCTTACGAAAAACCGAGCTTGTTACTTAAATAAAGGGTGAAAAATAAAAAAAAAGGTTTTTGGTGGGTAAAAAGGGTTTTAGGGTAATGAAATGAAAGGTTTAGGCTCAAAGGGGCTAACTAGGGGGATTTTGGGTAGGTGGTAAGAAAAAATGAAAAATAATGGTGTAGAAAGAAAAATATGGTTAGTCCTAATGCCTCCATCATTTACTTACTCGGGTTTAAGTTGGTAAGGACCGGGAATGTATCGTCATGGCAAGTTCTAGAGTCGTAAGAAACCAAGCGGCTAATCACACAAGAAACGAAAAATGAGCATTTAGTTTAAAGATATGTATTTGTATGCTCAATAAAGGCTCAAAACTCACTTTTTGTGGGAATGGGTTTTTATGTGATCAAGTATATATAATCAAATTTTAACTAGATTTGTCATGCCGTTTCATAATTTTCTTATGTTGGTTCTTTTTATCACGATGCTATCGGTTGTAAATTTGTAAAAATATAACCTTTTTAGAACTTGTTATTCCCAAATTAAACCAAGACAAGTAAAAAAAACGAAAAGTTTTTGAAAAAAATTTGGGATGATTAGCGGTTCCAATAGAGTTTTGTGTAAGGCTTGTAATTAGGACTTGCAAAATTCAAGGTTTTAGCATCCCCCCACACTTAAATTACACATTGTCCTCAATGTGTTCCAAAAATAAGTTTTTCGGTTGATTAAAATGTGTAAAAGTGGGTTAAAAACAAGATTTTATGTTACTGGGTAGCTGAACATGGGGTGGTGTTGGCTGAGCACGGCCCTGTGTCCAGACTGCCAGTACCAAAAGTAAACAGAAGGCTGGGCACGGGGGCGTGTTCAGTGAGCACGGCCCAGTGTCCAGGTACCTAAACTGGGCATTTCTGCAGATTTTTGGGCACGGGGGCGTGTTGGGTTGAGCACAACCCCGTGCTGAACTTGCTGTAATGAAGAAAAATTGTCGAGAGGCTCTGTTTTTATGCATGGGGTGTTGGTTCAAGCTTCCCTTAGTATCCATCACCATCCTGAGTGTGTTTTATTCCTGCAAATTAAAACTAAACTAGAAAGCATAAAAGTTAAACTAATCTAAAACTAAGGATAGTTCCGCGGAATGCCTCCGTGGTGCGCCACGTTTATAAGGGTCCTTGGCTAGACCCTCCCTATCAGGTGGCTCTGGCTCATCTTCAATTAGGGGGTCATTATTGCCAAAAGGATATTTCATTGAGCGCTCAAGATCTATGCTCCTTTTGAATGCCCCTAATTGAAGAGGTAGATTGTTGTACTTCCGGTTTTTCAAAGCTTCATGAGTTTTTACAAAAGGCCGTCCTAACACTAGAGGAGCGTCATCAAGGATGACAAAGTCGGTTGGGATTACCATTTGATTTGTGTGAACCAAAACATCTTCAACTACACCGATTGATCTTATCACTTTTCGATCGGATAGAAAAATGGGTATTTGAAGTGGAGTAAAATCACTAATACTTAATTTCTCAAAAATGTAGTTAGGCATTATGTTAACACAAAGATCTTTATCAATGGTGATATTACTAATAAATGAATTTTGAAAGAAACATGGAACCGGTGTAATGCTAATTTCAAAAGGGTCTTCTTTTATTAGCGAAGTTTGATCATGGGTTAACTTAACACTTACTAATTCTTTGATTTTAGCACTAGTGTTTAACTCTTTTAAAAACTTTGCATGAGGGGTTACTAAACAATGATTTTCGAAAGTAGGTGACAAGAGGTTAATTTCTTCAAAATTAGACTCTTCTTGAATTTTAACATTATTGGACTCACCTTTTTCGTTGTTTAACTCATGTATCGGTTTTTCACTTTCTTGTTCTTCCATTTTTACATCTTCAACTATCTCTACGTTATTATTACTATTTAACTCTTCTCTTGCGCGGGACTCCTCTTCCCTTGCACGAGATTCTTTCATGTAACGTTCAATAGTTTTAATGTGTTCTAATATCCTATTGGTCACTTCGGTGAGAGAAAAAGAATTTGGATCCTCAAAGCTTGAATCCGGTTGTTCAATCCTTGGCTCCTCATAGTACTCATATGAAGTAGATGGTTCACACCATTGTTCTTCATTGTAAGTATATGATGGATAAGGGTCGAAACTTTGTTCTTCATAGTACTCATATGAGGTGGGTTGTTCGTGTCATGGTTCCTCATAATAAGAGTATGAAGGTGGTGGCTCATATCTTGAATCTTCAAAGTATGAGTATGAAGGCTCATACCTTGGTTCATCAAAATATGAGTATGAGGGAGGAGGTTCATACCTTTGGTCTTCATAGGATGTATATGAAGTTGACGGCTCGTACCTGGGCTCCTCATAGTAGTTGTATGAATTGGATGGTTGATATGAGTTATTATATTGAACCGGGCGCGTGTTACGACAATTAGTGCAATAATTACCCCTATAATCATCCTCATCATAGGTGTAGTTGTAACCTCCTGAGTATTGATCCATAAGAATCACTCAACAGACCACAACTGAGTCTCGGGACCAGAAAACAAAAATAAAGATGGAAACAGAGGCTGGACACGGCCCCGTGTTCCATGGACACGGCCCCGTGTTCAGGGTCTGTATCTGGGCGTTTTAATTAATGTTAGTGGTCACGTTGAGCACGGGGGCGTGTTCAGTGAGCACGCCCCGTGTTCAGACTCTGTATCTGGGTATCTAACTAAAAATATGCAGCACAGGGGCGTGTTCAGTGAGCACGGCCCCGTGTTCAGGCTACTGTAAATGCAAACTAAACTAAAATGCAGAAAAATGTGCGCGCGTTTTGAAAAGGTTTTGAAAAACTGATTAGGCCGTTGATTTTAATCTTTCTCAAAATCCTTGTGTCCCCGGCAACGGCGCCAAAAACTTGATGCGTGTGTAGTGTAATATATTTTTTTAGATGTATAATTAAGCCCTTTTTACACTTTTAGCCAAGTTTTAAATTTATAAAACATGATATTCACTAACACTAAACACACATATGGGCAAGTGCACCCATCGTGGACGTAGTATAGTGTTGGTAAGATACCGAGGTCGTCCAAGGACACAAGAGCTTTTAATACCGGTTTGTCCTCAACGTCTAATCAAATCAAAAAGTGAGAAAAATGTTTTTTAAACTAAGAAAAATAAAAACTAACTAAATGCTGAAAAATAAAATAAAATAAAAACAGATAGACAAGATGAATCACTTGGATTCGACACGTGTATTAGTATAACCTTTGATTATTTTCGCACTTTTGCACTTGTTTAAGAAATTATCTTAGTTATTGTAGTAGGCCCCTCTTTTGAAGGCGACGTTACCCTCAACCCAGTAGTTTGAGTCAGCAAGGATACAATCCTAAAGGGTCGGATTGTTGAAAGATAATGAATTAAGTTATTAATGCAAATTGTGGTAGGCCCCGCTTTCGGCGGTGACGTTACCCTCGGCTAAGTAGTCTGAGTCAGCAGGGATACAGTCCTAAATAGCCGGGTTATAGTATTAATAGTAGTTAACTTATGAGGGGGTCAAAGAGTTTGGATCCCCGCCATCCAATACCTATGGGCATTGACGGAGATCCTACTAAATTTGACCCAGGTCCCAAGCAGGACCTCTAAACGCTGAACAAGGGCAAGACCCTTACCAAACCGTTCCCTTAACCCCCGACCATGTAGCCAACATGCCTCCATATAGACCGTGAAGATATGAATGGTGAAAATCTTTTATTTTATATAGACAGTAAAATAATGCCAAGACACCACGGACAAACGATAAGGAAAGATCACCTTCAACATAAGTAACTAGTTATTAAAGTCATTAATACAAAACCAAATAAAAAGTGCAAAAGATTGAAAATAAAAAGTATTATACTAAACACTTGTCTTCACCAAGTGATGTAAGAGACTTAGGCAAACATGGCCTTGATTGTCAAGAACTCTTACGATCAATCTTGGATCCCGAGACGACTCACACACTCTATGATGGACAATGGATGATGGTGGTGGATGATGGTGTTATGGTGGTGGTGGGTGGTGGATGAAGTGTGAGAGAGGTGGTGTGCCAAGGGATGAGATGGAATGAAACCAAGCACTCCTATTTATAGGCTGAACAGAAGGCTGGGCACGGCCCCGTGTCCACTGGACACGCCCCCGTGCCCGTCTGACACTCTTTCTCCTCATTAATTGTAATTCGCAATTACAATTAATGCGCCTGCTGTACTTTCACCACGCCCCCGTGCCCGCTGGACACGGCCCCGTGGTGGGCAATGGAAGCTTCTATAAGTTTGTCTTTTATGCTGCTTCTTGGGCACGGCCCCGTGCTGGCTGAGCACGGGGCGTGTTCAGACTTCTGCTTTCTCTTCTTTGCTTTGGGGGATGCTGTTGAGGGTCCGGGCAGTCTACTTTTATTCCCTTTCTTGTATTTATGCTAGAATTAGTTGTCTTTTTGCTTCTTTTGTGAATTTGAGCTCATTTCATCCTGAAAATACAAAAGGAAGACAAAAACACTCTTTTTCCAACATTAGTACTTAAAAAGGGTTAGTTTTATGCCTTAATTGATGTGATTTATATGTTGCATTTTACACACATCATTGATGGTGGAAGAATGGGTCTTGTAATGGTCAGAATAGAAGAAAGGCATATTCCACGAGAATATCGGATGTTGGTCAACTTTATTGACATTGTAACGGTTATATGAGCTGAAGACCCGGTTTTATAGTCAATAAGCACGTGGAAAGCAAGTAGAAACAGCCCCCAACGTTCAGAATGGAATATTCCCAGCATCCCGGAATAATAGGAGAGTTAGTTTCTTATTTGTAACTATAAATAGAAGGCCAGATCAATAGGAACACACACTTCACTCTCGACTCTCGAACTCACACTTCTTTTTCCTTTCTATTACGCACAAACACTCAACACTTGTAATCGTTGTACCACTTAGCATTGAACTGAGCCATATCCTCACTGTATCCTGGTTATTCAAGCAATAAGAAGAACAAGGCAGCCGACGATTGTCAGCTCCCGAGGTTTTATGCCGGAGATCTAGATTGATCAAGGGCTTTCCTCGTATATCTCGTGTCAACCTTTACATTTCTGCTCATTGTTTGATTGTTGATACAGCTCGGTATCCTGAGCTATATCCTGAAACTGTTTTTATAAACAACTTAACCAGCATAATTTTTCACGAACACTTCTAGCACACTACCTCACTTAACTAATTTGATCACTTAATTACTTAGGTAATTTTTGACCAAAACCTCTAACGCATCGCAATACTCGCAATCGAAATCGAAACGGCAAAACTCGTCGCACCGAACGCTCGAATCAAGCGACTGATCGATCAGGCAACCAGCCGATCGACCAGCCGTTCGATCGGACTGCCGTCCGATCGGACAGGCTGTCCGATCGAGCTGCCTAACCGATCGACCAGCCCTTTCCTCTTTGGGTAACCCTATAAATACCCCTTGTCACTTTCATACTTTCTACTTTTGGCAACTGACGTCCGACCAGTGCTCTCACCTTGCTTTTTCTCAGATTTCTCTCGATTCCGGTAAGATCTCGTCCTAAATCTTGTACTTCCTTGATCTACACGCACTCCTAGACCTTTCTATCTTTTGAATCTTAACTTTTAACCGTGAAATCATCAAGATTCAAGGTGTTCTAGGGTGACGTCATCATGTGTTCTTGAAGAACTTCATGTTTTGGCCTCAATCCACCAAGAATAACTTGGATCTAACCGATTTCCACATAAACAAACATAGATCTTTCATAAATCTAAACATATTCACAATGAAGAGGATTGAAAGATGGTTTTCTAACTTTCTTTCAACTCTTTTACACTCAATGCCTTCAAAACCGATAGAAACAGAGCTTGTGCCGACTTACTACCCATTCTTGTGGTGGTGTTGCCCAAGATCTGGATTCTATCCACGAGGTTCACCGATTTCGGGTTAAACATGAAACACCGTCTCGAACAGTTAACTAATCGTATTTGGGTGATTCCTATCCGATCAGGAGTACCAAGTATTGACGAGGTTTCTGTTGTTTAGCACGTTGTCACAACACCTCAATAAAGCCGACAAACAATCAAAACAACCAAGTGTAAGACGAACAGGTCGACCAGGTCGGAGTGCCGTCCGATCGGACTGCTGTCCGAACGAACAACCAACCCGAACGACTTGCACCTTGGGTCCCACACTTAAACTATTTACCAACATTCGAAGTCTGATCGTTGAACGAGTTGCTGTCCGATCGGACTACCATCCGACCGGGTTAACCACTCGAACATGTGACAATTAAACTTCAACACTTAAAACAATTTTCAACATGTTCACTACACAAAGGATGCCGCCCGATCGAACGACCGTCCGATCGAGTGACAACCTGCTGTGAACTTGTTCTCACTAAAGTGCCCAACCAATCGGGTTGCCGGCCGATCGAACGATCGTTCGATCGACCAACCTGAAAGGTAGATATACTTCAATGTTTTCAAAATGCTACAACAAAAACTTCAAAAGTCAAGCCTTCATACACAAACACATCTTTCCTAAAGGAAGAAACAATCAACTCAAACGGCCATCCGACCGGACGACCGTCCGAACGAACTACCACTCGCACGACTGGCTGTCCGATCGGATTACCATCCGATCGAACTGCTGTCCAACCCACTTGCACTTTGTATCGTTTTGCGCGTCACTTATCTTTATTCTATCAAGCTGTTCAGGCTAACCCTACTCTCTAGCGCTCCCTTCAATCCATCAGCCGATGTGAGTATACTCGATCCCTTTTTCTTTACGCACTTTTGTGTGTTACATACGTTACTTATACAAAATCACATCGAACACACTACGCAATACTTTAAACGCTAACCGCTATCGCATGTATACGTGACTAAATGAATGCTTGTTTGTTATGTTTACACATGGAATGTTGTCTACCTTCCTTAGCAACGGTAGTACTATTAGTTTGGACTCAGCACCTATTCACTCGGGGGTTGTTAAGGACAATTACGTACATGGCTCACAGTGGTGAGTATGTATCGCGAACTGCCTTGGGCAATCAACCCGCAGTCATTGGTATCGATAGGTTCATGTCGATAACTAACATGCCTCATTTCACTCTGTGTACGTGCTGGCTATGCGTAATGCTTTCGAACTCTATATGCTTTTATCAAACTTGTATGCTCGCCTTTACACTATGTGTATTGACTTTTACTTTAACGTATGTGACAGGTACTTAAGTTGCTAGGATGCTTATTTGCATGGTGATGAAATTGAGGCTAGGGAAGGTCTAGAAACAGTAAACAATTGTCTGTAATAAAAATCTGAGTTGTCGGAACAGAACAATTTGCCTAGATCTTTTCTGTAATAATTGTATTATCTTATATGACATGGTATGGGACGTGTTGCTTTAAATATTTGGTAAATATAGTTGTTATGGAAACTTCTGGACAATCTGTTTCGCTCAGTGCCGCGCCCCATTGTTTCCGCCATCGGTTGGGGTGTGACACATAGATTTCAAACCAGTAGGTTATAAATGGGTGTTTGCAAACAAGAGAAATGAAAAGAATGAGATTGTACGATATAAGGCTCGACTTGTAGCGCAAGGGTTTTCCCAAATCTTAGGAGTTGATTATGAGGAAACGTATTCCCTTGTAGTGGATGCGATAACTTTTAGGTTCCTAATCGGCCTCACAATCTCTGAAGGACTTCATATGAGACTAATGGATGTCATCACCGCATACTTATACGGGACACTTGAAAATGACATCTACGTGAAATTCCCTAAAGGATTAAAATTGTCTGAAGCTTTAAAATCAACACCTCGTGATATGTGTTCTATAAAGCTCCAGAGATCTTTATATGGTCTCAAACAATCTGGTCGTATGTGGTACAATAGACTTAGTGAATATCTCAAAAAAGAAGGATACAAGTCTGATGTAATCAGTCCATGTGTCTTTATAAAATGATCACTCTTAAATTTCACTATAATAGCAGTCTATGTTGATGATATCAACATCATCGGATATCTTGAACAGATAGAGAAAGCTGCTCAGTTGTTAAGGAAGGAATTTGAAATGAAAGATCTTGGTATAACAAAATTATGCATCGGACTACAATTTGAGTATCTCTGCAGTGGCACATTTGTCCATCAATCAAACTACATCCAGAAGATGTTGGTACGTTTCAATATGGATAAAGCACATCCGTTTAGTGTACCTATGGTTAGGGCTGTAAACGAACCGAACGAACACGAACAAGGCCTTGTTCGTGTTCATTCGTTAAGGAAATAAATGTGTTCACGAACGGTTCATGAACACTTACCGAACGAGATTTTATGTTCGTGTTCGTTCATTAAGGAAATGAGTGTGTTCGTGAACGGTTCACGAACACAAAAGAACACAAATAAATTTGGCGAGCGCGACGAAGGATAAAGATAGATGGCCCAGAGAGTAGCACTCGAACTTGAATCCCTTATTGTGGAACGGAGGTCGATCGTATTCGTGGATGTAAATAAAGAGAAATGAAAGGTAAATGATGCATAAACAAGGTGAAAGTGGGTTTTCTAGTTTAATTATTAGGGAAATAAAATAAATAAAAGTTTAATAATATAAAAAGTACAAATAAAATATATGAAAGTACAAAGATGTTCAATTAAAACACAAACATACAAACATAAACGAGCGCAAATCAACGAATGTTCACGAACACCTTACCGAACGTTCACGAACACAATCGAACGAACGAGACCTCTGTTCATGTTCGTTCATTTAACTAATCAAACGAAATTTCTTGTTCATGTTCGTTCGTTTATTAAATGAACGAACATAAACGAACTTCCCGCCGAACGGTTCACGAACTGTTCGCTGAACGTTCGGTTCGTTTACAGCCCTACCTATGGTTGTCCGACCGCTAGATCCACACAAGGATCCTTATCGCCCTCAAGAAGAAGGCGATCAAGTACTTGGTCTAGAAGTGTCGTACTTAAGCGCAATCGGTGCCCTTATGTATCTCGCAAATAACACAAGACCTGACATTGCGTTTGCAGTCCATGTACTAGCGAGATACAGTTCGAATCCAACACGTAGACACTGGAATGGTGTAAAACATATATTCCGGTATATTTGCGGGACACAAGGCTTAGATCTTTTCTATCAGAAAGATCAAAAGTCCCGGCTTGTTGGGTATGTTGATGCTAGATATCTATCAGATCCTCACAAAGCAAAATCTCAGACAGGTTATATATTCACATACGGTGGCACAACAATTTCTTGGAAATCGACTAAGCAAACACTTATAGCAACATCATCAAATCATGCTGAACTGATAGCATTGTATGATGCTGGTCGAGAATGCGTGTGGTTGAGATCAATGATCAATCATATCTAAGAAGCATGCGGATTAGAATAAACCAAGAAGGACCCGACGATTATCTATAAAGACAACGCTGCCTGCATAGCTCAAATAAAAGAAGGCTACATCAAAGGCGACAGAACAAAGTACATCTCACCAAAGTTCTTCTCAACGTATGACCTACAAAAAGAAAGAGAAATTGATATTCGTCAGATCAAGTCAAGCGAAAACCTAGCGGACCTTTTCACAAAATCACTACCTAGAAGCAGTTTTGAGTATTTATCGCAAAGGATCGGGCTTCGAAGATTGAAAGACGTTAGTTAAATTGAGGGGGAGCATTATACACGTTGTACTTTTTTCCTTGACTAAGTTTTGTCCCATTGGATTTTCTTAGTAAAGTTTTTAACGACGCAGCATAACTGGTCCATCAATATCAGTTTATCTCATAGGTCCTGAAGTACCGATTTAACATCATCCTGACGTATGTTGTTAATTTGTGTATAATGAATAGTAATGTATATCTGAGGGGGAGTGTTATAAAACCAGATATACTCATACATAACTCCCACCATAATTGTTTTGTCAAGTACACATAAATGTATATTATTATATGGAATGATGAAATGAGAACTGCTTCCAAAAATTACAATTCAATTTCCAATTAGTTTCACTTTTAACTTTTTGTCGTAAAGTCCTCCAAAAAATACCTCTTTATTATGATTAGACGAAAGCATAAAAACATTATTTAACAAATTATATTATAACAGCGATAAAAGTAATTTATTTATAAATTTTTAACGATTTTAAATTTATGCATACAATTTTATAAGTTTATTATTCTATTTGGAGTTATGTCATTCACACTCATTTATTTCTATATCGTTTTTAAAGGTTATTTTTAGTTATTATTTCAAAGTTTTTTAAAGTTTAATTTTTATACTTTTTAAAGTTTAATCATTCTTAATTTTTTATTATTTAAATATTATAATATTTTTACTAGTTCTAATATTATAATTATTTTTAAACATATTTTGTTTTCTTTTATACCTTTTCAAATATAATCTTTTATAAAAGTCTAAATATGCACGACCTGAGGTCAACTCATGTAGCGGCGCAAGGTCAGAAATGCGAAATCTTTCGTAGAAAGAAGCAAGTGTTAGATATGATCTATTCTGGGTATGGTCTCGCGCAAGACCTGAGGTTAACTCGTGTGGTCAGCGCAAAATTTAGTAGGGGTAGGCTAAATATACCCCCTCTTATTACTTTTTATACCCCCTTTCTATAAAATTATATTAAAACTTTTAATATTTACCCCCTATACAAATCATCATATTAAAAATTATTCTTTTTGTTACAAAACAAATTAAAAAGTGTAAAAAAAAGATTACTGACGTTTTATTAAATATTTATTTTTTAATTTTTATTTAAATCATATTTTTTAAAAGTTTTCATATATTGTTTCTTAAGACACTTTTTCAAATAATATTTTGATTATGTATTGAACATCTTTACAAATAAATAATAACATTTTTTATTATAAAAATAATAAAAAAGGTTTTGAACTTTCTTTTTGAAAAAAAGTCTATATTATGTTTTTTCCTCGTCTAATTTGTATTTTAAAGATCTTACTTTTATATTTTTTATTACTTTAGACGTGTTGATAAAATAATTAACAATTTTTATTTATCAAAAAAGTAAAAAAAAAAATCTTTTAAAATAGCGTTTACAGCCCATCTATGTAAGTGAATAAATAAACAATAGATACTAAAACTATTTTATCAAACTATAAATTAACAATCTATATAAATTCTAATTTAATTAGTGTAAAGAATATGTTATAAACAAGTTAAACCCAGTTTAAGACTTGAATCGAAGTGAACACTTTTTTAAATCAAAACAAATGGATAGGGTTGATTCACAAATATTTTTCTCTTCTTCATTTAAAAAATATATCAAACTGGTTGATTTAAAAAATACATGTGGATTTTTTTTATAATCAAAAGTAGGTATTCGAAACCAAAAGTCACGTAAAAGCATAAACTTAATATTAAAAAAAACATTTTAAAATATTAAAAACAATAAATATAAGACATTTAAAATACAAACTAGACGAGGAAAAAAATATAATGTAGACTTTTTTCAAAAAATAAAATTCTAAACTTGTTTATTATTGTTTTTATATGAAAAATGTTATTAGTAATTTGTAAAGATGTTCAATAAAAGAAAACATAATCAAAATACTTTTTGAGAAAGTGTAAAAAATATCTGAAAACCTTTTAAAAAATATGGGTTTTTAAATAAACATTTAAAAAAACGTCCATAATATATTTTTACACTTTTGAATTTGTTTTGTAACAAAAAAGAATACTTTAAAAAATATGACTTGTTTAGGGGGTAAATATGACAAATTTAAATGTGATTTTATGGAAAGGGGGGTATAAAAAGTAACAAGTGGGGGTACGTTTAGTAGCCCCCATTTAGTACCACACCCCTTCACAACAAATCTTCACAACTTCTAAAAAATGTTTAACGTTAAGTTTAATTGAAGAAAAATCAAATAAGCTTAATTACTATTTTATAAATATACAGACACTCATTTTTTTCGCACAACTTGTTACATTTCACCATATCTTGAACATTTTTATTAATATCTACTTGTTTGGTAGTACCTTGTTAGTTGAAAAGATATCAAAATCGAACTTGACTATATGAAGTTTCACACCAAAATCTAAATCTTAGATAATAACAAAATATAACACCATGTTCCTAACATTTTTTTCAACTTCTTTATTGAATTTGTAATCTTATCCTCAAGTTCAAGTCATGTTCAGTTTTAAGTGTAAAGAGTAAAATGTAAAAGTTTTCGTGAGTTTAGGTTACTTTTACCATTTTAGTTCAAAAATGAAAATTTTCTTATTTGGGTTCCTGAGGTTTCATTTTGTCGCCTTTTTCATCCAATTAGCAAACTGGTTAGAATTTTCTCTTAACCTCTTCCTTTTTTGTCGTCTTCCTCATTTAAACGAAGAGTATAATCGTCATTTTACGTATGCATATATGTTAATTAAAATGAGGAAGACGACAAAAAAGGGAGATGTTAACAGAAAGTTGTAACTCAATTTGTCAATTGGATGGAAAGTAAACAAAAATGAAACCTTATTATTATAAGGGTTATTGGATTTTATCACCCATAAATATTGGCTATTGGTCGCTGCCACCTCCAACTATCACTTTAACGCCCGTCACCCCCAACATAACACTTAGTGTGTTCTGTCACCATGTCGTTAACTGATCACTAACTTTTGATCCCGTTACTATACTTTTGGGGTGTCCTAAGATCCCTAAAACCTTCCTAAGATCCCTATGACACCCCAAAAGTATAGTAACGGGATTAAAAGTTAGTGATCAGTTAACGACGTGGTGACAGAACACACTAAGTGTTAAGTTCGGGGTGACGGGCGTCAAAGTGATAGTTGGGGTGGCAGCGGCAAATAGCCAATAGTTGGGGGTGATAAAATCCAATAATCCTTATTATAATACACATAGTGAGGACAAAAAAAATAACTTTACAAAATTTTAAAACTTTTAAACTTTTAAAACTTTAAGTAATTATAACTTTTAAAATTTTAAAACTTTTAAAATTTTAAGTAGAGTTAAGCACAAAGTACATACTTAGGTACTAATAGTTTAAAATCACATTCTAGGGTATTAACTTTTCATTTTATAACGTTTGAAGGTATTAACGTTATTTGTAGGTTTAAAATCACATTTTATTAGTACCTAAGTATGTTATTTTGTGCAAACCACAGGGACTAACTATGTTAATATCATAGAAGTTAATACCTCCAAACGTTACAAAATGAAAAGTTAATACACTAGTAGATGATTTTAAACTATTAGTACCTAAATATGTTATTTTGTGCAAACCACAGGGACTAATTATGTAATTAACTCTTTTAAGTAATTATAACTTTTAAAATATATGGTGCAATCCTCTAACACATATATATAGTTGACTTTTTAATCAATGTATTCACGATTTTTAACCGACCATGACTTTTTTATATGTTTTTTTTTTAAGAAAATCGACTTTTTTATATGTTAATATTTTTTTTAATTACCCTACAAAATCGTGGATTTTTACTTTCTTTAATTTGAGTATGTTTTTTGCTATAGTTTTTTAATTAAAAAAAAACAATTGACCTGATTACTAGAGTCTATATTCTACGCCGTATCACGCGAGCACCCCTCTAGTGATATAATATAGAAACATGTTATCGTTATTGATGAAACATTCCAAACCGCTAACCCATCAACTAAATAAATGTAAACGATGCGATGATGTAGAAAATGTAAAAATACGTTAAGGAAAGAAACTATTGTGTAAGACTTTAAGGAGTTGAATAAGTCTTTGTCTTTCTTTGTGACCAGAGATCAAATCATATTTGTGACAAAAATTAAACTGTTAGAAAAAATCAAATAATTAAAAAAATATTGTTCAACATATTTAGTTGATTTTGATATAAATAAAAAGTGAAGATTCAGTTTATACTTAGTGGTTTAAAAAAGTGAATTTTCAGTTTATACTTGGTGGTTTATAAAATAATTTTAATCTCTATCTCATATTTTAAATATGACAACGTAAAACTTTATAGGAAGTTCAACAAAATTATTATATTTCGAATATTATCTCTCGGAAGAATCATAACATTTTTTATTATAAAATGATGGGACGAAGCCAAACATTATTTATTGCTTGAAATCTTGTAGAAAGGGAAAGGTTAGGAAATGGTCAAAGCACATGGAATAATAAAATGGTGACCACTCTTGGTAGGACCTATTTCCCGAACTAAATTTTATATTTTTAAATTTAAAACATTTTAATTTGGATAAGAATAGGAAAAAAAATTATTTATGAAATGAGGGGTAAGATAAATAAATAAAATGTTTGGATAAGAATAGGAAAAAAATTATTTATGAAATGAGGGGTAAGCAGTTGTTTGTTTATCTCTTAATGAGCCTCTTAATTGTTTAGACATTTTACTGGTTTAGTACTTAATGGTTCAGACATTTGCCTCTGAACAGTTAAGACCTCTAATCTGAATTGATCAGACATTTACCCCTGAACGATTAAGCATTATACAGGCTCTTAATGGTTTAGACATCTTACTGATTCAACACTTAATGGTTCAGACCTCTTACTGATTCAGCACTTAACCATTCAGATGTTGCCAAACGGCCCTAAGATAAATAAAAAAAATGATTTTAACCATGTAGGCTAAGAAATGATGTTAACTTTTAATTTTTAAATTAACTAGTATTTAGGACCCGTGTTTTGCGTCGGCCCGTTAAACCAAACAAAAAAATTTGTTTTTATAATCATTGTCAGTCTTAGACCATGTGTAGTGGTAATGCCGCTACCATTGGGCGTTTTGCGCCATGTGGCAGCTCAGTTAACAATAGGGCATTATGGAGCTTTTTCTAAAATGAGTGTAGTTGGGATTGGACATTATGGGGCATTATGTTTGTAATAAAATTAAATTAAAAAACACATCAAAAAATCTTGTTGGACAAACAAAAAGAAGATAAAGGTGATTGGACAAAAGCAATGAAGTTGGGTGTGGAAAAAAGCACGCCAAAAGCAATTTGGCCAAAAAAAGGCCCACGGGGTGGAGAAAGGGCGTTGTGGGGCATTTTTTAGGGAAAAACGCCGAAAAAACCCCACTACGGATGGTCTTTTTTTCTTTAGGATTTCTCTTTCAACCGTTAGATTTTTACATTATAAAGCAATATAAATCATATTTAACATAAACTTTTTCATGATATATTACTTATACGAGATTTGTTTTTGTAAAGTTGGAATTGATTATTTTAACCAAAACTTACTGATTTTTTTTTCTTCCACTTCGGATTCCAATGTTTGACGAATTAAGCTTTATAAAGCTCTAAAAACGGTCGATTAAGAATTATTGATTGTAAACGATAGCAGTTACAATCACTCAATGGATATGCTCGCCTTTGGAATGAAGATGGATGAACAGGCACTTAAGCCTGGAACTGAAATTCGGGGAAAACATGGCACCGGTCACTATACCGATGAGGGGGGGAGACATGACTGTGACTTAAGATTCAAGTACCGTTGAAAATACTAAAGGAGCTGGGGAATGGCTACCTGTAATAAAGCACAGGCTAATACGAGCGGACCAGAAGAAGCAAGGTTTTAGATTATCAGATCCTTGACACAATCTTCGTAGAAATGGAGAGCCATGGCCTTTTCTAGCCTCTCCTTCGTGGCATGCTCAGTTATCTCTTAACCTAACTATGTAGACTCTTTAACCATTGTTGTAGCTCACCATATGTATGTCATGCCCCCTTATCCAAATTAAAAACGTGAGAAAATATCAAGAAAACAACAAACATTCTGTGGTTTTAACCCTACGACATAGAAGTAACAAAAAGGGACTTATCAAAATTTTTCAAATTTAAAACAGACGAGTAAAGAAATCCTAGAATTCTAGGCGGGATGGAAGTAGTAATTCTTTCTACTCAAGCAAATAGCCAATATGATTAGTAACATATATGATGCATGTTATATTATTTACCTGGATGGTCTCACTAGAAGTAGGCTCTCTATCACTAGAATAGAGGTAAGGCTTGCCTACATCCCACCTTCCACAAACCCCACCAATAGCTTGGCTATGAGTGAGATTCTACTGGGTATGTTATTGTTGTTGGTGATGGTAATATATTTATATTCTTTTTAATTACATGTATATATATTAGTATTGTTACATTTAGTTAGCGTATTATTGGAACATGTTGAGGTATTTGTAAACTCCACCAAGGGTCTTTGTTTGGCCCATTTCTTTTTGTGGTTGTCCTAGACGAGTTGTCAAAGTCGATCTAGGAGATAGTCCTGTGGTGCATGCTTTTTGCAGATGATATTGCGTTAGTTGTAGAGACTAAACAAAGTCTGAACGCGAGGTTAGAGGAGTGGCGAACAACTTTTGAGGGAAAAGATTTAAGGAATAGTCGTCCTAAGACAGAGTACCGATACTGCGATTTCAATGCTACAGACAACGAAGGGGAAACTCAGCTCACCTTCATGGGTCAGGTGGTTCCGAAGGTAACCAAGTTCAAGTACTTAGGATCGTTTGTATAGAGGGATAGAGAGATAGATATTGACGTAGCCCACCTCATACAGGTAGGTTGGTGTAAGTGGAGAGCGCCACTGGTGACTGTGCGACAAGAGGTTCCCAATTAAACTAAAGGAGAAATTCAGTAGAGTTGTAGTTAGACTTGCTATGTGGCATGGGACAAACTGTTGGGCTATTAAGAAGACACAGGCATGCAAGATGGAGGTAACAGAGATGAGCATGTTAAGGTGGATGTGTTAGAAGTAGCAGGTATAGAAGAAAAGATAAAGGATGAGGGACTGAGATGGTTTGGGCATGTGAAGAGGAGACAAATGACAACGCCAGTAAGATTAGTGGAAACCTTATATGTGGAAGGTATGAGGAATAAAGACAAGCCTAACTTGACTTGGGAGGAGTAAATTAGACTAGATTTGATAGAGTTGTACCTCTTCGAAGACATGGTACAGGATAAGAGTTCGTAGAGACGTAGAATTAAGATTAAAGGCTTTTAGGGGAGGGTAGATAGGTGTATTAGCTTTATTGTAAGAGGCTTAGGGTTTTCCTACACTTTTGGTGGTTGCATAATACTATATTTGTTTTTTTGACTGTTTTATTTTTTCATCACTTTGTATGCTTTTTTTGCAAATGTCTATTTATATATTTTTAGTCTGTTTGTTTTGATGTTATGAGTCTTTATAGAAGCAGTCTTTCTATTCCTACGGATAGAAGTAAGGTTTGTTTACATTCAACACTTCCCAGATCTTACCATAATTTTACTGTTTATAGGATTTACAGGTACGGTTGTTATTGAATCAGCATTTATTGGCTTCATGAGATGAAATAGGTTGCAAGATTAATGTCCCTTCCACGCTTGAATTAAATACCCATTATACAAGTTGAAATAATAAAACTACTTCTTTAGTTATTTAAAAATGAAATTGTCCGGATGAGAAGATGGATTCCAGATGTTATAAAACAAAGATATTAAACAAAAGAGTAAACTGCCATTTTGGTCCATGTGGTTTGGTCAGTTTTACCACTTTAGTCCAAATCTCAAACTTATTACATCTGGGTCCCTGTGGTTTGCATTTTGTTGCCATTTTAGTCCAAAATTCAAAAAACCCAATTTTTCACTGTTGCAACCTGTTTTTTTTGTCCTTTTCTGAAGGGGCATTTTGGTCATTTTGTCTGCCCAACTACCCACCCCACCCCACCCCACCCTCCTTTACTCTTTTAATAAATTAACACAAAATTAATTATGTATTATATATATATATATATATATATATATATATATATATATATATATATATATATATATATATACAGACATTCACACACATACATACCTTTTTGAGTTTATCAACATCGACCCCCAACCTCTCGATCTCTCCATCTCGATCTCCGACCAGCGGCGGCGCATGGTGACGACCAGCAGCCCCTTTCCTCCTGCAAAACACCCCTAAACCCACTTCTACCTTATACCCTTCCAACCTCTCAATCCCTCTTGAATGCCACCACCGCCATATGAATAATCCATATCAATAATCATCATCTTCATCGGTTCTTCATCTTCAACCCCTTATCAACATACAAAATCAAATCATCACCATTTTCATCGATTCTTCATCTTCAATTCCTGTTACAGATCAAATCATCATCATTTAACCTAAAACCTAACAACAAACACCCACAAAGGGAACATATTTATTGCTGGCAAAAAAACCAGGGGATTTTGAAAGCTTATCATACCTTTGGGTGAGATGGCTGTGAGTCAAAAGCAAACGCCAGTGTTAAGAAACAGATTTGAGGAAACAGATTTGAAGCGAATGATGGAGGTAACAGGGAGGCGGAAAAGAATCTCGGTTAAAAGGTCATCGTTGGACCCAATCAATGATCCAGATTGAGTCGATTTCTGATTTGAATCCTCCATCACTGAAAGACAGGTTGTAGGGGTGTTTTGGTTTTGGGTTTTCCTGATTTTGCTTCTGGTGTTCACCATTTTTTGCAAGTGATCGGAATCCTCCATCACTGAAAGACAGGTTGTGGCGGCGGTGGTGTAGAGAGAGAGAGAGAGAGAGAAAGAGAGAGAGGTTGGTGATGGTGGCGGTGGTGAGAAGGGGGAGGAGGTGGTGGTGGTGCTGGTGCATGTGGCGACAGAGTGGTGGTGGTAGCGGCGGGCTGCAGATCCGGTGGTGGGGGTGTAGATGAGGGAGGAGATGAGTGGTTATGGGTGTCGGTTTTGTAGATGCTCCTTTGTGAATGTCTGTATATGTATATATAATATATATAATTAATTTTGTTTTAATTTATTAAAAGAATAAATTAAAATGACCAAACTACCCCTGCACTAAAGGACAAAAAAGGGACCTTAAAACAGTTAAAAATGATATATTTTGAGTTTTGAACTAAAATGGCAACAAAATGCAAACCACAGAGACCCAGATGTAATAAGTTTGAGATTTGGACTAAAGTGGCAAAACTGGACAAACCACAGGGACCAAAATGGCAGTTTACTCTAAACAAAAAGTTCAAATAAAAAATTGTCTATTATATCAATCTTAAGTCAATGATGTTTTGTCGATTTATATGTTACACGATCAAGAAACTCCATATTACTACACTTTCAAACAGTAATTCGGTACAAGTAATATTATTTAAGTATTATAATGTCTTGTAATAACTCCAAACTTGTTGTCATTATAATACTCCGGGTTAACTCTTCAAGACAATCATTTGAACCCTCACCAACTAATCACTCACTTCATCTCCTTGAATCACATATTCGCAAAAGTAAATAGTTAGCTGAGGCGGTGTTTCAATCCATCACTTGAACTCCTTCCAATTAAATTAAAAGAAAAAAAATCAAATTCACCAATCGCATCTCAATCGGGTCTCGCTATGATGAATCGTTCACTCCATCATTTGGCCGTGATCCGACCATGTTGAGGCGGCCTTTCACTTGAACCCAGTGAACACAACCCCACATTGACATCACGTAGTTCCCCGGCTCCACTAGAAGTGTGTTGTATAAAATTGTACGCACCAGTCTAGTTTACTATGTGATAATTATTTATTTTAAAAAACATTAAGAACCTTACCCACTATAGTAACAACCTAAAAACATAAAAACTATTTTAAGAAAAGATAGTAATTATTTAATTATTTCAGTTAGAGGGGGCCATTCCCATCTCAACCCATGTGAACCCATACCATCAACCAATTATACTATGCCACCTCATGCCAACTCGTGTGAACCCAAACGAACACATAGCATTTGCGGCAGTGTTCTACCTCCATCACATGAACCCCACACTTTCCAAGAAATTCTCCAAGGTCTTTCTCCTTCCCCGTCGCTCATCTTGGAACGGGTTCACCAACCTGGACATGATCCCATCTTGCATGATGGGGGAGTTACTCTAGGGGTGTTCAAAAAACTCGCAGCTCGCTCGAAACTCGGTCGAAGAAAGTTCGGCTCGAAATTAGCTTGGTTGTAAACGAGCCAGCTCGGCTCGGCTTGGTTTGTAAACGAGCCGAGCTTGAGCTTGGCCTGGCTCGGCTTGTGAGCTCGTAAGCTGGCTCGAAAAGGTTAACATCCTTTATTTTTTTGTCCCGCGTCGCTCTCAAAGACAAAAATTAAGGAAATATCTTCCCTATAAAAGAAGGTAAAGATAATGTACAAAGTGAGCTAACTATTTATAGTTGCATATTTAGCCATTTGATTAAATTAAATTGCAATTATGGCTCTTACTCTATGAAAAGATTCATTTTTAGGGCTTTTTAAATTGTAAATTTTGCGGTTCTTTGTTAGTTCGACCTAGATCGAGCCGAGCCGAGCTAGCTCGAATTTTAATCGAGTCGAGCTCGAGCCTCAAATCTCAGCTCGATTTGAAATTCGATCTCGAGCTCGACCCCCCGAATTTTTCGCTCAGTAGTGTTATGTATGTACGTTTCGTATAGATTTTTTTAGATATATACATTTTCGACCTCCTGGTTTTATAAAAAAAAATTGGTATATACTTTTAGGTCCGGTGACTTCCGACCCCCAATGGAAATTTTCAAACTTCGCCACTGACGGTGTTCCCGTGAAACCCACCCAACCCACAAGCCGAACCTGGGAATGCTCCCTCCTCCGTTATGACTGTACTTTTAGTTACATTAATAATCATTGATATGTTCAAACTTAATTGGATATTGTTGTTCTCCAATGAGGTGATGGTGGAGTGGTAAGGAAGAGCCTTGGTGTTCTAAGAGACTCAGGTTCGATTCCTGCCCTACCTATTATTTTCTGAGGTACCTGGTGATGATGGAAGACTAGGTGAATAGGTGGAGATCGCTAGTTCGATCCTTGAACTGAGCGGGTTTTACCTCACCGCACTGTCGTGCCTTTGGGCGAGTGTTCACGGGCTTCGGCCCTAGGTGAGGGTTTTTCCCGGTTCGAAGGCGAGTGTATCCCGATATAGTGAATTTCGCCAATAGCCCATTTAAATAATTCGTTGGCCGTTAAAAAAAAATATTGTTGTTCTATTTATATGGAAAATATAACAAGAGAATATTTTTTTATATTTATTGTGCTAAATGTTTCTTGAAAATTGAAGCATGTTCTGATAACCTGCCGAATGGAGCTAATTTCGTGAAAGGAATGCTGCTGGCCAGGGTTTTCACTAGTGAAGGATATTTGTCATTTTCAATGCTTGGCCACAAGTAATTATTTTACACACAAAAACAAATCCATTACATGATATTTCATCATCAAGCGAGGGCTTTAACCCTCCAAAATTTTAAGGCCTTCATATAAGAAAAAACTATATATGAATTTAATATGGATACTAGTATCAAATTTGATGGCATATGCTACTATTGCTCTTGTATTGTAGTGGTAAGGAACCCCAAGTGTCTTTGGTAAGACATAGGTTAGACCCCATGCAGTATGGTTTTTTAATTTTGATATTTTGATATTTTTTTTTTTAAGGGGACAAGCCTCTTGAAGATGTTCTAATTGCAAGGTCAGTTGGGGTGGTTTAGTGGAGTTTCCTTTGAAACTATGTTTTCAAAGTTGGAGTTCATCTTTCAAACACAATAACTATTAATGTTGGCTTGTTCCATGATTATTACAGTGAATCAAAGAGAAGAGAAATAATAGATACAAACTACAATTATGTTCATCCTTTTTGTATGTTTTGTTATTTGCTTCCTATATTTCTCTGTCAAATTAAAATCACAAGTACAAAGTTGGTCGTTTAAAAATGTTAAATTATTCGGAAAGGGCATCAAGTTTTATTTCGCTTTGGGCCTCAAAAAGCTTGAGCCGGTCCTGTATTTGATTTGTGAGATTTATGATATAGAGACGAAACATTTCAAATCGGGGCGGGGTTGGGGGCCAAACCCTATTTTTGCTAAGAATAATAAGAACTCGATTCATCCTCATCGGCTCATCTTCACATTATGTCGTATTTGTGAGTTTTGATTGATGAGTTGGTAAATTCGAATTGGTATGGTCATTGTAATAATTCACAAACGAAAGATATTAATCGTCGAACATACCAATTACCTTGAAGTAAACCAATCCACATAAATACAAGTCGATTCAAGTAGTGTAAACGTTATAAGCGATTTGATTACTGTCTAACACATAATTTACACAAAACACAATGAATCCAAGATTTGCTCCTTAGAAATTATTAAAAATAATTCATTGTGAAACTTTAACAAGGACTTAATACATAACCTCACCCCTCAAATGAGAAAACGACGAAACGTTCTTTTAATATTTTTGGAATGGCCCTTTTTTGTTTAGATGTTCGATCACCGCAAAGTGTGTGACACCTTTTAGGTAGTCCACATCTACAACAAAAAACATGTAAATTAAAATAATAATTCATTATGGCCAAAAAGCAAGCATACTAGCATGAATCAGGATACCTCACAATGGCATTTAGTAATCATTGGAGGGTATAAGGGGTAAGATTTTACAAATGGTATCAACATCAGTTATGTTTATTATGATGGGGCAAACCTCATCAGGATGATGAGTTACAACCGGGGAGGAGGAGGAGGGGTGTGTTTGTGACACTCTTATAAAGGTGTAAACAAATTAAGCCGCTTGTGAGCTACTTGAGAACGACTCGCTAAAAACTCAGAATCGAGCAATGCTTAAACGACCCACGCCCAAGCTTGAGACTAAAATAAGCTTGTTTGATAAACGAGCATGCACATGAGCTTCACTTTTCAGGCTTGGGCTTATGCGAGCTTGGTCTCGGCTAGGCTCTTTCACACCCCTACACCTTAAGCAAATCACATACCGTTTAGTTGAGTTTACAAAATAGATGATGTGCCATATGGAATAACTCGCATCAAATGTCACCAACGTATTTTAGGCGCATTGAGGATAACTTCATAATTAAGCATTATTGGTTGTTACGAGAGGCAATAAATTCATATTGAGTAAGAGCAATAAATTATGTGTGACCTTCTAGGAAGTTTCTACTAGGGCAACTAAAAACAAATTCACAAGCTCTTGGATATAGAGCGAGCATTATTGGTTGTTACGAGAGGCAAATGTTACAACCCAAGTAAATCAACAAAACTTTATTCCCTTTGATTTTTTATTGGAGGACTATTTTAAATTTTAAACAATCTTTTTGATCTTAGAGAGATCAACATCAATACTAAATTAGTAAATAACATGTCCCACAAATCGAACTTAATGTAACCCAAATCCACACTTGGAAATTTAGCATAAAGCTTAACTTTTCTTAAATTCTTTGATTCCACAAATCCACATCATATTCTTCTTCCCTGGATTCAAAATAAACCAGAATAACATCTATGAACACCCTAATGGATCAAAACCTTGTGCATGTTTATTTTTAGGGCTTCTTTTGTCAACTCGTTGTTGGATTCTTCGGCGGCACCTGTGCTTATGACTAGATTGATCAGTAAGACATTTATTTGGTAGATACTCTTGGCTCTTAGTGGAGGGTATTGGGTTCAATCCAAGCAAGGAGTAGATTAGGATGTATTTGATGCAATTTTGGAGTATGTAAGATTTGCCATTTAAAAAAATAATCATGACAACAACTTAATATGTCTAGTATGTATTTGACTCACATATAGGTAGATAAAGTCTTTCAATTCCTAGCTCGATATTCCATATATTCCATTAGGATGATTGATGTTGGACTAGCTGACTCCATAAGATTTGTCGTACATAATCCTTGTCGTTGATGATTATGGGTAAACCACAACAAAGTAGAAAGGAAAGCCTCCCGAAGAATCTTTTCATCGTTGTTAAATCCAAAAAGAAGTCTCTAAAGCCGCTATGGTCTAGGCTCTCACTCACATTAAGGGTGTTCATCGAATCGAAAATCGAACTTTTTTAATTGCTTAAATCGAATTTTTCGATTAAATGTTTTGCTGGAATTCGATTAAGAACCAACCAATTCGATTCTAATTTGATTAAAATTTTGAATTCAAATCGAATTAGGATACATTTAAATATTTTCGGTTTTTATTCAAATTTAGTTAAAATATGTAATAAATCCGTTTAAGTTATGGGCTCAGTAATGGGTTTAGTAATGAGCTATTTTAATACTTAGAATAGATTTAGAGATTAATTTACATTATATCCCAATAAAAGTTATATATGTATTATATATAAAAATAATAAATAAATATGTATAATTTAATTCGAATCAAATCAAATTGAAAACTATAAATTTGTGTTCAATTTACTAGACTCGAATTGAATCGAATTCGAATTCTTGATAATCAAATCGAATTCAAAACGAATTCTGAACACCCCTAACTCACGTCGTCCACCCACCCTTGGGACTCCATTATGTTGCTCGCCCTATTAGGCGACGGGAACCATGAGAATTCATTCATGTCATCTAGTCTCGGGTTATATATTGTACAACAAAACTTGCTAATAGAGACATGTCTTCTAGGAACCATACTTGCATGCAAGAAGAAGAACATTTCTCTATGGTCATAATGGCTCAATACCTAATGCATAAGATACATAAATGAAATGAACCATATGAAATCAACACTAGCTAATAGTTTTCATATTTTGTTCAAAATGTGGTCTATGGAACACCATCTTCTAGTACTTTCAAGTTTCACCTAATGTTGTCTAGATCTCAATCTATAAGAATCAACAGGCTTCTTGGAGCTGTTCAAATAAGTCATTAATCTTAGGTAATGGGTACTTCTTTTTACCGGCTAATAGGTAATGGATACCTATTCTTGACAATCAACTTGTTTAATTCTCGATAATCAATGTACATTTTTATACTCACATACACAAATAAGATTGATGCACCCAAGGGGGAGTGCTAGGGTAAGTCTTGAGTTTTGGAAGAAGCGTGACAATATGGTGCTCGGGTAATTGCACCACAACTAGAAGAATGTCAATTCTAAATTCCACATACCTCTTGGGAGGCACACCTAGAAGTCCCCACAAAAAGATGCCTATGAACTCATTCACACACGAACCCAATTAGTATCTTTCCTTTTCTTAGTGTCTATCATAGAGTTTTTAAAATTCGGATAAACACTTGAGAAATACTTTTGTGTTTTCATTAATGAACATAAAGGAGTACTCCATATCCCCCATGTCGCCATCTCTATTATAGACCTCTTCGAGTGCAATGGACCGATATAACTTTTGTTGCATACAATGCTATCACTGTAACGAGATAGCCACCAATGTTGACCACAATGTCAAAATTTCCTTTCAACATTTGGATTAGATCAATGAGTAACCGGAGTCACTAGGAGTTTTAGCGGCTATCCTCACGATTGTGATTGTCATTGAAAAAGGGAACAAAAGTTTTAGATTTCACTTGATGTGCAAAACGATAACTTATTCCTTAAAGATTTCCATAGAATATCATTCAAGCACTTCATGGTCATAAAGCCTAACTGTGGGAACCAACAATATAAAACCTAAGTACAAGTTTTACAACACGACACTTTTCACTTATCTTGAACCCTTCATAGTGATGACATCAAAGACGGTGGTATTTGACGATAAGGGAATATCATCTTACCAAATATGGATTAGCTTCAATTCCTTACTCGTTAGGCTAATAAGTGAGATATGATAACTCAATAAACTATATAATTATTCACTATTTGGACTATTTGTTTTGGTTTAACCAAAACAAAAAAGTGATTGTTACGTCACTGCCACATAAGCAGAATGACTCATGTTCCCATCCCCTTTATGCTTGTTACTCGTGTCTCCCCCTCCACTTTGACGCCCCACCCCTATAACGCCCCCATGGGATGTTGTTTAATGCTTTCAATATGCTGACTAGGCCAGGACGTTAGCCCACCACACACGGTCTTATCGAAGATTTAACGAGTTTTAACCAAAAAAAAAAAGATGGAGAATATCTAGCCCATGCTATAAGATGCTACTCCCCCAATATTCTAGTCTAGGGCCCAAGTTTTGGCATATACCGTACATTGTCTATACGAATGTAGCCCTTACACTGTTTTGTACTGTATCTGAATTAATTATCAAAAATAGTTTCTGGTGTTTTGTCTTGTAATCTGACACCGCATGTTGGTCGTCCTTGTCGACTACTGTTCATCCTAATCGATTCTTTGTTTATTGATTTCTTCAAAGTGATCATCCACGAAGTTTCCATCTGTACTTCTTCCACCTCTCAACACAGTCACCATCAGTGGTGGTTCTAAATCTAATCATGTCGCAGAAACGGCAAAAGCAGGATGATACCGGTGTTTCATCGCAGGATGAACATGAACATGAACAGGAGGATAACTCGTCGTCATCGGATGCGGGTGCTCGTCGAAAACGGCCTTCTTTCAGAAAGTGAGTCTGATAAACCCTAGCTAGCTTTGTTGGATTTCTTTTTCTTGATTGATTCATTGATGTTTAGTTGTGTACTTCAGGAGATTACAAATAGTATTTGTATCGGGATTATCGAGGTTGTGTCTAAAGACATACCACTAACACACTAAACAGACACCACTTTTGTTGGTGATACCAGTGTACTAATATGTTAGACTGTACATCATCATCATACAGGCTATATAATATCTATACAGCTCGTATGATGTGGTCATCATCATACGGGCTATATAATATTCTATACAGCTCGTATGGTGTGGTGGACTGACACAAAAGTGACACTAACAAAGTAACACGGCCTATATGACCATTTCGCCATGTTATATGGCTCATATGAGGTGTCACCTAGTATGTATAACATCATTGGTGTATCTATATCAACACCTATTATGGTGTTTAAGTTTGTACTTTTGTTCTTGATGTTTATAGTGCTTTGCTGGAGTTGATGAAGATTTTTTACCATTCACAAACACCGCTGACACATTATCTAGATACCACTAACGTGTTATATGGCACGTATGACATCGTGAAAATGGTAATATGGGGCTGTTTAATATGTTAGACTGGTACATCATACGGGTCATAATGTTTTATTGAGGCTATGTGAGCTATAGTGTATGATGCAGTATACTGACATAAAAGCGACTGATGTGACTACTAGCAAAGTCATGCGGCCCAGATGACCATTTATGCCCTGTCATACGGCCCATAGGATGATGTTACCTGATGTATCATTAGTAGCACCCTCTATCAGTGTTTAAGTTCGTACTTTTAGTTCTTGATGTTTACAATGTTGTGCTGGAGGTGATGAAGTTTTATACCATTCACAAACACTACCAACACACATACAGACACCACTAACATGTCATACAGCCCGTATGATATGGGGAAAATGGTCTTACATGTTGTATAACGTGTTAGACTGGACATCATATGGGCCATAATGTTTTATACGGTTTGAGTTTGTGTCATCAAGTTACATGGCCTGTATGATGTGGTACACTGACACAAAAGTAACTGATGTTACCACTGACAAAACCATACGGCCTATATAGTATGATGAGGTCACGTGGTGTCCGTATAGCATCACTGGTGTATGTATAGACTATAGCAACAGCCGTTATCTATGTTTAAATTTGTACTTTTTGTTCTTGATGTTTACAGTGCTGTGTTGGAGGTGATGAAGTTTTGTACCATTCACAAGTATGTTGAGCCCGTTTTGGAGCCCTTGGTCCGAAGAGTAGTATGTAAAAGATGTCCTTCGTGTTAAACTTCGATTTCTGTAAATTTGTTATTTACTATTGTATGATAATATTGGTGTGCAGGTGAGAGAGGAAGTTGAAGTGGCACTGCAAAAACATATAGCTAACATGAAGTGGTAAGGTGGTCGATTTCGGCCCATTTGAGCGTGAATCAGTCCGTAAAATGTTATGTTGTATCTCTAACGGGTCAAACGATTTAATCAAGATATTAGCTTAAAAGGAAACCAATCATAAGTAGCCATAGCGCAATTTTACATGTTGGCTGGTGGGCCGACCCGTGTTTAGGACTAACACGTTATCTTCACACAGGGATAGTGAGGATGAGATGGAAACTACGCTACCAAGGAAGTTAAAGTTACAGTTCTTAACTGCTTTGTCTCTTCCAGTTTTTACTGGAACCCGTATCGAAGGAGAAGATTGCAATATACTTAAAGTAGCATTAATCGATTCACATACGGGCAAAACCATTTCCACCGGGATTGAATCATCATCAAAGGTGGAAATAGTGGTTCTTGAGGGAGACTTCGGTGATGACATAGGTGACAATTGGACGCTTGAAGAGTTTAATGCTAATATTGTTAAAGAAAGACGCGGGAAAAAACCTCTTATAAGTGGAAATTCATTGTTGAATTTAAAAGAAGGCGTTGGTCTCGTGGGTGAGCTTTGTTTTACCGACAATTCGAGCTGGACAAGGAGCCGTAAATTCAGGTTGGGAGCTCGGGTTTTGGATAATTTAGATGGAATTAGAGTTAGAGAAGCAATTTCAGAATCGTTTGTTGTTAGAGATCATCGTGGGGAACGTAAGTGTTTTTTTATATCTTATAAAGAATTTTAGTTTGACCCATTTACTTGGAGTCGATTTGGGTCACCCGGGTTGCAAGTTGATCCAAGTCTATTTTTACTTCTACATTGTTTTATTTGAAGATTTAGGTTAATATTGTAGTTGTACTATTGTTTTCTTAATGACACGTTAACTATTTTTAGTATGAAATTTTTAAAAAATAGACAGAAAATGTTTGCTGCTTGACCCAACCCGCCCATTTTGCCATCTCTAATATTTAACGTTTTGATATGTCATTTCCTGCACGCTTACTTATCAATTATGCAACGATAACAAAACTGCAAGATATTGTAAAGAAAACTATTATCAGTTGACTACATTATACGATAATGATCGATGAGAACTATATACCTTAATTGACGTTTTCTAATTATTTTAATAAAAAAAAAATTAATACGTGATTTTTATTGGTTTTTAGTATACAAGAAACACCACCCGCCTTATCTGTGTGATGAAGTATGGAGACTCGAAAAAATCAGCAAGGATGGAGCTTTTCATAAACGGTTGAACAAAGAAAATGTCAAAACGGTGAAAGATTTCTTAGTTCTTCTTTTCCTAGATCCTACAACGCTTCGACATGTAAGATATTGCATCTTTTTTGTACTATTTTGCTCATCAAGTTTTTTTAGTCATCCCTTTATTATGGATTGAGCACCGCAGATCCTGGGCCCCGGTATGTCTACAAAAATGTGGGAAGTTGTTGTGGAGCATGCCACAAGATGTGTGATAGATGACAACAAATTGTACTTGTATTGTCCTCAAGCTCATAAAAAAGACGGTGTTGTGTTTAATGTTGTGGGACAAGTTCTCGGTCTTCTTTCAGACTGCAAGTACATTGTTTCCAACAAGCTCCCAGAAACCGAAAAGGTTAGCTTCTCAGTTGGTTAACAATTTGCTAATAAACAAAAAGTGTCTTCGACCTTCTGTACTTATGACCCATTGGGGTTATGCCTTTAATGAGTCAAACGAGTAACCGGAAAAGGGAACGGGTCAAATGGGTCAAAACTCCAAAGTGTGTTTTGAGTAGGGGTGCCTACTCGCGAGCTACTCGAGATCGGCTCGAAAAAAAGCTCGAACGAGCCGAGCTTAAACGAGCTCGAGCTCGAGCCCGAGCCTAAAAACAAGCTCGTTTATTAATATATTACTAAACGAGCCCGAGCCCGAGCTTTGCTTATCGAGCTCGAGCCGGCTCGCGAGCCTAATCGAGCTTTCTGTTTGAATATTTTTTATTAATATATTAAGCATATATTTATATAATAATAGTTACCATTTATATAAATATAAAAAATAACTAATTTATATATATTATAATAGTTATAATTAATATAAATTAATTAATAAATACTAAACGAGTCGAGCCCGAGCCGAGCTCGAGCTTGAAAAATTACTTTCGAGCCGAGCTCGAGCTTCAGAAATAAAGTTCGAATCGAGCCGAGCTCGAGCTCGAGCTTCAATATGTTAAACGAGCTCGAGCTCGAGCTTCAATATGTTAAACGAGCTCGAGCTCGGGCTCGGCTCGGCTCGTTTGCACCCCTAGTTTTGAGTGTGTAGAACATTCTGAATAGTTTTATGAAAATTCAGATCTTTAAGCTTGGTTTTAAAAAGCGCGCCTTTTGCACCCCTAGTTTTGAGTGTGTAGAACATTCTGAATAGTTTTATGAAAATTCAGATCTTTAAGCTTGGTTTTAAAAAGCGCGCCCTAGGCGCGCCTAGGCGCAAGGCGCAACAAGGCGTAGGGCTTGGGGCTTTTTTGCTTCTCGCCTTGTGTAATTACAGGAAGCGACCAAAAAGCGCATTTTTTGATGTTTTTTTTGTGGGCTTTTTGGCCTGAGGCGCGCGCCTCATGTAACTTAGGAGTTTTACTGCATAAAAATGTTGTACCTTGGGTTTTTTGACTTGTACATGTAATTAAAATGGTATAAAAGCCTTACTTATAGCTATATTTTGGTTAAAGGAAGCTAAAAACCTATGGGATATGTATGGGATATATAAAAAAATTTATATAAACATCTTGCGCCTCGGGTACGAAAAGCCCACTGCTTTTGCACTTTGCGCTTCGCGCCTCAATTTTAGACCTCGTCGCCTTTGTGCGCCTCTCGCTTTTTAAAACCAAGTCTTTAAGTGAAACAGATACTTACAAGTGTAACCTAATTCTAAAAGAAAAAAGATTTAGGTGGTTTAAGGCAAAAAAATAATAATAATAAACACTATGGATGACTTCCAACCCGTCTGGCCCGTTAGTTAGTAAACGTGTTGAGTTTACCTTTCGAACATAATCAGTGAAGTAAACTTTAAATTGCATATCTAGGCCGAAGCGCAAAAAATGGTACTATACGCATTTCAGCACTTGGACAAAGTTCTTCACTATGACGATGAAGCTTCTCTAAGAAACAGTATTTGCTCTTTTACAAAAGACCTTTCCCCTTTACATACCCAAACGATGAACGAAAGCTTCGAAGGCAATAACGCAATCCCGAAAGGCCCGTTTGATTACCCACAGGTGAACCCAACGTCCCCGGATATTATCCGGTCCAGCTTGGGTGAATATGGCCCGGACCAAATGGGCTCCATAGATGTGAGATTTGATCAACCGATGGACTTTGAATGCCGAGTGGATAACACCTTGATTTGTGACCCAAGCTCATCAATGCATCTGCAGTATCTTGGTGGTGGTTCACCCGGCGAACTGCAATGTGCGGTTGACCGGTTTTTGTTTCCGTGTTCTGCCATGGTCAAAGCTCAGAGGAGATGGAAGATTGTGTCGAGTGTTGTAAAATGGTTCTCACTCATGTTAAAGATACAAAAGGGGGATGTATCGTCAAATGATCGGATGTTTGATCAAGATACTCGGTTCTAGAGCAGCAGAAGTTCAATCTGGATCCGTGTGTGTATATAGCAAGTAATTTTTCGACTCTGGCCTTTTAGTTTGATGAAAAATTTAGAAGTAATAAAGAAAAAATTATGATATAGACCAAAAGTAGAATGATGATTTTGGATTCGTGACTTCGTGTACGGAATGGGTTGATTCGGGCTATGTTTATTGGACAAATCATACAAGTTGAATGTCAAATGCCAAAGTGTATAAATGTTTAATCCAAATTCAGATTATGAGTGAAATAATATTGTTTTCTAATGTTATTTTGGCATATGTTAACTATTTATAAAAAAAAAAAAAACATAAATAATTTAGACAGAAAGCGTTTTGGGCTAACCAACCTGACTCATACTAAAGAATGGCCCGTTTTAACCCGTTACCAATACACTTTTTATTCTCGAAAAAATTGTTAATCAACTTCGCATGCAATATTATTTGATGGTGAGCTTGTAGCAAAAGCTCGTTACAAGGTGGTTGAGAAAACCGTCAACTGATTATATATTACCTGTTGCATAGAATAACATTGTTCATCATTTTGCTTTATAAGGTTGGATTTTGGCTCAAGCGATCCAGTGTTGGTCCACTCTGGTCAATGATTCGGAACACATGTAGATGGTGTTAAATTTACTGGAATCCTTAGCCAAATTCTAATCACCCGAAACACATAGGTCAATCTGAGCTCTTGATCTACTTCTTGTGATGAAGATGACACCGGTCAAAGACTATAAAACTTGGTGTCGCGAGGTGATACAGTTTTCATGTTGATAGTGGCAAAAGTTGTTTTATTTGTTATTCTTTTCATTTATGTTGCGATTGTTACTTCAGAAGTTCAAACTGCATGGTTCGGGATTGTTATAGTCGAATGATATCATTGGTTTTTCCATTGTGTCTTTTTCGGGGTTAACTTGCTTTCTTTTTCTACCGCAGAAGTGTTATAGAGTACGTTTTCCTACCGCAAATGCTTTAGTTAGCTTACCCATCAGCCGGCTCTGCTTTAGTTAGCTTACCCATCAGCCGGCTCTGCTTCTAATCTCACTCCTATATATACTTACTATACGTACACCATGGAAGTTGAACCTTTAACCAACACCGGGAGCGGAAATTTTCTTACACATTTTAATAGCAATGGGCTATAAGCCCTTTTGTGAATAAGTTTTTTATGTTAGTTCTACAATTTCTTATATAGGTAGGAATTTTGTGTGGGTTGGATAATAAGTTTTTTATGCTAGTTTTACAATTTCTGATATAGGTAGGTTTTTTGTGTGGGTTGATTCACACAAGAGAAAACAAAGCTTGAAATTTGTGTTTAAAAAAATGAGGGTTGAGTAATAAATTTGTATTTTATTACAGAAAGGAATCATTTTAAAACCTAATGATCAAAATAGATTGAAATCGATATTAGGGATTGTTTGACAACTTCTGAATGAATAAGTGTTGAATCATAAGAGGTCTGAGCTATTAAGTGCTGAACCAGTAAGAGATCTGGACCATTAAGAGTCAGTATAATGTTTAACCATTTAGAGTCAAATGTCTGACCAATTCAGATAAGAGGGCTTAACTATTCAGATTCAGTGTAATGCTTAACTATTTAGAGGCCAATGTTTGAACCATTCAGACATCTGCTTTAGAAACAAATGGTCTGAACCATTAAGTGCTGAACCAGTAAGAGGTCTGAACCATTAAGAGCTAAAACAAACAACCCTTTAGGCAGGGTCGGCCTATGGGCAATTACAAAAAGCCATCACTTTGGGCCCCAACTTATATGGCAGATTTAAGGAAAAATTATACATAGTTATTTGGGCTTGTGACTTGTGAATTTTTTTATGAAACTGGGCTCATGATGTAACTTGAAACTGGGCTCATTATTTGATTAAAAGAACCTGCTATACTTTATAGCCTATAGGAGATTTTTAGAATCTGTCTAATATCTTGCAATTTGACGAATTGTGATACTTGGAATTTGGATTTTTGATACTTGACATTTTGTTTTTGTGTCTGTTATAATCTATTTATAAATCTAACATCATTTAGACTTGCGTAACAATTTGTGATATAATTTGCTCCAATCAAATAGAAATTGTGATATAACTACTACACCTGGTTCGGGTAGGGTTGGGACCCGTTCCTACCCAAAAACCAGATATAATCGGTTCTTGCTTAAATACGTGTTTTTGAAGCAATTTAACCCTAATTACTTAAGTTTCCATGTTATATATATATAGGTGAAGGATAAAACGAAAACCCACTTGAGTTGAGAAAACTCAAAAAAACCTTTGTAAAAACCCCATGTAACATTTTTATTTTTTCTAAAAAAAATAGAGAATGTAACATACATATATTTGAACATTTTTATAAAAAAAAAAAAAAACAAAAAAACGCCGAGTAGTTTATTTTTTAAAAAATGTTAAAAATTTTATGTTACATAATATATATGTCCAACAAAATGTAACATACAAATTTTGAACATTAAAAAAAAACTAGTATGCGCTTTTAACTTTTTTTTTATAAAAATGTTAAAATGCATTTATGTTACATTCCCTGTTTTTTAGAAAAAATAAAAATGTTACATAGGGTTTTTTCTTGAGTTTTCTCAACTCAAGTGAGTTTTCGTTTTATCCTTCACCTATATATATATATAACAAACATAACATTAATGAAATTTAAAAAACTATCTATTTATTTATTCATAATGTTGAAAAAAAAAACATAAAAAAGATTTATTTCATTACATCTTTATCTATTAAGAGCCGCTGCATCTTCGGAGACTTCTTCGTTGGATATGCCCAAAGAAAGTCCTTCAACTTCTTAATTGAGTACCCTTGCTTCTAGTATTATTTCACCTTCGAGGTTTGTCTTGTACATGATCCACTGCATCCAAATGATATTTTAGGCAAATGCATGTCTCTATCGATTCGGGGGAGAGCCTTGTTCTTCGTAAGACTGGCAAATCGTGTCTTAACAGGTTTAACAGGTTTCTGACGGCGCGCACAACATAAGTTTCAAACATGATTACGACTCATTTAACTACTTTCTACCTCATGTTTATAAAACAGTTTTATGTTTTATGTACAAAGATGAATAAATGATAAATCCTAACATTGTAATTTTAATTATTTTAAAATTAAAAAAGTCAAAGGGTGTATTTTTCAGTCAAACAGGTCTAATCGTGTCTTAACAGGTACCCAATTGCCAGCCCTAGTTCTTCGTATCGACAATACCCTGCCACTAAGAGAAAAAGCGGACTCCGAAGCTACCATTGAAGCTTGGACACTTAGTAAATCATGGGCCATGGCGGATAGAATCAGATATTCTTTAGCCTTCCCTTTCCACCAAGCCAAAATATCAAAGTTGTTACAAACTTCGGTAGCTATAGTCGATACATAATTTGCATGAATGTACCTATAGAGTTCACTTGTTGGGGCGTCACCCCTTTGTCATTTGTTTGACTCATCCCGAACAATATTCATCATAGTCATAACCGGGTCCCGTATCAAGCTTGAGGTAGAACTTGAGCTTGATTCTTGAGACACGTTCATGTGTGTTTTCGGGCCATGTTTATTTAGATAAAAATCATACATTTGGTTTAAAGATTTTTTGAATTTGTCATTAGTTTTTTTTTGGCCAAAGTTAGGTCCCTCTCATGCATGTTTAAATCATCTAAAATTTCGTCAATAAGACATTCAACCTCCGGAACGTTTAGTATAGAGTTTAAAGCGGCGACATAAGTAAAAACCGAGGACAGGTCCAAAAAAATATCTTTCAAACTTTTCTTTCATTGGTTTTATTATTACGGCAAACAAATTATTCATAGTTTCCAAATTTTTAAAATTTACAACACGTGGAATAGTAAATGCCTGATAATTTTGTTGTTGCCGTTTTAAAAATACCACGAATGGGGATCTATCCAATGGGCGATGACACAAATGTACGATTCCGATAAACCATGGGGAGCCAACCAAACATCACTAGTTAGGCTCACACCGGTGTCTAAATTTTCAAAAAAATACAGTTAAATCCTTTTTGCTTTCTCCCATAATTTTAAACAATGATGCCTAAGTTTGTTACGACTTACGTGATGGTAGCGAGGTTAAAGTGTGTCTTGAATCATGGATGTTATCCGCGGGTTGTCGAAGTGGTTGAAAGGCAAAGCTTCGTGAATCACCACTCTAGTCATCCTTTCACGAACCACTTTCGCCGAGTACCGAAATATATTCCCATCGGTACTCCTTTCGGGTTGATCACCTTCCGGTATTTTTTTCAACACCTTGCAGAATTTATTATTAATATGACTTTTTCAACGTTGAGTTTGACTCAATTTTTAACAAAGCGCTACAAAACTTGCAACGCGCCTTCGTAGTGTCGTCACTCATCTCCACCAAATCCCAATTGTACCAAACATCCTTGGATTGATTGTGTGGAACAACCCCAACAACGAAAGGGGAGTAATGGGTGGATCGTGGATGTAGAACCGACTCTAATGGATGATTATGAATGGCTAGCCATTTCGATTGAATAATATAAAAAGTGCAGACGAAATGCGTGGAATCTTAAAATTGTGCAAAGAGAGTGAACCGAGCGTATAATTTTGCGTGTTTTTGGATGCGTTTAAGTGTTTTTGAGTTGGGTAATCAACCCCAAACAACCCATCGCTATTTATAGTTGAATTTTAGGCTACAAATCGATCCCAACGACTATGTAGTCGTTTCCCAACGTTCGGAATCGATTTCAGCGTTTTCAACGGTAGGAACCAATTAGGGTAGGAACCGGGTCGGAACCGAAATAAAAAACAGAAGGTAGAACCGGGTCTAGCCTATCGGGTACGAACCAGAACTGGAACCGGTCCCGTGTCGGTTCCACTGGTTTGGGTACAGAACCAGTTCTTTAATACAGCTCTATTTGGAACAAGTCAGGGACCTATATTTTCAATTTATTTTGAGCCTCCAAAGTGGTTGAGCTGACCCTATTCATAGGGACCAAAAATGTGATGATCAAGTAAACTAATAGGGATCATAGCTATAGTTTCTTGAACTTAAGCACAAAATATGAAATTGCGACGTACATAGGGCATAGAGACCAATGTGTGTAGTTTACTATATATTATAAATATAAATTGGTGTTTTACCTATAGGTTTTTATGTATTTATGCAATAGGTAGGCTTTTGTGTGGTTTGATTCTTGCAAAGGGAATATAAAACTTGAAAATGTTGTTTTATAAAATTTTGGTGGGCAGAGTGTTGGGTAATTGATATCGTTATTTCTCTAAATGGGTAGAACACTAAAAATAGACACATCAATCCCAAGACCAAAAACTTGATGGTTAAATGAACAGCGTAATTTCTTGCATTTAAAGATGAAAGATGACCGTGTCGTTCTTAAGAAAACATACAACATTACTCAACTATCATATCCAAATATCCAAATATAACATACTGACAAATGTTATACCACCTTAATATTGATTCCGATACTGATGGATTTTGTAGGCATTGTGGCCAGCCGACCCTAGCCTTATTTAATTAAGGATCTATATGGGCTTAACTTGGGAAGCATGCTAAACCTTAATTAGTCTCTATAAATACAATTATTTTACTTGTAACTTCATAATCGCCTCAATAAAGTATAACCTTGATGCCACCTATGGGTGTAGGTCAGTTTAGATTGGACCACATAAATCTTTGTGTTCGTTTATTGCTTTTGTGTTTCATGTCCGTATTTGTGTTTGCTCAATCCTAACAAGTGGTATCAGAGCTTTAGGCTCATGAATAATGTTTGATTTTCGCCTGTTCGTTTTTCTGATAAACATTAATGCCAATCGTGTGTTTTTGGCAAGCATGTAAAACTATCGTTTTATGACTCCTTATGCAGTACTTCTTTACCTTTTGAGGTTGTGCATAGTGATGTATGGTCTTCCCCGGTTCTTAGATCGCGGGTCACCGTTATTAAGTTTTATCTTGATGACTATACGGTTTTTTTTGTGGAGATACCCATTATCACATAAATCACATGTTTATTCTGTATTTCTTAATTTTCACAAATTTAATTAAAACTCAGTTTGAATGAATGTGATATTAGAAGTTTTCACTGTGACAACAATACTTAATACAATAACAAAGTTTTCAGGCTGGTGAATAATGTTCTATCTTCCCTTTGTTCGTTTTTTAAGATTGTAGATCAATGTTCGTTAGTTAAACATGTGAACACTGACGATATTAGGTTTTCGAATGCAGGTTCTAAGTCACAACTCAGTTTTCCATTCAACTTCAAATTGCCACCAGGACTCAAGATTTGGATCATCGAGATTGAATGACATCAAAAGGGGCAGTTCTTTTAGTCGAAATTGCAATAGCGTTTTCAATCAGTAGGTCAACATTCAATCAGGAGAAACAATTAGCAGAGAAATCACAAATTAGTTTTTTTTGCCCCAAAATCACAATTAGGTATTTTCATTGATAGTCGTAGACACTGAATCTTGATAAATCTGCGAATTCAAGATAGTTAAAAACCAGTGCAGCCAGTGTTTTGGTGGTTTATTGTTGAGATGTGTGCTAAGTTAGAATTTTTTTTTCTTTTGGAGACCAATTTTAACCGAGTTACTAAGTTTATTTTAGTGTACCGTTATTTATTTATGAAGAACAACCATGGTTATTGCAGTTTAGCAGGTCAGTTATTAAGAGGTCAAAGTGAAAAGTTCAGGTGAATCATTGAATGAATTACTAAATATTGGCAAAGGAAGAAAGAATAACAAAGGTAGTGATAACAGGAATATAAAGAGGCATTAGTCTTGGGCTCAGAATGATGTAATGTGTTAGAATGGTAAAAAAAAGTGAGACATTTTAAAAATCAATGTACAAATGAGAAGAAAGAAATTAACTGTTGATGCATATTTTGACAGTTAGCTCGATTAGTCATTTTGGTTTATTCATAATTAATTGTAATACGTTGGGCTTCAACTTCTAATTAGGGCCCTAATCGTAATTTAAGCCCATTAGGCAGCCTAGGCCTTCGAGCCCATACCTATATATAGTGCAAGTTAAGGATTTTGTGGGGAATGGTTTTCTAGAGGTTCTTGAGAGCTTGAATCCTTGTTATAGAAAACTATCCAGATTTGTAGTGTTGTGTGTGTTTATTAGTGGTTAATAAATCCAGGAAAGTTGAAGTAATCTCATGTTCATCTTATTCATCTCGTTTTCTTTACACACGATAGGTGTTATAGTGATTTCCGCTCACTAGAACATCTTTGATCCGATATCTTTTGTTTGTTTATTGATTTCGTGGACCTATATTAACACTACATCAAACCACTTCGTAGATGATTAAACCTTAATCTGTAGTGTGGAGAGCGATGTGGATTACTGGGTTATAGATTTGGGTGTTACATTCCATGCTACTCACAGTAGTGAAGCATAGCAAAATCTGAAAGAAAGTGGTTTTGGTAAGGTAAAACTAGCGAAAGATGAGGTTCTTGATGTTACAAGCATGGGTGACTTAGATCTAAAGACTTCAACCAGTTCATGGACTTTGAAAGATTCCAGGGCCATTCGAAGTTTAAAGAAGAGATTGATTTTTTTCGGGCAGTTGGATGATCAGTTGGATTGATTTTTTTCGGGCAGTTGGATGATCAATGGGCAGTAGAAGGTGATTAAAGGTAATCATGTCATAGCTCGAGTAAGAAAAAGGGGTTCGCTTTATATGGTCAGTATACCGCCTAAAGGGGGGGTCCCAGTTCAGAAGAAAACCAAAGTCCGGCTCACATAATCCAGAGGGCAAAATAAGGTGTAGAAGATAAACCCATAGCAACAGGTTAGATTAAGGTTGGAAAGGTTCAGAGAAACCAGTCAGAGGTTTTCGTGACAGTGGGAGCACTCGCAGTCAACCAGTCAAAGCTTCAATCAAAGTTATTAGACAGTGGCTTAAGAGAACCGGTGTTCTAGCGGTCGAAGTCTCTCTAGAGGATTACTTGTTTAATATGGAGAGTGTTTTTATTCTCATATTATCTTAGGATCCAATAGTTCATGTTAGTTGAAGCTCGTAGGGATTAGATTGTAGAAATACATTAAAAAATGCAGGCTAAAATACTTAAGGCCTCCGAGTGGGAGATTGTTGGGTTTCGTAGGCCCTATGGGCAACCATCCCTAGGCCCTAGCCTTGTAGGAGATTAAGGCTCTATATAAACTTAACTTGTGGGGTAATTCTGTTAAAGCCTAACAAGTCTCTATAAATACAATTCTTATACTTGTAATTTGATTGTCACTTCAATAAGGAATAACTTAGTTACCACCCATTAACGTATGTCAGTTTAGATCGAAATATGTAAATCTCTATGTTCGTTTATTGCTTTTGTGTTTCGTTTCCGTATTCGTGTGTACTTGATCATCACAGATACTCCTAAACTAAATCCACTCATGATCCTAATTGTGGATTCGTGATCACAATATGAGCTATAGTAATAGCTCTTAGGCTCCATAGACCTGGTCAAAACAAGGCTAAATTGCACTTTTCGTCCTTTATGTTTCAGGGTTTTTGCAGGCGCTGTCCTTTAAGTTTAAAAATTACACTTTATGTCCTTTATGTTTGCAACCTATAACAGACGGTGTCCTTTATGTTTGTAACCTATAACAGGCGGTGTCCTTTATGTTTGCAACCTATAACAGGCGGTGTCCTTTCTCATAAACCCAGAAAGGACACCGCCTGTTATAGGTTGCAAACATAAAGGACATAGAGTGTAATTTTTAAACTTAAAGGACAGCGCCTGCAAAAACCCTGAAACATAAAGGACGAAAAGTGCAATTTAGCCTCAAAACAATATTCTATTGTTTAGGTTCAAAAATAGATATACAGGATACATTTGGAATAAGAAGTTTTAAAATGAGATGTTTAGGTTCAAATTGAAATTTTTTTCTTCACCGGTTTTAGTCCCTTCAGTTTTTACAAAGTTGAATTTTAGAAAAGTATAAATATGGTATGTAATAGTTGTTAAAAATTAAATAATAATTTTTAAATTGATATGCTAGTAAACTACAATAAATTGTGAAGTGCAAAATATATTAAAGTTAAGAAAATAAAAAAAAAGTTAAATGAATGGTTCAAACCGTTGGATCTAAGTGTTTAAGTGTTGACCGATGTGTTGATTAACACATTAAAATCAAATCGTGATCAAACAGTTTAACTTCAAACTGATGAGTTACTTACGTTTAAATGCTTCACATGTTTTTTCAACGGTTGCTTTATTTACTCCTAAATATTCTTTTTATCCACCTATATTTACACTTTACAAGATTTGAACCTTTCAATTATATAATTATATGATCTAAGGTATGCTTGATAACACCATCTCCGTTAAAAGTCACTTCACACGTTTTCTAACATGACTTACTCTTTTTATTAGAGATAATATTTTGGATTTAAGTCTTGTCTTTATGTGGATCTTGTTGGGGTTGAGTGTTTATGGTGGGGTGGGTTGTGGTTGAGGTTAAGGTTGGGGATTGTTTTATAGAAAGTAATTTTCAAACTATATATAAACATTTGTTTTATGGTGTTATACTTTATGGTTTTAGGAGTTTTTCTGAAAAAAATATTGATTTTTCATTGTTAACCCAGAGGTTTTGTCTTTTTCATTTTAACTCATTTGATTTTTGTACTTTTAACCTAAAGTTTTTCATCTTTTCAGTTTACTCCTATCACTTTTTTTTTATTTTCAACTTTACTCCCCCATACTTTGCATGTTTCGCAAAATTTTTGTTTTACGTTTCGTTCAAAATGTTGGAAGTTAACACGCCGCAACGTGCGTATGGGGTTCAACGCTTTTTCGTCTATTTTTTCTAGTTTGATAGGCTCGTCGTATGTAACACCCCGTGTTTTCCAAAAGTCAAAGTCAAAGTCAAGTGTTGACTGTTATTGGAATTAAAGATTAATAAAGATTAATTTCATTTTAGTTTCATTTTTGATTTTCGTATTATTTGGAGTAAGTGTTGTATAATCAAACTAATCGACCGATAATCGAACTGTGAATCAACGACCGACTGTGAATGATAGGAAGTAACAACGCAATAAAGCTAGTCAATCAATAATCAAGCTAATCGAATCAATCATCGAACTCAAGTGTGGATAATTTTAGTACTTTTTATACGTGTGTGTGTGCCTTATGTGTTACTTGTGCATGTTTACTTTTATGTTAAAGTGTGTGGTGAATCAATCAAATCAATCAAGACTCAAAGGTGAATCAAACTCAATCGAAATCGAATCCAAATCGTGGTGTAAGGATGCTTGTATGTTAGATATAGTAGTTGGAACTAAAAGTAATTTGATTAGGAATTCCATCATTCTCAAATCATCGTTCATCGAACTCGAAATATCGAAAATCGTCGCGAAACACTCTAAACCAGGCAACCTGATCGAACAGGCAAGCCGATCGAACAGGGCAACCTGATCGAACAGGCTAGCCGATCGAACAGGCTGTTCGATCGCGCAGCTGCTCGATCAGGGATGCTGTTCGATCAGCTGACCCTTTCCTCTTTTGGAAGCCTATAAATAGGGCTGTCTTTGTCAACCTTTCCACTTTTGGAAAAGCTCTGACCGACCAGCCTCTTCTTCTCACTAAATCTCAGATTTCTCTCAAACCGGTAAGTATTTCGCTCTAATCCTTGTACGTTTTTGTTCATTAATCGATCCTCCATCTTTCTATCTTTCAAAATCTGAATTTCATCCATGAAATCACCAAGATCTAGGTGTTCTTGGGTGATGTCATCATGTGTTCTTCAAGAACACTAAGTTTTGGCATCATTCCACCATGAATAACTTAGATCTAACCGATTTCCACATAAATAACCTAAAATCTTCCAAAGATCTTAACATTTCACGGTGAAAAAGGATTGGAAGATGGGTTTTCATCTATCTTTCAACTCTTTTACACTCAAAAAGGTGAAAACGAGACTTGAACCGATTTACAAATCAATCTAAACAAACACATGGTTCAAGATTCGGGTTCTACCGAGAGATATACCGATTTCGGGTTAAACGTTAAACTTGGGTTCCAAACCGTCTCTGACCGGGTTTGGGTGATTCCTGCTCGAGTCAGTAGACTAAGTAGGGACTTCAGCTTTGTGGTTCAACTCGTAGTCAAAATATCTCTAAAACATCAACAATTAACGGGAATAACCAAGTGTTAAGTGAAAGGTTAACCGAATCGAGAAGCTGGCCGAACGGCTAGGCTGTTCGATCGAACAGCCCAACCGAACGACTATGCCAGCCGATCGACTAGGCTAACCGATCGACTAGCACTTAGTCCCACAAACTCATGAAGTGTAGTATTGACGAGGTACTGTTCGATCGACTACGCCACTCGATTGTAATCATTACTGCTCGAATCATGAGATACTATACTTCAAAACACTTAGACTTTTCGAAACATTGGAATGTCACCCGATCGAGCATGCCAGCCGATCGAGTGACATATTTGAAAACAATGAAGTGCTAGCCGATCGGTTAGGCTAACCGATCGAACAGCTGTTCGATCGGCCAACCTGAAAGGTAGTACAAACCATCATACACAAACCCATCCTTCACATCAAAGGAAGAAACAATCCACTTGAAGGAACCAGCCGATCGAGCCAGCCGGCCGATCGAATGGATGTTCGAACGGACTTTCAAACCAATCGAACAGCCCACTCGATCGAACTGCTGTCCGATCGAATGGCCTACTCGATCCAAGTACATTGTTTACTTTTCCGCGTTACTCATCGTTGTGTTATCAAACTATTCAGGCTAATCTATTCTCAGTGCTCCCTTCAATCCACAACCAATCACTGTGAGTATACTCGATCCCTTTTTGCCTTCAGCACTTTTGGGTGTTACATACGTAATCTATCAAATTCACGAACAACACAAACTATTTGAACGCTAACCTACTTGCATGTATTACTTGTCTAAATGATTGCTGTTTATTATGTTTACACGTGGAGTGCTATCTACCTGCTTTAGCAACGTAGTACTATAGTTTGGACTCAGCACCCGTTCACACGGGGGTTGCTAAGGACAATTACTTGCATGGATTACGGTGGTAATCATGTATTGCGAACTGTCTCGGACAGTCAACCCGCAGTCGTTGGTATCGATGGTCCCATGTCGATAATTTACATGCATCGTTTGCCCTTGTGTACGTGCTTGGTTATGCGCAAACTATTCGAACTCTATATGCTATATCAAACTTGTGTACTCACCTTTACATTATATGTATTGACTGTTATTTTAACGTATGTGACAGGTGTTTAAGCTACTAGCGTGCTAGGGAAGCGAGGCAATAATAAGCTTCTAGGAGCCAGTGACCTTAGGACAGTGTCCACGTACCTGTTCCAGGGCCATAATTATCTGTAGATCTTGTACTGGCACCTGTAGTCAGTAAGATTTACGGATAGCCGTCTAGAGGTCTTAAAACAATATTTACATTCGGTCTGTAATAACTAAGAATTTGAGTTGTCGGAACAGTTCCCATATTGTTTGGTTGATTTCTATGATAACTTGTTATTATTTGGGACACGGTATGGGACGTGCTATATAACTGAATCGTATAATAGTTGTTGTGGAAACTTCTGAACAATCTGTTTCGCTCAGTGCCGCGCCCCGATGATTCCGCCATCGGTTGGGGTGTGACAGATTGGTATCAGAGCCATAACTATAGGGAATTAGGTTAGACACGGTCTAGTCCGGATCGCTGTCTTAGAGACCTAGACTATAGTTAGGAACCAAGAGACCAAGTTTATGTGCTTATTCTATGTTGCTTCCTTCTATTCTATCATTACATCCGAACTCCGAGCCAAATTTTGTAGTTTGGACGGGATTAGGAGTGAAACCCGCAAATTCCTGCCTAAAATTACAAATTTTTGTCGATTATTTTGTGCGATTTTCTAACAAAACGGGGGAAAGTTATACCAAATTCGGGGCTGAAACCCATAAATTGATGAAAACTTCCTCCAAATTTTCTTAAAACAAGGAAGAAATTGCTGAGCTAGGGGTGAAACCCTAACCTTGGCAGTTATTCCAACTTTATTTCATCTCGCCAAGGCAATTGACGGACTCCAACGACCTGAACCCACGAGTATGGCCTAGGATACGCATGCGTAATGCCCAAGAATCGAGGCAGAAAACATGTCCCCTAGAGTCGAAAGTGACGACAAGTCAACTGTGAATAGTTAAATTGCCATGGATAGTCAAAGTCTAGTAGCCGCAGACAATCCATTTTCCGATTTGAGTGTTGCTTTGTTGATTTTATGTGGATTACCTGTTTACGTGTTTTAAGATTTGTTGGTTACTCCATTTGTTATAAATCTGCGTGACCTTTGCTGTTATCCTATCTCGATTCAAATCCCTGTTGACGTGATCTAAACGAAACCAGTGTGCTATGCTACGCTATACGACTAAAATAGACGATACAATGTGATGCTACCCGATACGCAAAACGAACGACACTCGACTTGTGGTTATAGGTTTCTGTTTTCTGACCGCCTTTGTGATAAAAATTGCGTACGTGTTTAGGAAATTAAGTGCCCTATTTGCCTAATTGCTTTTGTGCTTATGTGCCCTAATTGCTTCTGTGCTTATGTGCCTCTATGATTATGTGCTTATGTGACTATATGTGTTACGTGACGAGAAATGCGACGTGATTATAAGCTTTAGAGATCTAAGAACGTGTGAGACTCGAATTCGTTGTGTTGAGCCTGTGACGATGTCTATTGCAGACCATGTCGTCATCTGGACAACCTAGATCACGCTCGCGTCTTACCCGCCAGGAGAAAAGAGATCGACGTTTAGCTGCTATCATCTCTAAGACCTTGGCAAAAGCCGTCAGTGATGTGTTCGAAAACGCGAGCAAGTCATCTGAGGAATCCCGAACCCTCACGCCCAAAGATCCCAACAAAGCTACTTTTAGCTTCAAACAATTCAAGGCATGTGGGCCAAAAGAGTTTACCGGTGAAGATGGCCCTACGGCTCTGTTTCATTGGTTTGACTCGGTAGAAGTCACCCTTCGTCAAAGCGGATGCCCAGATCACCTCCGTACTCTCAATGCTACTGGTGTCTTCCAGTCACGAGCTTTAGACTGGTGGACCGCAGAAAGGAACAAGCGCGGGAACGACGCTGCATACGAGCTGACGTGGAAGGAATTGAAAGCGATCATGATGGACGAGTTCTGTCCTCCCCACGAACGCCAAAAGTTGGAGGATGAGTTCTGGGGTATCAAGCAAAAGGAGGGGGACAATGCTGGTCTTACCGCCCGTTTCAAGCAATTGAGTATCATATGTCCCGACCAGGTCAAGACTTCTGACATGACCATCAAGAAATACATCCGTGCTCTCCCGGATTGTGTCGCAGATTTTGTTCACGCCTCCAAGCCCGCAACGATCGAGGAAACCTACCTACTCGCCGCTGAGATTAACGACAAGCGGGTGAAGGCTGGTTTCTGGGATAAACAAACCAAGTCTCTGCATCAAGTCACCGCAGCATCAACCGATAACACCACTGCCCAAGCCTCCAAGTCTTCAAGAAGAAGAAAGAAGAACAAGAGTTGCGCTGCCGCAACCACTGCTGCTCCACTACAGTCTGTACCAGCCCAGCAGCAACAGCCACAGCGTTCAGCGCCAGTGATCAATGCGCCGCCAGCAAAGCGTGCGTACACCGGCCCCCACCCACTCTGTGCTACATGTTCCTATCATCACCCGGTGGGTGTGGCCTGCCGATTCTGTGCCCACTGCAACGTTTACGGGCATTTCACTGCGAGTTGCCGCTATGGTCCCCGTCAAGCTCAAGCTCAAGCCGCTGTTAACCAAGCTCTACTCCCTGCTCCTCAAGCTCCTCAAGCTGCACAGGCCCCGGCAAACAATGTTCGGACCTGCTTTGCATGTGGTGACCCTAACCACTTCGCAAACCGGTGCCCGAACAGGGTGGTGAAACAAGAAGCTCAACAACCCCAGCAACAACAACAACAGCCTCAACAACAAACCGCTCACGCCAGAACTTTCAACATCAACGCACGTCAGGCTCAAGCTGACAACAACGTGGTCAATGGTACGTTCCTTGTGAATGGTATATATGCATCATGTTTGTTTGATACTGGAGCCGATAACTGCTTTGTGTCATTTGAATTTGAGAAGCTTCTTAGACGTAAGCGCTCTTATCTTTCGACACCCTTCGAAGTAGAAATCGCTACCGGAAGAACCATTGCTGTCAATTCTGTGCTCCGTGATTGTACCCTCAAGCTCAACAATCATATATTCCCGGTTAACCTCGTTCCAATGCAACTCGGAAGTTTCGATGTCATAGTAGGCATGGACTTTCTTCGTGAAAACCATGCTGAAGTTGTGTGTGCCGATAAGATGATTCGATTTGTGTTAGCTAGTGGTGATATTCTATGTGTTTATGGTGAAACTACTGCGAAAGATCTCAAGCTCATGTCCTGTCTTCAAGCTCGCAAATATCTCCGCAAGGAATATCGAGCCTTCTTGGCCAACATTGTTGTAGCAGAGACGGACAAGAAAAAGAAAGTTGAAGTCAATGATGTTCCTGTTGTTCGAGAATTTCCCCAGGTGTTCCCTGATGATCTTCCTGGATTACCTCCAAGTCGTGATATCGACTTTCGAATCGACCTTATTCCAGGAGCTAACCCAGTGGCCAAAGCTCCGTATCGACTCGCTCCATCTGAGATGCGAGAACTCTCAAACCAACTCCAGGAGTTACTTGAAAAAGGCTTCATTCGCCCGAGCACTTCTCCTTGGGGCGCACCAGTCCTTTTCGTCAAAAAGAAGGACGGGTCGTTCCGAATGTGCATCGATTACCGGGAATTGAACAAGCTGACCATCAAGAACCGATACCCCTTACCAAGAATCGATGATCTGTTTGACCAACTACAAGGTGCTCAGTGTTTCTCCAAGATTGATCTACGTTCAGGCTACCATCAGTTGCGGATTCAAGAGGAAGACATACCCAAAACCGCTTTTCGAACCCGATATGGTCACTACGAATTTGTTGTCATGCCTTTTGGTTTGACCAATGCACCCGCGGTCTTTATGGATCTGATGAATCGCGTGTGTAAACCGTTCTTAGACCGTTTTGTCATTGTATTTATCGACGATGTCCTGATCTATTCCAGATCGAGGGCCGAACATGCGCAGCATTTGCGACTGGTTCTCGAGTTGCTTCAGGGAAACCAACTCTACGCCAAATTCTCCAAGTGTGAGTTCTGGTTAGAGGAGGTTCAATTTTTGGGTCACATTGTGAATAGTCGAGGTATACACGTTGATCCTGCAAAGATTGAGGCAGTCAAGGGATGGGTTACGCCAAGGAATCCGTCAGAAGTTCGCTCTTTTCTCGGATTGGCTGGTTACTACCGGCGATTCATCGAAGGATTCTCCAAGATTGTTGTACCACTTACCTCCCTTACTCATAAGGACAAGCCTTTTGTGTGGGGAACCGCGCAGGAGACTGCCTTCCAAACCCTCAAACACATGCTGTGCCATGCACCAGTTCTTACACTGCCGGACGGAAGCGATGACTTCGTTGTCTATTGTGATGCTTCAAACCTTGGACTTGGCTGTGTACTCATGCAACGAGACAAGGTTATAGCTTACGCATCTCGACAGCTCAAAATCCACGAGAAGAACTATACAACCCATGACCTCGAGCTAGGCGCAGTTGTCTTTGCCTTAAAGATTTGGCGACACTACCTGTATGGTACAAAGTGTACGATCTTCACTGATCACAAGAGCTTACAACATATCTTTAACCAGAGAGAACTCAATATGCGTCAACGCCGATGGGTAGAACTTCTCAACGATTACGACTGTGAGATCCGTTATCACCCAGGCAAGGCGAATGTAGTTGCAGACGCCCTCAGCAGAAAGAATTACGTGATAGGTGTTCGAAACATCCAGGCTCAGTATAACCTCGAAGCTCTCATCCGCGAAGCACAACACGCTTGCTTTAACGAGCGTACGTTGAAGAAGGAACGAATCTATCACGATGGAACTCAGCTCGTGAGCAAAGCCAACGGGATATTCTATTATCTGGACCGAATCTGGGTTCCGAGGAGGACAGATTTGCGAAAGATCATCATGAACGAAGCCCACAAATCCCGATATTCCATTCATCCCGGTGCGGACAAAATGTACCAGGACCTTCGCTACAAGTACTGGTGGCCTGGGATGAAAAGGGATATTGCTCTATATGTTGGTAGCTGTTTAACTTGTGCAAGAGTCAAGGCTGAACACCAAAGACCTTCAGGCTTACTCGAACAACCGCCGATACCCGTATGGAAGTGGGAAAGCATAGCTATGGATTTCATAACTAAGCTTCCGACCACGCCATCAGGTCACGACAGTATTTGGGTTATAGTC